>NC_086444.1:1149037291-1149369166 GCF_028390025.1 Pseudophryne corroboree
TTTTCAGTGGGACCTTCTGGGCAAGTGGTCGGGGTCCCATCTTCAAATACATCAGAAAATAACCCTGTCCACCAGGGCCAGTGTGTCTCTCCAGTGGTGGCTGCAGAGTGCTCACCTTCTAGAGGGTCGCAGGTTCGGCATTCAAGACTGGGTTTTGGTGACCACGGACGCGAGCCTCCGAGGATGGGGAGCAGTCACACAAGGAAGGAATTTTCAGGGACTATGGTCAAGCCAGGAGGCTTGTCTACACATCAACATACTGGAATTAAGGGCCATATACAACGGCCTACGACAAGCGGAGAATCTTCTTCGCAACCTACCGGTTATGATTCAATCAGACAACGTCACAGCCGTGGCTCATGTAAACCGCCAAGGCGGGACAAGGAGCAGAGTGGCAATGGCGGAAGCCACCAGGATTCTGCACTGGGCAGAAAATCACGTAAGCGCTCTGTCAGCAGTATTCATCCCGGGAGTGGACAACTGGGAAGCAGACTTCCTCAGCAGACACGATCTCCTTCCAGGAGAGTGGGGACTTCATCAAGAAGTTTTTGCAGAGATAACAAGTCTTTGGGGACTTCCTCAAATAGACATGATGGCATCACGCCTCAATAAGAAGCTTCGGAGGTATTGTGCAAGGTCAAGGGACCCTCAGGCAGTAGCGGTGGACGCCCTGGTGACACCGTGGGTGTTTCAGTCGGTCTATGTGTTCCCTCCTCTTCTGCTCATCTCAAAAATATTGAGAATCATAAGAGGAACAAGAGTGCAGACAATACTCATTGTTCCAGATTGGCCTCAAAGGGCCTGGTATTCGGATCTTCAGGAGATGCTCACAGACGATCCGTGGCCTCTTCCTCTCAGAGAGGACCTGTTGCAACAGGGGCCCTGCGTGTTCCAAGACTTACCGCAGTTACGTTTGACGGCATGGCGGTTGAACACCGAATCCTAGCTGGGAAAGGTATTCCGGAGGAGGTCATCCCTACTCTGATAAAGGCTAGGAAGGAGGTGACGGCGAAACATTATCACCGTATCTGGAGGAAGTATGTATCTTGGTGTGAAGCTAAGAATGCTCCTACGGAAGATTTCCACTTGGGTCGTTTTCTCCACTTTCAACAGACAGGAGTGGATATGGGCCTAAAGTTAGGCTCCATTAAGGTACAGATTTCGGCCCTATCTATATTCTTCCCGAAGGAATTGGCTTCTCTCCCAGAAGTCAAGACTTTGTGAAGGGAGTGCTACACATCCAGCCTCCTTTTGTGCCCCCAGTGGCACCATGGGTCCTTAACGTGGTGTTACAGTTCCTAAAATCTCACTGGTTTGAGCCTCTTCAAACAGTTGAATTAAAATTTCTCACTTGGAAGGTGGTCATGTTGTTGGCCTTGGCATCTGCTAGGCGGGTGTCCAAATTGGCGGCCTTGTCTCATAAGAGCCCCTATCTCATTTTCCATGTGGATAGAGCTGAGTTGAGGACTCGTACTCAATTTTTGCCTAAGGTGGTGTCATCGTTTCATATGAACCAACCTATTGTGGTGCCTGTGGCTACGGGAGACTTGGAGGATTCCAAGTCCCTTGATGTAGTCAGGGCCTTAAAAATTTACATAGCCAGGATGGCTCGGATTAGGAAAACAGAGGCGCTGTTTGTCCTGTATGCAGCCAACAAGGTTGGCGCTCCTGCTTCTAAGCAGACTATTGCTCGCTGGATCTGTAACACGATTCAGCAGGCTCATTCTATGGCTGGATTGCTGTTACCAAATTCGGTAAAGGCCCATTCCACTAGGAAGGTGGGCTATTCTTGAGCGGCTGCCCGTGGCGTCTTGGCTTTATAGCTTTGCCGAGCGGCTACTTGGTCGGGTTCAAACACTTTTGCAAAATTCTACAAGTTTGATACCCTGGCTGATGAGGACCTCATGTTTGCTCAATCGGTGCTGCAGAGTCATCCGCACTCTCCCGCCCGGTCTGGAGCTTTGGTATAATCCCCATGGTCCTTACGGAGTCCCCAGCATCCTCTAGGACGTAAGAGAAAATAAGATTTTAAACCTACTGGTAAATCTTTTTTTCCTAGTCCGTAGAGGATGCTGGGCGCCCGTCCCAGTGCGGACATATTTCTGCATGACTTGTATATAGTTGTTGCTTACATAAGGGTTATGTTACAGTTAAGATCAGTTGTTGACTGATACTGTTTTGTTCATACTGTTAACTGGTTGCATATATTCCAGGTTATACGGTGTGTATGGTGTGGGCTGGTATGAATCTTGCCCTTAGATTAATAATAATACTTTCCTCGTACTGTCCGTCTCCCCTGGGCACAGTTTCTCTAACTGAGGTCTGGAGGAGGGGCATAGAGGGAGGAGCCAGTGCACACCCATCTAAAGTTCTTTATAGTGCCCATGTCTCCTGCGGAGCCCGTCTATACCCCATGGTCCTTACGGAGTCCCCAGCATCCTCTACGGACTAGGAGAAAAAGATTTACCGGTAGGTTTAAAATCTTATTTTTTGTTGTAGAACTACAGGTACCAGCGGGCCCATTATTTCCCCGCATGCTGGTACTTGAGGTTCTCCAAGTACCAGCAAGCGGTGGATGCTTGCTGGGCCTTGTAGTTCCACAACAACAACAAAAAATCTTTTTTTTAACACACTTTTGGCTATCAGCCCGGCGCCCAGGGGTGCTGGGGACAGCCTCGGGCTTCACCCCTGGCCCTTGGGTGCCTGGAGGGGGGGGATCCTTGATTTAAAGGGTCCACACTCCTCCAGGGATCCCCGGCCAGGGGTGACTAGTTGGGGGGGGTAATGCCACGGCCGCAGGGCCCTACATAAATGTGTCCCCCGGCTGTGGCATTATGTCCCTGGCTAGTGAAGACCGGTGCTGGTTTTAAAAATACGGGGGACCCCTACATCTTTTGTCCCCCATATTTTTGGAACCAGGACCAGACTAAGAGCCTAGTGCTGGTTGTCTAAATACGGGGAACCCCTGTCCAATTTTTCCCCCACTATTTAAACAACCAGGACCAGCTCAGAGAGCTTACTTAGTAGGGGGGACCTCACGCTTTTTTTACATTTATTTTTTAACCCATTCAGACCCTTCTCCATTAAGTTAATGGAAGCCCTGGACAACAAAATTGCATTCATGTCCTCCTCCCACTCCCTTCCCAGTCCCAAACACTAATTGTTTTTTTTTTTCTATAAAAATGTACAATATATCACAAGTATGATGAGCAGGCAGGCAGCGGGCATTGGCGGCATCGGACTGAGATGCAAATTAGTGGCGGAGGGCTGGGTCAGTTGATGGTGGGCGAGTTTGTAAGCCATTGGCGGTGGCAGCGGGCATCGGCTCAGAGGCAGAAGCGGGCATTGGCTCGGCGGCGGTAGGGGTCATCGGCAGGATTCGGCGGACATTATTGCTGTAGTGCCTCACCAGCCACTGACTTCACCGCACGCCACTGGTCTGAATCACCCCCATGGTTTTGCCCAACTGCTAACAAATTTGCTGCTACGATCAGGTCTGAATTACCCCCAATGTTTCCCAACTCAAACCCCGAAGACCCCTAAAGCTCATGTTTGTCAGTTACTATCTGCGGGAATAGGGGGATAAGATATAACCCTGCTTGTAAACATATAACTCAACTGTTCATGTGATACCCAGCTAACAGGTGCACAGGAGTGATACTGTAAACTGATTTACCTGTTACTTTTGTTTAACCAGAGTTAAGGAGGTTCTTCAGACACAAAGTAATATATAGCTGAGATTGAGAATAAGAATACATTTCACTTTATTTAAAACAATACTGTTCTTAAATTAAAATTAGTTACAGTTACAATACGACCTCAAAATACATTAATTTCATTAACACACCTTTACATACTGTGTATACAGTATAATAGACTCCTATAATAAATAAATCAGCTTATTGTGCTGGACCTCCGGATGTGGAGGTGTTTGAAACGTTAGTATTTTACAAATGTAACAATCAGAACAACATTCCTTTTCCTCTATTGCAAGTTCATATAACATAAACATATTACATTACATTCTTCTCTCCCATCAGTTTACCCATACCAATCTCATTGCATAAGTGCAGGGGCGTTCTAAGAGAGGAGGGGGCCCGTGCGCAGACTCCGGGTGGGCCCCTACCTCTCCATGGCGCCATAGGCTCCGGCACTGTGTCAGAGTCTACCTCACATGCGCCTCGCCATGGTCCAGAGACACACTTCTTACTGCACATGTGCAGCGGCCATTTTTGGTGGGATTTTTGCTGCGGCTGCAGCAGCGCACATCACAGGTCTCCAGAAAGGTACGTATTACAACAACACGGGTGCAGTGTGTGCGACGTGGGACACTGCACCCATGATAGAAACGCCAGTGCATAAGTGTATACTAGAGATGAGCGGGTTCGGTTCCTCGGAATCCGAACCCGCCCGAACTTCATGTTTTTTTACACGGGTCCGAGCGACTCGGATCTTCCCGCCTTGCTCGGTTAACCCGAGCGCGCCCGAACGTCATCATGACGCTGTCGGATTCTCGCGAGGCTCGGATTCTATCGCGAGACTCGGATTCTATATAAGGAGCCGCGCGTCGCCGCCATTTTCACACGTGCATTGAGATTGATAGGGAGAGGACATGGCTGGCGTCCTCTCCATTTAGATTAGAAGAGAGAGAGTGAGATTGAGACAGAGACACTTGATTTACTGGAGCTTAGGAGTACTAGAGAGTGCAGAGTTTACTAGTGACTGACCACTGACCAGTGACCACCAGTGCAGTTTTATTTAATATAATCCGTTCTCTGCCTGAAAAAAACGATACACAGTGACTCAGTCACATACCATATCTGTGCTCAGCCCAGTGTGCTGCATCATCTATGTATAATATCTGACTGTGCTCACACAGCTTAATTGTGGGGGAGACTGGGGAGCAGTTATAGGTGTCAAAGTCAGAAAAATATCTCTACACACACTGCCATATTTGCACCTCACACAGGTCCGTGCTGCGCATGCGTACGCTCTCCCGTGTGTGCGCATGCTCACAGTCGCGGGCACCCGCAGGCGCACGGTATGCGTATTTACGGTAGAGTTTATGTAATCGTAGCGTGCGACTCAATCGTTACATACTTTCAGTAATAATGTATTTTGTAGATCATGGTCCCTTTGATAGATTCTGAAAGTTTAGTTAACATAGCATGTTCCTGAACAGAGAGATCCCTCTTTGTATTGTACGAAGGGTCTAACAGGGGTCATACAGTGGTGTTTGGTACCCATCGGAAGAGTATTTAAATAGCAATATTCCGGTGTTGGTTTGGAGCGGATTAATCGCTCGTGCGAATAGTTATGGACATAAGAAGTTTATGTCCATTTACTATTATTTGTTCTTACTTAGTCATGCGGCGGGAAACTCAGTATCCCACCCACCTGAACAGTTGGAAACAGTCACAGCCCACCTGTATGAATCAACCTATGACCTTTTGTTATAATGCGAAGCCGAATTCCTGTGTCCAATGAACAATGAGATTGTAGGGACCATTGAATTGTATTGTGTGTGGGGCATAAATAGGCAGGCCGACCATATCCAGTTCTCTCTCTTCAACGGTTCTCATTACTGATAATCGGGAGCTGGATATCGAGGCGCATGCGATCGTTTCCCCTTGTGCGTAAGTGTTTCTCCGCAATCATATTGTCTTGATGTTATTGTGAGCCATCTCTCTCTCTCTCTCTCTCTCTCTCTCTCTCTCTCTCTCTCTCTCTTCTATTTCTCCCGTATTTTTCCCTTAATTGTATTGTATTGTATTTCCTGTGTAGTTATCTGGTTAGTTAGTCTATGTTATATTGTAGTGTATGCTTTGTACTGTGATTCTTTTGCAAGTATAATAGTCATAATACATATAATAGGTTTTGGACCCTAAGCCCAGGTATCTGTGTATTTCTTATAGTGTTAAGTATTCCCTGAGCGTCGGTGACGCTCAAGCAGCTTTTTAGTTAATCAGGTTACACCAGGTTGCACTTACACTCTGTCACCACACTAAGGTTTACTGTATATTTCGTTGTTAAAGGTATAGATATAAAGGTTTAACGTTATAAGCGTCTGCACCGCTGGTGATCTCCTCGTGGTCCCGAGCGTCCGCTACGCTATAGCGAATCATTACGTTAGTCGGCAGCCAATAGCGTGCCTGCCTGTGATCTCTGGGCCGTAAGCGAACGTGACGCTTGAGCGTCTCGACTACGGTTGAGCGATCGTTACGCAACTTGCGTACCCTTACGGTACTTCTTACGTAGATAGCGTATAGTGTTCTTAGACCTCTTAAAGTGTTTTATATACGATAAATATTTAGCTTTATCAATTGGGGGCTCGTCCAGTCCTTCACATATCTGCACCAGGTAGATCAGCAGACATTATCCCTCAGCAAAGGGCGGGAGGTTGTATCCCTCGTAGTGCTGACGGGATAAGCGTCTGCTTCGCTTAGGTAAAGGGTGCTGAAGGAATCCGGGAACCGGAGGTAAGAGCAAAACGCTAGTGTCTTTTAAAACTGTTTATTTTTCTATCTTGCGTACACACGCACACATATATATCTGCATTCCTTTTTCATTTGTGTATTTTCGTATATCACTCTCCTGTCTGCCAGTTTTATAGTTGATAAAAGTGCTAAAAGAGATTTGCTGTTATTTCATAATTTAAGAATAGAGGTAATAAAGTTAAAATATAGACAAACACACAGTTTTGCCTGGGAGATAAGGCGAAGTCAGTGTGGTGTGTGGTAGATGATCAAGGATCATCTACATTGATAAAAGTATAAATTGTGTTACGGTGGATCTTTGCTTTGCGTGCACGTGTCCCTAACAAAGACTTGCGTACGCAATCCAAAGGCCGACGCACGCAGCGTATATTACGCAACGGAGCGTCCGGTTACGCCCACGTAGCTCAAGTCACGATAAGTTGATTTTTAACGCAAAGCGATAAATAACGCCAAGCGATAAATAACGCAAAAGCGGTAAATAACGCGAGGCGAGAAATAACGCAAGTCTATTTTTGGGTGTCCGAAATTTAAATTAACAGATCCTGCTCCTAATTGGTAACACATCTGGTCTAAAGAAAAATTTCTGCGCAGAAATAGAAATAGAAACAAAAGTGTACATGTGATGAGTGAGTGTTTTTGTATTACATAAGTTTATATAACTTGGAGGTTGAACCAAAAGAAATCACCGAGTACTCGTGAGGAACATACGTGTAAGTGACATGCACGGTGGCTAGGGAGGCATCCTTAGTTAAACATACAATTTGAGCATTAGAGTATAGCGGACCAGGAGGTCGTATAAAACAAGACCAGGAGGTCAGACCAGGAGGTCATATAGAACAAGACCAGGAGGTCATAGTAGACCAGCAGGTCCAGGTACAGTAAACAAGGAAGTCCGCTATACAGTCCACAGGCACAACACCGAAAAGGGTTGGTGCAACACCCATATAGGCCATACAAGCTCTCGCTGAAGGAATTCGCAGCCGCAATTTTCGATTCCATTGGTCTTTCCGTACATAAGCTTAGTTGCTTGTGTGCTGAACGATTGGACCGCACGTAATTGTGTACAGTAGTTAGTAATCTGACCTAGTACCATTAGAGTAAAGGGGTCACAAACGCTATTTGTACATTCTAACGTGATTTGTGTAATTTTTTATTTTTTCAAAAAGGGAAGTTCGCTGGTCACTCAGGAACTATCTGACAACCCCACCTTTACTGGAAAGGGTAGTGCTCTTCGGATCACACTCGCATTTTTCAAGTAAACAAAGGTTAATAGGTGCCCTGGGTCGAGTGCGCCAGCACCATATCGGTGTGATCAGGTCGCATTGGTCGGCGTGGGCGAGTGAGTGGGGTGCTCGGTAAACTTCACCGTCTGCCTATCGTGAATATTTTGGTTTTCTGTAAGGGTTCGCTGAAGACCCTGATATAGAGATCAGAGGTAGAGCAAGCAACACCTGCAGATTATGGGGGCCAGTTGTTCAGGAAGGGGGCGATCAACCTCGGTTCGGGTTGACTCTGTAAACCGACCAGTAGGATCGGCCAGATACGTAATGTGTGAGAAATATGGAAGTCACACAGAGGTTTTATGTGATGAATGGGAGAGAATGACGGTACATGACGGGGAGAAATTCCCAAGAATAGGTAGCTTCAGCCCAGAAGTGTTACAAAATTTAAGGAGGAGGATATGTCTCATAAAATCAGCAAAGAGACGAATCAAGCATTATGATTATTTGCGGTTGTGGCAACAGGAAGGTGAGATACAGAGAGGTTTGGCTCAGGCGGCGGGATCTGGGTCGGTCAGGAAACTGATAGCCACGGCCCCACCGCCACCATATATAGCGGGAGAGAAGTTGATTGCGGAGAAAGACGCACTAAGGTGTAACACACAATCACTTAGTAACCATGTAAATGTTAAAGATAATGTTGAACCATTAACCCATGCAAGTATTAACCCGTGCAAGTTGTACCCTGTTTTGAACTTTCCTCAGGAGTGTGATCAAGAAGACGATTCGGCAACAATTTCAGCGCTCTCTCTAGCGGCCACCATATCGGAAACCACAGTAGGAACTGCTCCACCCCCGAGATTAGTAACAAAGGCCCCTAGCGGAGGGATAGGTGAGGTCGTGTCAACGGGTAAGTACGGCACCATACATTATGCTGAAACAATTTCACCACAGGCTGTAGAATCTACACAGAATGAGGTTGTTAGAGTAAATCCTGTTAAGGTAATAGTAGTCCCCAATGGGAAAACAGACACGTCAGGAGCCACACCCGTTAGGAACATTGCCATGTATTGCCCGTTTACCCGAATGGAATTGAGGACCATAGTGTCTGAATTCCCTGACCCTAGAAAAGATTTAGTTGCTAGCCAAAAATACATCAGGGACCTAGGAAACACTTTAGAGCCCAATAATAAAGATTGGCAGATATTGCTAAGAGCTTGTTTACCCTCCAATGTCGACGCAGCTCAATTCTTAGTTGACTGTGGATTAGATCAGGATGTACCTCTTACAGATGTGTACAACAAAGATAACGTAAAAAGGATAAATTTACAGTTAAAGGAGTATTTCCCAGCCGTTGTTAAATGGAACAAAATATTCTCCATTAAACAAAAGGAGTCAGAAACGGCAGCAGAATATTTTCACCGGGCACTATTAGAAATGGCAAAGTACACTGGTATAGAGGACATTAAGACCAATGCAAACCATCAAGAAGTAGCAGTATCTGTACTAATGGATGGTTTAAAGGAAGCATTAAAGGCAAGGGTACAGACCACGCAACCATGTTGGCGAGGTCTGTCAGTGGCCACTTTGAGAGAGGCTGCTATTGATCACGACCGAAACATCACCAGACACAGGGAGTCACAAGGTGATAAGTTAATGTCAGTAAGTATACAGGCCCTGACCACAAAGCAGCCTGTGGTAATATCACCAAACCCTGTGGGTAAGTCAACTGTGGTAACATGTTATTTTTGTCACAAACAGGGACACTTTGCACGAGACTGTAGCTCAAGAAATCGACAAAAGTCTTACCAACCCCCTAGACAACGACACGACACACGACATTGGGATCAGGGTCCACAGAGACGGAGTTATGAGCCACATACAGGGGAAACAAAAAGATATCCCCCGAACAGAGACTGGCATGCCTCTGGTAGTTCCCAGCTATCTCCCTCACAAGTAGTTGCTGCCAGCGGGATTCAGGGAGGTCACCATACCCAATAGGGGTGTGGCCATACCTGTAATCTGCAGCCAGTAAAATTGATTGCAAGCCTTGGAAGTGAACCCGAAATTGCAATTAATGTAGCTGGTAAATCATTAAACTTTCTTGTAGACACAGGGGCGGCCAAGTCAGTGATAAATTCGACAGTGGGCATGAGAACCACTGGTAGGACAATTCCCGCCATGGGAGTAACAGGAGTAGTCCAGCACTACCCTGTTAGCAAACCAGCCGAGATTACAATAGGGCCTTTGCAGACCAAGCATTCCTTTTTGCTGGCTGCATCGGCACCAACTAATCTCCTGGGAAGAGACTTACTGTGTAAAATGGGGTGCGTCATTTATTGTACTCCTGAAGGTGTATTCTTGGACATACCTGAGAATCACGCTCAGGAAGTGGGAGACATGTTAGACTCCCCATCAAAATTAATGTTGCATACCATTATGACAAATAGGAATCCATCCCAAGTAGAAGAGATGACATCTCAGATACCAGAGTCACTTTGGACAAAAGACGGACAGGACACTGGATTAATGGCAAACATAGCTCCAGTAGTTGTACAAGTAAAAGATGGTAGGATAGCTCCAAAAATCCCACAGTACCCTCTGAAGCCAGAGGTGGAGTTAGGAGTTTACCCAGTAATAGAGCGCTTGCTACAACAGGGCATTCTGGTAAGAACGTCCAGCACTGCCAATAGTCCCATCTTCCCTGTTAAAAAGAGTGGGGGGAGGGGTTACAGACTAGTGCAGGATCTAAGGGGGATTAACAAAATAGTTGAGAGTCAGTTCCCCGTAGTGCCAAATCCAGCTGTCATCCTAATGCAAATCCCTCCCACTGCCAAATTTTTCACTGTCATTGACCTCTGCTCCGCTTTCTTTTCGGTACCTCTGCACCCTGACAGCCAATATTTATTCGCATTCACATACAGAGGAGTCCAATACACGTGGACTCGATTACCCCAAGGTTTCATAGATAGTCCGAGTATATTTTCTCAGGCTTTGCATGATTGTTTACAGTCTTTCCAACCAGTGAGTGGATCAGTATTAATACAGTACGTGGATGATCTACTACTGTGTTCTGATTCATTGGAGGCATCCCTGAAGGATACGAAACAGCTCCTGTTTCATCTTTCAGACACAGGACACAAGGTTTCCAAAGACAAGTTGCAATTATGCCAAACTAAGGTAAAAT
The DNA here is from genome assembly GCF_028390025.1 of Pseudophryne corroboree. Taxonomy (NCBI): domain Eukaryota; kingdom Metazoa; phylum Chordata; class Amphibia; order Anura; family Myobatrachidae; genus Pseudophryne; species Pseudophryne corroboree. The sequence continues at coordinate 1,149,048,196 of NC_086444.1, forward strand.
ATTTGGGACACTGTTTAACACAAGGACTGAGACACCTGACCGCTGATAGAATTCAAGCAATTAGAGACATGACTCTGCCACAAACCCAGCAACAAATCAGAACATTTTTAGGAATGTGTGGGTATTGCCGTAATTGGATCCCAGGGTTTTCCATTTTAGCGTTAACTTTGCAGGAAATGGTCTCCTCAAACAAACCTGATAGGATTTCGAATACAGACGAGTCCGAAACAGCATTTGAGAGACTTAAACAGTGCCTAACGCAGGCACCAGCACTAGGTATGCCAGACTATGGGAAACCCTTTGAACTATACGGAACAGAAAGTGCTGGTTGCGCGGCAGGCGTACTAACCCAAAAGCACGGTGATGCCAGCAGGCCAGTTGCATACTACAGCGCTCAGCTAGACACGGTAGCGCGATCCCTCCCCACATGCTTGCGAAGCGTTGCTGCGATAGCATTGCTAGTGACAAAAAGCGAAGATGTCGTGCTAGGCCACAACCTCACAATCCATACGCCACATGCAGTGTCAGCCTTATTGAATTCTGCCCAAACCAGACACGTATCATCAGCGAGGTTTACAAGATGGGAATTGGCCCTAATGGCCCCCGTAAACATCACCATAAGGAGATGCAGTGCATTAAATCCTGCAACATATCTCCCAGGTGTGCCTGGTCAGGCACAAAGGGTGGAAGGTGAGAGTGATGGGGAAGGAGGATTTAATACAAAGGAAGATACACATGATTGTATGGAATATTTGACCCAAAATTTTACCGCAAGGCCTGACATCAGTGACAACCCACTGGAAGATGCAGAACTCACGTTCTACACGGACGGTAGTTGTCATAGACAGTCAGACTCGGGAGACTTGTGTACTGGATACGCAGTCGTAGATGACCAAGACACCATAGAAGCGGAACCGCTAGGCCCACCTCACTCAGCCCAGGTTGCTGAACTGGTCGCCCTAACCAGAGCATGTGAATTGGCTAAGGGTAAGTCAGCCAATATCTACACCGATTCTAGATACGCCTTCGGGGTAGTTCATGATTTCGGAGCCCTATGGCGCATCAGAAATTTCATGACGGCAGCTGGTACACCGGTAGCGCATGCAGCTCACATAAAAAGGCTTCTAACAGCGATACAGGAACCCGACAGAGTGGCTGTTATCAAATGTAAAGCACATACATATAGCCAAGACCCAGTATCACTTGGTAACAGCCGAGCAGACGAAGCTGCTAAGTTAGCAGCTGCTACCCCCAGACAGACAGACACAACACAACTGATGGTATTTAATACCATCAACACACAAAAGTTGTGTGAAATGCAGAATTTGTGTTCCACACAGGAAAAGGCAGTCTGGAAGGCAAAGGGATATGGCCAGGAGTCCTCAGGACTCTGGACGGATGGACATGGTAAACCAGTGGCCCCCAGAGCATATCTTCCATGTCTGGCTGAAGCAGCTCACGGGCTGACTCATCTAGGCAAGGAAGGGATGTGCAAATTGGTAAGAGCATATTGGTGCGCCCCAGGATTCTCCTCTCATGCGAGTAAAAGAGCAATGTCATGCCTTACCTGTTTGAGAAAGAATATTGGAAAGGCAATACCTACAGAACCATCCCATATCCCACCTGCCGGCGGCCCTTTCCAGGTAATACAAATTGACTTTATACAATTACCCCCTTGTCGGAATTTGAAATATGTACTTGTCTGTATAGATGTTTTCTCAAATTGGGTCGAAGCATTTCCTGCGGCTACAAATACCGCTATGTTTACTGCTAAGAAAATTGTGCAGGAATTTGTATGTAGATATGGTATCCCTAGAATAATCGAAAGTGATAGGGGTACCCATTTTACAGGTGATGTCTTTCAAGGAATGTGTAAGTTGATGGGAATTGATAGCAAGCTGCACACTCCGTACCGTCCACAGGCGAGTGCGAAGGTCGAAAGAGTGAACAGCACTATTAAAAATAAACTGAGTAAAGTGATGGCAGAGACAGGATTGACATGACCAGAAGCTTTACCCATTGTATTGTACAGTATCAGAACCACTCCCAGGTCCCCTCTTAATCTGTCTCCCTTTGAAATCTTGTTTGGTCGACAACCGCATGTTATGACTAACCCTCAGGATGATTTGAAATGTAACAATGAAGTGACTGTAAAGTACTTGATTAACATGAGTAAACAGTTAAGGAATCAAAATGATAATCTGAAGTTGGTGATTCCTGATTTACCAGATAGTAATTGTCATGACATTGAACCTGGGGATTATGTGATGATACGGAATTTTCTACGCTCAGGTTGCCTTATTGACAGATGGGAAGGACCATACCAGGTCTTATTGACTAGCACTACAGCATTGAAGGTTGCTGAGAGAGAGACTTGGGTTCATTCATCCCACTGCAAGAAGGTTGCTGATCCAGAGAAGTCCCGTGATAAGGAACAGACGGTAGAGGTTGTATCACTGGAGTGTCTGTTCCAGGAGGACTGAGGCGGCACCTGAGCCGTGAAAATCTCAAGACCAAGAGCTGTTGTCGACTCCCCACTCCCTTTTATTGTTTTTCTCCACTTCCCATCCCCTCTCCCTAAAATTTCTTTTTCCCCCTTCTCATTCTTCTCCGTTTCCTCCTATAAGATGGACTTGCCCCAAGAGACTGTGATCCGGATTTTCCTGTTAACCATGATGTTGACCAGAGCAGTCTGTTCCGGCGAGAGTACCATGGAGGTCGAGAGAGGTTCTGGAATGGGTTCTGATGATAAAGATGGAGGCGTAGTTTTCCGAGAACAACATAACCAACAAGCAAAGGCGAGTATCAGAAAACGATCCGATAGCATTGACCATAGAAGGAATTGTGAAGGATTGTTAGCTGAAGAAAACTGTATCTGTAGGCTCTGTAACAATGTCATTGAGGATGGGTGCATTAAGAAATGCCAATCCAGTTTTAATATCCATATGGACCGGCATCCATTGAGTGACTATCACTCCTTAGTGGGTAATGTGTTAAACAAAACAGATTGTTGGGTATGCTCTCAAGTACCTCAGGGTCATAGCAAATCAGGGCTAGTACCATTTCCTTTAACGATAGAGGAGGTACTTGAGTTAAATGGTGGGAGACCGGTGGACCGGAGGTTTAATATCTCCAGTCCTCCTAGTTTAAAGCTCCACCAATACCACGTGGATAGGTCCCTATTATGTTTCAACATCTCCAATCCCCGAAAGCCAGGAAATTGGGAAGTGTCATGGAGCAACCAAACCATGACCTTTTCGCATAGAGCAGATAGAATGCCTACAGATACAGAGCTTGTACGCCACATAGCCAGTAGAGGAAAATCTTTCCGGTATAGGTACACCTTAGGAAATAGAATTACGAGAGTTGGAGAAGTATCACCAGGATACTGTGCACATATCGTACAACCTGATACGTGTACTAAGCAGATGGAAGAATTAGGGTTAGGAGATTTCACATGGAAGGTGTGTAATATAGTTATGTCCTACTCCGTCCCATATGTTCTCCCCGATGATGCATATTTCATATGCGGGAGAAAGGCGTACAAGTGGCTTGCCCCAAACTCTGAAGGATTGTGTTATATTGGAAAAGTATTGCCTGAAGTAATGACTGTGTCACATGACAAAATGAAAGACATACACCGTGGTGCCCAAGCTCCTTATACTCACACCCATTACGAGCACGTTGTTAAAAGGCACCTGATAGAGAAGACAGAGCATCCGGCCTCTGATCTGATAAGTGAATCCACCGGGATTCAATTCTTAATCGCGTTAGATTTCACCCGCACCGCTAGAGGAGTGCTGAATTATAAATACACATCGGCGCTCGCAAATTTGTTAGATAATATCACTGAAATGTATGATGACACGTTTAGATATACTGGAAGGGAACTTCAAGCTTATAAAACAGAACTAGTGCAGCATAGAATGGTTCTTAATTACCTCACAGCAGTGACAGGCGGATATTGTGTTACATTGGCAACACAGTATGGCGTGAAGTGTTGCACGTATATCACGAATAGCACCGAGGATCCGGTCGAGGTCATAGACCAAAAGATGGACGATATTCTCCAATTGAAGTGGGAATTTCGCCGAAAACACAATCTCACTCTTGCTGCTGTAGGTAATGAGCTGACTGGTTGGGTGTCATGGTTGAACCCGCGAAATTGGTTCTCCGGTTTAGGAGACTGGGCTCAAGGAGTCATAATGGATGTTGGGAAGTTTCTCCTATGTATCTTAGGTGTTGTCATATCAATTGGCTTGATATTTAGATGCGGTCAGGCTTTAATGAAGTGCAAACAAAGTACAAGAGTAATGAGTTTGAGGAGTGAGGAAACTGTAATTAACCTGGATTTGATTTATGACCCAACAATAGAAACAATGATGTAATGAAAATGCGATTATGCGGTCCGTTTCTTTCACCTGTTTTTCTGGTTTTTTTCTCCAAGATAAAAAGACCCACTTGGACAAGGAAGTTGACGAGACGCTATACAGACAACGGATTGACCAAAGAAGAAGTTTTGACCACTGTAGATACGGACATTTGATGAACTTTGCCATGGATCCCCAGTTTCCCTAGAATTCTTAAACTTACGCTAGCCCAACATTTTTTTTGTAAATCTAATGGCATTGACAAAGCTTTTTGCTCGCACCTAATGGGCAAAACAGCGCAAAGAAGACGACTTTCAACTGATACCGAACAAAACTTCAACCGACAGATGTACATTAACCTGACATAGAATACCACTGCATTTTCCATAAGTGTTCTTTATCTTCATCTCTACAACCCTCAGGTAATAACACACATAGTCGATAGGGAATACAGGCACAGATATCAGCAACCACATACCTCCCCTATTCATGTATCATCAACTAAAATGTGCTCCCCATTTTGTTCAAAATCCGAAAAGAGCTCGGTAAAGTTTGACAGCCCATCCACAGACCCGTACCACGGGATAAGAAGGAATTCAAATGTATACTTCGCAATACCTCGAAGCTTGATTTTACAACACGTACGGCACGATGATACATGACCCCCCAAACATGGACTCATACACACATGCTTCTGCTATCTCACTAGGTCATACCCTCTTCCCACCTACTCCTCTCTCCTCCCTTACCCAACCATGGAAATGAATTAACCCCTGACATATATTTTTCTCCTTTTGAAATGTTTTAGAAGGTGGCAGTTATTATTGACTGCCAAAGGGTGGACTGTCAAAGTCAGAAAAATATCTCTACACACACTGCCATATTTGCACCTCACACAGGTCCGTGCTGCGCATGCGTACGCTCTCCCGTGTGTGCGCATGCTCACAGTCGCGGGCACCCGCAGGCGCACGGTATGCGTATTTACGGTAGAGTTTATGTAATCGTAGCGTGCGACTCAATCGTTACATACTTTCAGTAATAATGTATTTTGTAGATCATGGTCCCTTTGATAGATTCTGAAAGTTTAGTTAACATAGCATGTTCCTGAACAGAGAGATCCCTCTTTGTATTGTACGAAGGGTCTAACAGGGGTCATACAGTGGTGTTTGGTACCCATCGGAAGAGTATTTAAATAGCAATATTCCGGTGTTGGTTTGGAGCGGATTAATCGCTCGTGCGAATAGTTATGGACATAAGAAGTTTATGTCCATTTACTATTATTTGTTCTTACTTAGTCATGCGGCGGGAAACTCAGTATCCCACCCACCTGAACAGTTGGAAACAGTCACAGCCCACCTGTATGAATCAACCTATGACCTTTTGTTATAATGCGAAGCCGAATTCCTGTGTCCAATGAACAATGAGATTGTAGGGACCATTGAATTGTATTGTGTGTGGGGCATAAATAGGCAGGCCGACCATATCCAGTTCTCTCTCTTCAACGGTTCTCATTACTGATAATCGGGAGCTGGATATCGAGGCGCATGCGATCGTTTCCCCTTGTGCGTAAGTGTTTCTCTGCAATCATATTGTCTTGATGTTATTGTGAGCCATCTCTCTCTCTCTCTCTCTTCTATTTCTCCCGTATTTTTCCCTTAATTGTATTGTATTGTATTTCCTGTGTAGTTATCTGGTTAGTTAGTCTATGTTATATTGTAGTGTATGCTTTGTACTGTGATTCTTTTGCAAGTATAATAGTCATAATACATATAATAGGTTTTGGACCCTAAGCCCAGGTATCTGTGTATTTCTTATAGTGTTAAGTATTCCCTGAGCGTCGGTGACGCTCAAGCAGCTTTTTAGTTAATCAGGTTACACCAGGTTGCACTTACACTCTGTCACCACACTAAGGTTTACTGTATATTTCGTTGTTAAAGGTATAGATATAAAGGTTTAACGTTATAAGCGTCTGCACCGCTGGTGATCTCCTCGTGGTCCCGAGCGTCCGCTACACTATAGCGAATCATTACGTTAGTCGGCAGCCAATAGCGTGCCTGCCTGTGATCTCTGGGCCGTAAGCGAACGTGACGCTTGAGCGTCTCGACTACGGTTGAGCGATCGTTACGCAACTTGCGTACCCTTACGGTACTTCTTACGTAGATAGCGTATAGTGTTCTTAGACCTCTTAAAGTGTTTTATATACGATAAATATTTAGCTTTATCATAGGTTATAGCAGGAGCCAGGAGTACATACATATTATTAAAATTAAACAGTGCACACTTTTGCTGCAGGCAGGAGTGCCACTGCCAGTGTGACTGACCAGTGACCTGACCACACTGACCACCAGTATAGTATACTATATTGTGATTGCCTGAAAAAGTTAAACACTCGTCGTGTGACTTGTGTGGTGTTTTTTTTTTTATTCTATAAAAAACTCATTCTGCTGACAGACAGTGTCCAGCAGGTCCGTCATTATATAATATATACCTGTCCGGCTGCAGTAGTGATATATATATATTTTTTATATCATTATTTATCATCCAGTCGCAGCAGACACAGTACGGTAGTTCACGGCTGTAGCTACCTCTGTGTCGGCACTCGGCAGTCCATCCATAATTGTATACCACCTACCCGTGTTTTTTTTTTCTCTTTCTTCTTTATACATACTACATCTCATTATCATCCAGTCTATATTAGCAGCAGACACAGTACAGTACGGTAGTCCACGGCTGTAGCTACCTCTGTGTCGGCACTTGGCAGTCCATCCATAATTGTATACCACCTACCCGTGGTTTTTTTTTCTTTCTTCTTTATACATACTACATCTCATTATCAACCAGTCTATATTAGCAGCAGACACAGTACAGTACGGTAGTCCACGGCTGTAGCTACCTCTGTGTCGGCACTCGGCAGTCCATCCATAATTGTATACCGCCTACCCGTGGTTTTTTTTTCTTTCTTCTTTATACATACATACTACATCTCATTATCATCCAGTCTATATTAGCAGCAGACACAGTACAGTACGGTAGTCCACGGCTGTAGCTACCTCTGTGTCGGCACTCGGCAGTCCATCCATAATTGTATACCACCTACCCGTGGTTTTTTTTTCTTTCTTCTTTATACATACTACATCTCATTATCATCCAGTCTATATTAGCAGCAGACACAGTACGGTAGTCCACGGCTGTAGCTACCTCTGTGTCGGCACTCGGCAGTCCATTCATAATTGTATACTAGTATCCATCCATCTCCATTGTTTACCTGAGGTGCCTTTTAGTTGTGCCTATTAAAATATGGAGAACAAAAATGTTGAGGTTCCAAAATTAGGGAAAGATCAAGATCCACTTCCACCTCGTGCTGAAGCTGCTGCCACTAGTCATGGCCGAGACGATGAAATGCCAGCAACGTCGTCTGCCAAGGCCGATGCCCAATGTCATAGTACAGAGCATGTCAAATCCAAAACACCAAATATCAGTAAAAAAAGGACTCCAAAACCTAAAATAAAATTGTCGGAGGAGAAGCGTAAACTTGCCAATATGCCATTTACCACACGGAGTGGCAAGGAACGGCTGAGGCCCTGGCCTATGTTCATGGCTAGTGGTTCAGCTTCACATGAGGATGGAAGCACTCAGCCTCTCGCTAGAAAACTGAAAAGACTCAAGCTGGCAAAAGCACCGCAAAGAACTGTGCGTTCTTCGAAATCCCAAATCCACAAGGAGAGTCCAATTGTGTCGGTTGCGATGCCTGACCTTCCCAACACTGGACGTGAAGAGCATGCGCCTTCCACCATTTGCATGCCCCCTGCAAGTGCTGGAAGGAGCACCCGCAGTCCAGTTCCTGATAGTCAGATTGAAGATGTCAGTGTTGAAGTACACCAGGATGAGGAGGATATGGGTGTTGCTGGCGCTGGGGAGGAAATTGACCAGGAGGATTCTGATGGTGAGGTGGTTTGTTTAAGTCAGGCACCCGGGGAGACACCTGTTGTCCGTGGGAGGAATATGGCCGTTGACATGCCTGGTGAAAATACCAAAAAAATCAGCTCTTCGGTGTGGAACTATTTCAACAGAAATGCGGACAACAGGTGTCAAGCCGTGTGTTCCCTTTGTCAAGCTGTAATAAGTAGGGGTAAGGACGTTAACCACCTCGGAACATCCTCCCTTATACGTCACCTGCAGCGCATTCATAATAAGTCAGTGACAAGTTCAAAAACTTTGGGTGACAGCGGAAGCAGTCCACTGACCAGTAAATCCCTTCCTCTTGTAACCAAGCTCACGCAAACCACCCCACCAACTCCCTCAGTGTCAATTTCCTCCTTCCCCAGGAATGCCAATAGTCCTGCAGGCCATGTCACTGGCAATTCTGACGAGTCCTCTCCTGCCTGGGATTCCTCCGATGCATCCTTGCGTGTAACGCCTACTGCTGCTGGCGCTGCTGTTGTTGCTGCTGGGAGTCGATGGTCATCCCAGAGGGGAAGTCGTAAGCCCACTTGTACTACTTCCAGTAAGCAATTGACTGTTCAACAGTCCTTTGCGAGGAAGATGAAATATCACAGCAGTCATCCTGCTGCAAAGCAGATAACTGAGGCCTTGACAACTATGTTGGTGTTAGACGTGCGTCCGGTGTCCGCCGTTAGTTCACAGGGAACTAGACAATTTATTGAGGCAGTGTGCCCCCGTTACCAAATACCATCTAGGTTCCACTTCTCTAGGCAGGCGATACCGAAAATGTACACGGACCTCAGAAAAAGACTCACCAGTGTCCTAAAAAATGCAGCTGGACCCAATGTCCACTTAACCACGGACATGTGGACAAGTGGAGCAGGGCAGGGTCAGGACTATATGACTGTGACAGCCCACTGGGTAGATGTATGGACTCCCGCCGCAAGAACAGCAGCGGCGGCACCAGTAGCAGCATCTCGCAAACGCCAACTCTTTCCTAGGCAGGCTACGCTTTGTATCACCGCTTTCCAGAATACGCACACAGCTGAAAACCTCTTACGGCAACTGAGGAAGATCATCGCGGAATGGCTTACCCCAATTGGACTCTCCTGTGGATTTGTGGCATCGGACAACGCCAGCAATATTGTGTGTGCATTAAATATGGGCAAATTCCAGCACGTCCCATGTTTTGCACATACCTTGAATTTGGTGGTGCAGAATTTTTTAAAAAACGACAGGGGCGTGCAAGAGATGCTGTCGGTGGCCAGAAGAATTGCGGGACAGGACACTTTCGGCGTACAGGCACCACGTACAGAAGACTGGAGCACCACCAAAAACTACTGAACCTGCCCTGCCATCATCTGAAGCAAGAAGTGGTAACGAGGTGGAATTCAACCCTCTATATGCTTCAGAGGTTGGAGGAGCAGCAAAAGGCCATTCAAGCCTATACAATTGAGCACGATATAGGAGGTGGAATGCACCTGTCTCAAGCGCAGTGGAGAATGATTTCAACGTTGTGCAAGGTTCTGATGCCCTTTGAACTTGCCACACGTGAAGTCAGTTCAGACACTGCCAGCCTGAGTCAGGTCATTCCCCTCATCAGGCTTTTGCAGAAGAAGCTGGAGACATTGAAGGAGGAGCTAACACGGAGCGATTCCGCTAGGCATGTGGGACTTGTGGATGGAGCCCTTAATTCGCTTAACAAGGATTCACGGGTGGTCAATCTGTTGAAATCAGAGCACTACATTTTGGCCACCGTGCTCGATCCTAGATTTAAAGCCTACCTTGGATCTCTCTTTCCGGCAGACACAAGTCTGCTGGGGTTGAAAGACCTGCTGGTGAGAAAATTGTCAAGTCAAGCGGAACGCGACCTGTCAACATCTCCTCCTTCACATTCTCCCGCAACTGGGGGTGCGAGGAAAAGGCTCAGAATTCCGAGCCCACCCGCTGGCGGTGATGCAGGGCAGTCTGGAGCGACTGCTGATGCTGACATCTGGTCCGGACTGAAGGACCTGACAACGATTACGGACATGTCGTCTACTGTCACTGCATATGATTCTCTCAACATTGAAAGAATGGTGGAGGATTATATGAGTGACCGCATCCAAGTAGGCACGTCACACAGTCCGTACTTATACTGGCAGGAAAAAGAGGCAATTTGGAGGCCCTTGCACAAACTGGCTTTATTCTACCTAAGTTGCCCTCCCACAAGTGTGTACTCCGAAAGAGTGTTTAGTGCCGCCGCTCACCTTGTCAGCAATCGGCGTACGAGGTTACATCCAGAAAATGTGGAGAAGATGATGTTCATTAAAATGAATTATAATCAATTCCTCCGCGGAGACATTGACCAGCAGCAATTGCCTCCACAAAGTACACAGGGAGCTGAGATGGTGGATTCCAGTGGGGACGAATTGATAATCTGTGAGGAGGGGGATGTACACGGTGATATATCGGAGGATGATGATGAGGTGGACATCTTGCCTCTGTAGAGCCAGTTTGTGCAAGGAGAGATTAATTGCTTCTTTTTTGGGGGGGGTCCAAACCAACCCGTCATATCAGTCACAGTCGTGTGGCAGACCCTGTCACTGAAATGATGGGTTGGTTAAAGTGTGCATGTCCTGTTTATACAACATAAGGGTGGGTGGGAGGGCCCAAGGACAATTCCATCTTGCACCTCTTTTTTCTTTTATTTTTCTTTGCGTCATGTGCTGTTTGGGGAGGGTTTTTTGGAAGGGCCATCCTGCGTGACACTGCAGTGCCACTCCTAGATGGGCCCGGTGTTTGTGTCGGCCACTAGGGTCGCTAATCTTACTCACACAGCTACCTCATTGCGCCTCTTTTTTTCTTTGCGTCATGTGCTGTTTGGGGAGGGTTTTTTGGAAGGGACATCCTGCGTGACACTGCAGTGCCACTCCTAGATGGGCCCGGTGTTTGTGTCGGCCACTAGGGTCGCTTATCTTACTCACACAGTCAGCTACCTCATTGCGCCTCTTTTTTTCTTTGCGTCATGTGCTGTTTGGGGAGGGTTTTTTGGAAGGGACATCCTGCGTGACACTGCAGTGACACTCCTAGATGGGCCCGGTGTTTGTGTCAGCCACTAGGGTCGCTAATCTTACTCACACAGCTACCTCATTGCGCCTCTTTTTTTCTTTGCGTCATGTGCTGTTTGGGGAGGGTTTTTTGGAAGGGACATCCTGCGTGACACTGCAGTGCCACTCCTAGATGGGCCCGGTGTTTGTGTCGGCCACTAGGGTCGCTAATCTTACTCACACAGCTACCTCATTGCGCCTCTTTTTTTCTTTGCGTCATGTGCTGTTTGGGGAGGGTTTTTTGGAAGGGACATCCTGCGTGACACTGCAGTGACACTCCTAGATGGGCCCGGTGTTTGTGTCGGCCACTAGGGTCGCTTATCTTACTCACACAGTCAGCTACCTCATTGCGCCTCTTTTTTTCTTTGCGTCATGTGCTGTTTGGGGAGGGTTTTTTGGAAGGGACATCCTGCGTGACACTGCAGTGCCACTCCTAGATGGGCCCGGTGTTTGTGTCGGCCACTAGGGTCGCTAATCTTACTCACACAGTCAGCTACCTCATTGCGCCTCTTTTTTTCTTTGCGTCATGTGCTGTTTGGGGTGGGTTTTTTGGAAGGGACATCCTGCGTGACACTGCAGTGCCACTCCTAGATGGGCCCGGTGTTTGTGTCGGCCACTAGGGTCGCTTATCTTACACAGTCAGCTACCTCATTGCGCCTCTTTTTTTCTTTGCGTCATGTGCTGTTTGGGGAGGGTTTTTTGGAAGGGACATCCTGCGTGACACTGCAGTGACACTCCTAGATGGGCCCGGTGTTTGTGTCGGCCACTAGGGTCGCTTATCTTACTCACACAGTCAGCTACCTCATTGCGCCTCTTTTTTTCTTTGCGTCATGTGCTGTTTGGGGAGGGTTTTTTGGAAGGGACATCCTGCGTGACACTGCAGTGCCACTCCTAGATGGGCCCGGTGTTTGTGTCGGCCACTAGGGTCGCTAATCTTACTCACACAGCTACCTCATTGCGCCTCTTTTTTTCTTTGCGTCATGTGCTGTTTGGGGAGGGTTTTTTGGAAGGGACATCCTGCTTGACACTGCAGTGCCACTCCTAGATGGGCCCGGTGTTTGTGTCGGCCACTAGGGTCGCTAATCTTACTCACACAGCTACCTCATTGCGCCTCTTTTTTTCTTTGCGTCATGTGCTGTTTGGGGAGGGTTTTTTGGAAGGGACATCCTGCGTGACACTGCAGTGCCACTCCTAGATGGGCCCGGTGTTTGTGTCGGCCACTAGGGTCGCTAATCTTACTCACACAGTCAGCTACCTCATTGCGCCTCTTTTTTTCTTTGCGTCATGTGCTGTTTGGGGAGGGTTTTTTGGAAGGGACATCCTGCGTGACACTGCAGTGCCACTCCTAGATGGGCCCGGTGTTTGTGTCGGCCACTAGGGTCGCTTATCTTACTCACACAGTCAGCTACCTCATTGCGCCTCTTTTTTTCTTTGCGTCATGTGCTGTTTGGGGAGGGTTTTTTGGAAGGGACATCCTGCGTGACACTGCAGTGACACTCCTAGATGGGCCCGGTGTTTGTGTCGGCCACTAGGGTCGCTTATCTTACTCACACAGTCAGCTACCTCATTGCGCCTCTTTTTTTCTTTGCGTCATGTGCTGTTTAGGGAGGGTTTTTTGGAAGGGACATCCTGCGTGACACTGCAGTGCCACTCCTAGATGGGCCCGGTGTTTGTGTCGGCCACTAGGGTCGCTAATCTTACTCACACAGCTACCTCATTGCGCCTCTTTTTTTCTTTGCGTCATGTGCTGTTTGGGGAGGGTTTTTTGGAAGGGACATCCTGCGTGACACTGCAGTGCCACTCCTAGATGGGCCCGGTGTTTGTGTCGGCCACTAGGGTCGCTTATCTTACTCACACAGCGACCTCGGTGCAAATTTTAGGACTAAAAATAATATTGTGAGGTGTGAGGTATTCAGAATAGACTGAAAATGAGTGGAAATTATGGTTTTTGAGGTTAATAATACTTTGGGATCAAAATGACCCCCAAATTCTATGATTTAAGCTGTTTTTTAGGGTTTTTTGAAAAAAACACCCGAATCCAAAACACACCCGAATCCGACAAAAAAAATTCGGTGAGGTTTTGCCAAAACGCGGTCGAACCCAAAACACGGCCGCGGAACCGAACCCAAAACCAAAACACAAAACCCGAAAAATTTCAGGCGCTCATCTCTAGTGTATACACTTTTCACAGTACACTAAACCACATTTCTAAAGTACCTCCCCCTCCCCCCCCAGGCCTTAACCCTAACTAGCTTCCCTGATACTCACCTTTGGGAAGTTGGCTATCGGTGTTCCAGCGCCGGTCTCCCAAGTGGTGTCGGGATTCCGGCGTCGGCTTCATGACCGCCGGCTTTTCGACTGCCGGGATGCTTAACGCATCCTGACTTAAGACATATGCAGGTCATTTAGGGGAGGGAGGTTTGCTATCTTTCTCCACAACAACCTCTGAGGTGTTAAGTACTTATAGCTGTTTAATGGACTATTCCTTGGCCCCAGCCTTCCTGTGTGTCACAAGGCGGTGGGCCAGTATATGTGCTGATGGTAATCCAGAATAGTTTATGTGTTTTGCCTCATTCTCGCTGTACAAAGATAGCCCCTGAGAGTGACTAACCCCTCTTGCTCTGCGTGGGAGGTGAAATGTGCAGCAAATCGGTGTAGAAAGAAGTTCCTGCTGGTGGTGCGGGGGTATTACCTGTCTACATAACGTGAGGTAAGAGACCTCCCTTACTGCACCTTCAATGCATCTTAGTGTATTGGCTAATATGCCTCTCTTGCTCAATTTATTTCAGTCTCTGTCTCCACCACCTGACATTTGATGGGCTAAGGGCTAAGAACAGCAATAATGTGATGCCCCTAAGTGATGTTGATGAAGTGAGGTAAGGCTCCCTGATGTTGGTTTTATATACTAGCTTGCCATGGGCTTTTCATTTACCTCAGTCTGTTGCCTTAGTGGCTTCTACCATATTATACAGCTGCAATTCGCCGACTCACTGGGTCTCCTGACACCCTCCAGCCAGCAATCATCTGCGCTGCTGTCAGTGTACATGAACCTGCGAAGCATACTTCTACCCTCCCAGAATGGCCAGGAGGCTCCTGAAAATCAGGTGTCCCTCCCGGCCCCCCGGAAAGGTGAGCAAGTCTCCCGCTTTCCCTGGGAGCCCCCGGCACTCCCCCCTTGGCCACCCACATGAGAGAACAAGTGGGCAGTCATAGGAGATATGAAGACGCGATTCGCACTGAATTGCGTCATCATAGCTTCGTCCCCGCTCTACAGTGCCTGTTTTCTTGGCACTGTATAGCGGGGGACAGGATAACGCAATCGTGATGCCACACCCCTGCACTGCCTACCTCCCATGCTGGCTATGCCCCCGGACAGCCCACCTCACCCCCGGCCAAGCCCCCATTAGCCTGCCACGCTGCCTCCTCCCAGAGGGTGCAGCAAGGTAGGCAACCATGCTGCGGAGGCTCCCTGTCTGGGGGCAGTTTTCTCTCCACAGAGCTGCTCTTTCCATCCCCTTCCTCACTTCACATGTGGCCTCTGCCAGCGGCACTTTACTGGCGCAGTCTCTCGATTCATTTCCTAAGGAGAGACTAGCTGTAACCGACTTACCTGTCTACCCCTGCCACCTGCTGCTGGCTCACCACTCCATCACACACTCCTCCCCTTTTCTGTGAGGGGGGAGCAAATATATGTGAATTAGAAAATACATTTAAAATTGACATGCAGGCAGACACAAAGACTATATAATAGATATGTGCAGGGATGGACTGGCCTGCAGGGGTACAGGGGAAACCACCGGTGGGCCCCACTGTCTGGGGGGGGCCTTCTCCTCCACTATAGATCAGGTTCCAGACTGTGCACTTGAATTGTACATTATACATGTTACCTTATACTGCACAGGACTATGGTGTATTACCAGTGGCGTGAGGTGAGGTCAGTGGCTGGTGAGGCACTACACCCATAATGTCCACTGAATCCTGCCGATGACCCCTAGCCAATGCCCGCTACTGCCTCTGAGCCGATGCCCGCTGCCACCGCCAATGGCTTACAAACTCGCCCACCATCAACTGACCCAGCCCTCCGCCACTAATTTGCATCTCAGTCCGATGCCGCCAATGCCCGCTGCCTGCCTGCTCATCATACTTGTGATATATTGTACATTTTTATAGAAAAAAAAAACAATTAGTGTTTGGGACTGGGAAGGGAGTGGGAGGAGGACATGAATGCAATTTTGTTGTCCAGGGCCTCCATTAACTTAATGGAGAAGGGTCTGAATGGGTTAAAAAAAAAATGCCTGAGGTTCTGAGGGCATGGTATGTGGAACGGCACACATTCACACACCACGCCCACTGCATCCTGGTCAAAGGCATTCCACTCCACGTTTTCGGGGTACCGTGCCAGGACCTTCGACTTAAACGTGCGCCTCAGCGGCGTCTGCTCAAAGTTCTCTCCTTCAGCGTGAACAAACACATACAAAATGGCAGCATATTAATAGGCAGAACTCATGAACCGACCTCATATAATAGAGAGGTATATTACCAGTTAGACGCAGTTAGAGATCAGCAGTCCCTCTTTTCTGAGCTGCAAAATGTGATTTTCAAAACCAAAGACCTAGCTTACTGCCGCAAAGGGCGGCATCATAATACAGCGCCTGCAACCAGATTGCATGGTGGAACCGGTCATTACACGCTGGAAGATGCTTAGCCTCAGTCAATCTCTCTGCTCCTGACACTAAGTGTCCTGTGCAGCTGTAGCTATACATGTATTAAAGTGCACAGACAAATATGCAATGTAAGACTTTTTGCTTACAAGGATGATCAGAAAATCTGTCCGTGACCTCATACAGCTGGCGGAACATTCATGGCACAAGGGCACCTTTGTAGATTTCCTTTATTCTATATATTCAGCTGGTGTGTATGCTGCCAATGATAAAATGTTAACTAAAACTAATTTAAACTAGACTAATAGTGCCATAAGTCAGACTGTAGTGCCACAGCTCTAAGAATAAGGCAATCACATTCACAGCCCAGTATAAGATAAAACTGCTGCCTTACAGGGCACTACAAAGACACTGCAGCTAATAAAAGCACAAATTAGGGCAAATGCACACAGGAAAGTGCAGAAGACTGTGAAGGTCCTGCATCCGAAGACGAAGCGTGAAATCCTAGACAGCTGTTAAACCGCAGGAGAATAAACAGAGACAGGACACGGAGAGCTCAGCGTCAGTGAGAAACCTAGAAAGCAGATGACAGGTCAGGTAGCCATCTCTCGTTAGCAGCAGACTGGCCGGGTACAGCTGGGGGGGGAGAGAGAGAGACGAACTAACCTGCTGGAGCCGGCGGAGGAGGTCAGAGGAGAGCCGCTGCTGGCTGTCAGGAGGACGGAGCCGGCGGGGGGAGAGCTGCCACCACTGCTGGCTATGAGGTGAGCGGGAACCGGCGGAGGAGGACGGGGGTAGAGCCGCACACACTGCAGGCCCACCGCTGCCTCCAACGCCAATCATCGCCGGGACCCGCCGCCTCCAGCGCTGCGTGTGGGTGATTAAACAAGTGGATCCAGCCCTGGATCCGCTGTCCAATCACAGGTGCCTCGCTGACATGGGGGTGGTGTCCCTGTCAGCGAGGCACTTGGATTAGTGCCGCTATCCTGATCTGTTTTCATGGGCTTTTACAGCCCAGTGCTAGGCTCCGCCCCCCGCACTGTCCCCGTTCCCATTATCCACGGCAGGCACTGCTATCAGTGCCTCCCAAAGTAATTTTAAGCAGGAAAATTATTAGAATTCAATAAATAAGATACTTATGACACAGAATATGTGTCATAAGTATCTTCTTTTTATTATTTTAATAATTAATCACAGGGGAGGCACTGCCTCCCCTGACTGCATGTCCCTGTGTATTACTTTGGTACATTATCATGCATGCATTAGCAGTATTTACTATATATATTTATCAAGGGGCCCAGCCCATGCACTCATGGTTAGGCAAACAAATGTGGTGACTGGCCACACCCCTTCAGGAGACTGGCCACACCTCTAAACATGGGCCCTACCACTGCATTCCCCCGGTGGGCCCTTTATGCCTCAGTCCAACACTGGATATGTGTTAGATATATTTAAACATAGAAACATAGAATTTGGCCCATCAAGTCTGCCCATATACACACACACACACTTACACACTAGGGGCGAGATGTAATGGCATCCAAGGTCGCCGGAGGTGTGGGATGCTGGTCGATTTTGGAATCTATTTTAAAGGGTCAATTACTTGCAAGTCATGGTTTTGCCTAGTAAGTGATTGCCTCTTTAAAAAAAAAAAAAACAAGATCGTCCAGCATCCTGACCTTCCGGCAATTTCAGACGCCATTACATCCTGCCGTAGGGTTCATTTTTCACTCTTGTCAACTTGCCGTTGGGCCCGGTAACCTCTAGTTATGCCCAAGAGGCAAATGTGACCCAATTCACTTGTAACATTACCACAAATTTCGTAATAATTTACATTGAGTCTCACAGTAAATGGATTTGAATGGCGAGTGTGAAGAGCAATCCATGTGTAAGCAGTGGTATTGTTTTCTGTTGGATTGCCAGTCATGATAAAGGGCCTGAGATTCAGAGATGTACACAGATCTGATGGCTTATGTTTGTAGACTATCTGCCATGTTTGTAGATCTGTGCTGCGCATCTGTGCAGATTTCTGTCTGCAATGAAGGTCGCAGAGCCCCCTAACCCGCAGCTTGATTGACATGATGTGGCCGTTTGGGGGAGAGGAAGAGGCAGCAAGGGCCTATGGGTCCACATATGG
Organism: Pseudophryne corroboree; assembly: GCF_028390025.1. Lineage (NCBI taxonomy): Eukaryota > Metazoa > Chordata > Amphibia > Anura > Myobatrachidae > Pseudophryne > Pseudophryne corroboree. Next base: position 1,149,066,395 of record NC_086444.1, read on the forward strand.
ATTTAGTATGATATCCTGGCTGTCTGGATCCCGGCGGTCAGGAGACCACCGCTGGGATCCTGACAGCCAGAATGCCAGTGGCGAGTGCAGCGTGTCCCCACACGGGCTCGCAGCACTCACCACGCTTCGGGCCCAGTGGCAACCTTACCCAGGGTTATATTCCGCGGCCGTATTCCCAGTGATTTGCGCATGCACAGTAGATATGTCCGCTGGAATAAGGCTTGGGAGCCATGTTCCCAGAGACCTGCGCATGCACAGTTCCCTGTAACACATGCAAGGTAGCCCAAACAATCCTGGCTTTGTATGTCTTTTCCTGTTCTCATATTATTCATGTCGACACCAGTATATTCCTCACTTAGAAATATTAGCAAATTATAAATTGTTTATGGGGCAATGCAACAGGCAGGCCAGCACATGTGTGTGTAGATGAATGGCTCTTTCAATTGATGAAGCAACATTCCAAGAGAACAGAAAGTTTATTTTAATTACAACTGGAAACATTCCCAGACACCAAGAGATTGTTTTAGAGTCTCACTTTCAAGTAACTCAGCATGACAAACTATAGTGTGAAGATCACCATCCTTCTATAGGTTCCCCATGCCAAAATGCATTGGTTAAACAAAATGTTGACAGTCATAATCAGGGGCAAACGCAGGATTTATTCAGGGGGGTTTCCGTGGGTGTGTAGGTCATACTTGCCTACTTTTGAAAACTAGTTTCAGGGAGATTGTAGGTGTAAGCAGAATGCAGCGTGTTATGCTCCACCCAAAGGGCGTGTGTAGCTCCACCTATGGGCGTATCTATTTTTTTGTCTCACCCAAAACGGTTGCCTCCATATGGGACACAATAACCTTAAAAAATGGATTTTAAGGGGGCAGCATTTACAGTAAATCTAGTTTTTACAACAAATCTGCTAACACATGATAAGCTTAAACAATGCCATACAACACCCAAAATGAGCACCACAGACTATGTAATGGTTAGCATTGCTGCCTCATGGCACTGAAGTCATGGGTTTGATTCCTACCACGGCCCTAACTGTGTCGAGTTTGCATATTCTCCCATTGCTTGGGTGTCCTCAGGGTACTTCTGGTTTGCTGGTGGTATATTTAATTAGGCTCTCAGTTAATTGGATCCCAATATCTGCAAAGCGCTGCGGAATGTGTGTGCGCTATATAAATAACTGGTAATAATAATAATAATAATTAAAAAAATAAAACTGCATTTAAAATGTAAACATCATATCGGTCTACACAACCATTGAAAAGCAATTTCACATAAAATGGATGCAGGGAGTGACTTAACAAGCCATGTTTAGGGACATCCATGCTTGAAAATAGGGCGTGAGATCACATTTGCTCTAAAAAATAACCTATAAAATCACCTGTGCTCAAGCAAGACTATCCTTAAAACATGGATTTTCAGGGGGCAGCGATTAAATCTAGCTTCTACAATAGACCTGGTAACACATGACAAGCCTAAACAATGACGCAGACCATCCCTATCCTAACCCTCACCCTAGTATCCTAACCATAAACATTAACCCTAACACCCTGTCCCTGGACCTAATACCCTAACCCATCCGTCATTCCAAACCTCTCCCTTACCATAACCCCTAACCTTAATATCTTAACCCAAAACGCTAAACCAACCCTAATATCCTATCCCTATCCCTATAACACTGACACGATCTTATACGGCTGACCCTATACCTATAACGCTGACCCTATACCTATACAGCTGACCCTATACTATAACACTGGCAATGCTCCCCCTAGGATGACTGTCTGACAGCTTGGGCTTGCAGGTGGTTGTGCAGTACAGAAAGGGATTTGTCAGTAAAAACTGAGTTTACACTCAGCACCCACTTTATTGTTTTTTCCTAAGCCAAGCCCCGCCCTCCCTAGCCCAGGCACTATGCATCTAATCCTTGAATCGGGTTTACCTTACATTTTAAACAGGCCACCACTGCTGTGCTGCTGCTGATGTGGCCACCGCTGCCGAAACTGCCATTGCCGCTTCTGCCATGCATGCAGACAGCCTCTCCCGGCTCTGCTCACTTATGCGGCCACCGCTACACAAACCCCGGGGTGGCTAGCATTTAAGTAAAATTACGTCACATGCCGTGACATGGCCCATGCGGACACTGCCCTCGGCACTTCTGGACTGGCGCATGCGCAATCCACACTTTCACAGGGCAGTGCTGACAAATCGGGAGAGCCCAGAAGATTTGCGGGGAAGCGGGAGGCTCATGCAAAAACCGGGAGCCTCCCGCTGGAGGGTAGGCAAGGCTGATACAAACAGAGGTCACCTACACACACAGGGGTCAGTGCCACCCTACACACACACACAAACAGAGGTCACCTACACACACGGGTAAGTGCCACCGTACACGCACACATACAAACAGAGGTCATCTACACAAACACAGGGGTCAGTGCCAGCCCATGCACACACATACACACAGTGGACACCTACACACACACAGGGGTCAGTGCCAGCCCACGCACACACATACACACACACACAGGGGTCAGTGTCATCACACGCACACACATACACACAGAGGTCATCTACACAAACACAGGGGTCAGTTCCAGCCCACGCACACACATACACAGAGGTCTCATACACATACACACGGGTCAGTGCCATCCCATGCACACACATACACACAGAGGTCACCTACACACACACACTGGTCAGTGCCAGCCCACGCACAGACATACACACAGAGGTCACCTACACACACACACACACATTGGTCAGTGCCAGCACACGCACACACATACACACAGAGGTCACCTACACACACACAGGGGTCAGTGCCAGCCCACGCACACACATACACACAGAGGTCACCTACACACACATATACACACACAGGGGTCAGTGTCATCCCACGCAAACACATACACACAGTGGATACCTACACACACACAGGGGTCAGTGTCATCACACGCACACACATACACACAGAGGTCACCTACACACACACATAGGGGTCAGTGGACACACAAAGAGGTCACACACATACACACAGAGGTCAATGCCAGCCCCCCCCCCCTTACTGGTCAGTGAAAGCCCACACCACACTACACTACACAGGACAGTGGCAGCCTACACACAGTGGCAGCCTATGGAGCTGCTGATGTAGAGCCACATACACTGACCGTAGGACCGGCCATTCCTCCTCCTTCTTCAGCCTCTCCTCTGAGCTCCCAGCTGCCCCGGGCCGTCAAACTCCCCGATAGATCAGAGCTGCTTCCGCGTAAGCTCCCCCAGCCATCACTCCGCCTCCTGGATGTCCTGCAGCTGCCAACATGAGAGGAGAGAGGGGGAGGGATCCGCCGCTGTTTCCTCTGCCTCTGGAGAGGGAGCTGTGTTGTAAGTGCTCTCCATCGTGGCTGGCCCCTCACAGGCTCTAGTGGGCTGATCGGATGTGACGCTGCCCACGGAACATGGCGCTTGGCAGGATAGTTTTCATGCTCCTGCCAAGCTCCGCCCACATTGCGGCCGGACTCGCGCATGCGTGGCCGGATTTTAAAATGGGCTGCGGAATTCCGGGGGATTGGGAGGACTGTGCGGGGCACCGGGGTACAGATCGGTAAAACGGGAGACTCCCGCAGAATGCGGGAGTGTCGGCAAGCATGGTGTAGGTGTGTATCTGTGAATGTGTATATATGTATATATATATCTCCTATATAATAGCCCTGTGATTCTGTGCCTGGGTCTCTAACGCTGGGCGTGGCTAGAAGCTCTCATTTGGTTAGCAGCAGGTCTATCACACCTAGTCCACAGCTGATTGGGTGAGAATCGCCCTCCCACACAGGTTACATCCAATGGGAGCCTCTGCACTTAGGGGGTCATTCCGAGTTGTTCGCTCGGTAAATTTCTTTGCATCGCAGCGTTTTTTCGCTTAGTGCGCATGCGCAATGTTCGCACTGCGACTGCGCCAAGTAAATTTGCTATGCAGTTAGGTATTTTACTCACGTTTTTTTCTTCGTTCTGGCGATCGTAATGTGATTGACAGGAAGTGGGTGTTTCTGGGCGGAAACTGGCCGTTTTATGGGTGTGTGCGAAAAAACGCTACCGTTTCTGGAAAAAACGCGGGAGTGGCTGGAGAAACGGAGGAGTGTCTGGGCGAACGCTGGGTGTGTTTATGACGTCAAACCAGGAACGACAAGCACTGAACTGATCGCAGATGCCGAGTAAGTCTGGAGCTACTCAGAAACTGCTAAGAGGTGTGTAGTCGCAATTTTGAGAATCTTTCGTTCGCAATTTTAAGAAGCTAAGATTCACTCCCAGTAGGCGGCGGCTTAGCGTGTGCAATGCTGCTAAAAACAGCTTGCGAGCGAACAACTCGGAATGACCCCCTTTGCCTGTTGTGTTTTCACAGAGCAGGATTAGCGATGGGACTGATGGAGCTGCAGCTCCAGCCCCACACCCCAAAATAGTCCCCCTGCATCTGCAGCAACATACCCTCCAACAATTTACACAGAAAAATTGTTACAAATTCACAAAGGGGGCGTGGTCACGGGTACATCGACGTGACCACGCCCCTTTTGCTATGCTTTCAATGGAAGCTTGGAGAGTCAAAAAACGGTACAGACCATAAAAAAAAGGGACTGTACCTGCCAAAAAGGTGCAGCTGGAGGGTGTGCCACTGCATCTGCAGCAAGTCTCTGCGCTGTACATAGGGGAAAAAACAATCCTTTTACTGCTGCGTCCTATGGGGGTCATTCAGAGTTGTTCGCTAGCTGCGATCGTTCGCTGCACAGTGATCAGGCAAAAACTCGCCAATTCTGCGCATGTTTATTCAGCGCAATGCGCACGCGCGGCTTACTATTACAATGAATTATGTCGTTTTACACAGGGTCTAGCGATGCTTTTCAGTTGCACAGGCAGCCGCAGAGTGATTGACAGGAAGAGGGCGTTTCTGGGTGTCAACTGACCGTTTTCAGGGAGTGTTCGGAAAAAGGCAGGCGTGGCTGGGCGAACGCAGGGCGTGTTCGTGACGTTAAATCAGGAACTGAATGGTCTGAAATGATCGCATGCGCTGAGTAGGTCTGAAGCTACTCTGAAACTGCACAAAAAATTTTTGTAGCCGCTCTGCGATCCCTTCATTCGCACTTCTGCTAAGCTAAAATACACTCCCAGTGGGCGGCGGCATAGCATTTGCACGGCCGCTCAAAACTGCTAGCGAGCGATCAACTCGGAATGACCACCAATGTCTTGCTGCCAGTCCACCTGCCACCTCCGTCATCAACAATCCCCACTCCCTAGCCGCGGCGCACGTGGAACAAAAGCTGCTGCGGCCACTGGCATAGATGTGTATGAAAGCGGCGCAGTGGAAGGCTTTCATAGCCCTCCCTGCACCGCATACTCTCTGAGCCCCGGAGCCTCCTCTGCGTGTGATGTCACAGAAGTGCCTCCCAGCCACAGCCGCGCCCAGATCCCCAGAGGTCCTGACTCCGCAACACAGCACCTGGGCTTCCGGCCTGGAAGCCCCCGAGATGGCTAATGTAACGGATAGAGTGGGTGATATTGCGGAGGGTAATGTATGGACGCTGAATCAATGTAAAAGGTGACAGTGCTGTGCAGTACAGTGGGTGCGCAGTCAGGGCCAGTGCTAGGGTGTTCGGCGCCCCCCTACAAACTATAACTTTGCACCCTTGCATACTTTACAAATGCACAACGCACATAATGCCCCCTGTAGTAGAGACACTTACACATGTAATGCCCCCTGTACCAGAGACGCCTACACATGTCATGCCCCCTGAACCAGTCACGCTTACACATGTCACGTCCCCCTGTACCAGTGACGCTTACACAAGTAACACCCCCTGTAGCAGTGATGCTTATACACGTACTGCCCCCTGTAGCAGTGATGCTTACACACGTACTGCCCCCTGTAGCAGTGATGCTTACACACGTACTGCCCCCTGTAGCAGTGATGGGACGTACTAGGTGATTCATCAGGCTCTGCGTGCGCTCTTCACGCCATTGCAAGGGGCTTTGACCCCTTAACCATTGCATGCCCTTTGTCCGTGCAATATTTAACCACTCACACAATTATGATTGGATGTCATACTCCATATAATAAAAATATTACACGCCACAAGGGTGTGCAAGGGTTAAGGGGGCATAGCCCCTTACGACGGTGTGAAGAGCGCCCGTAGGGCGCGATGAATCACCTAGTACATATATATATATGTATGCATGTGTGTGTGTGTATATATATATATATATGTAATATATATATATATATATATATATATCTATCCGGTGAAATACAGACGAATGGAATACCGATATCCGCAGGTATTCCCACTCGGTTCGTTGCTCCACGCCACCAACCGAGTGGGAATCTAACCTGTGGCGAGCGAAGCGAGCAACCGTGCCCGCATCGAGTCCCTGAGGGTTCTCGTCACCTCGCTTCCGACAGACGGGATGCCAGTGAGAGCTGGCATCCCGTGTGCTGGTAAAACATACTGATATTTTATTTATATATATATATATAAATAATATACATAGACGTATATATATATATATATGCATTGCATACACACACACAGATATAGACATATATATATATATATATATATATACATAGACATATATATACACATAGACATAATAAGATTTTACTTACCAGTAAATCTATTTCTCGTAGTCCGTAGAGGATGCTGGGACTCCGTAAGGACCATGGGGGATAGACGGGCTCCGCAGGAGATAGGGCACTTTAAGAAAGCTTTGGACTATGGGTGTGCACTGGCTCCTCCCTCTATGCCCCTCCTCCAGACCTCAGTTAGGGAAACTGTGCCCAGAGGAGATGGACAGTACGAGGAAGGATTTTTGTAAATCTAAGGGCGAGATCCATACCAGCCACACCAATCACACCATATAACTTGTGATAAACTTACCCAGTTAACAGTATGAACAACCACATAGCCACGGTTCAACCGAAAAACTATAACATAACCCTTATGTAAGCAATAACTATATACAAGTCTTGCAGAAAAAGTCCGCACTTGGGACGTGCGCCCAGCATCCTCTACGGACTACGAGAAATAGATTTACCGGTAAGTAAAATCTTATTTTCTCTAACGTCCTTGAGGATGCTGGGACTCCGTAAGGACCATGGGGATTATACCAAAGCTCCAAACGGGCGGGAGAGTGCGGATGACTCTGCAGCACCGATTGAGCAAACAGGAGGTCCTCCTCAGCCAGGGTATCAAACTTATAGAACTTTGCAAAGGTGTTTGTCCCCGACCAAGTAGCAGCTCGGCACAACTGTAATGCCGAGACCCCTCGGGCAGCCGCCTAAGAAGAGCCCACTTTCCTAGTGGAGTGGGCCTTAACCGATTTCGGTAACGGCAATCCTGCCGTAGAATGCGCCTGCTGAATCGTGTTACAGATCCAGCGAGCAATAGTCTGCTTTGAAGCAGGAGCGCCAACCTTGTTGGCCGCATACAGAACGAACAAAGCTTCAGTCTTTCTGATTCTAGCAGTTCTGGTCACATAAATCTTCAAAGCCCTGACTACATCCAAGGACTCGGAATCCTCCAAGTCCCGTGTAGCCACAGGCACGACAATAGGTTGGTTCACATGAAAAGATGAGACCACTTTTGGCAGAAAGTGAGGGCGAGTCCTCAACTCTGCCCTATCCACGTGAAAAACCAAGTATGGGCTTTTATGTGATAAAGCCGCCAATTCGGAAACACGTCTTGCCGAAGCTAACGCCAACAATATGACCACTTTCCACGTGAGGTATTTCAACTCCACAGTTTTGAGTGGTTCAAACCAAGGTGACTTGAGGAAACGTAACACCACGTTAAGATCCCAAGGCGCCACCAGAGGCACAAAGGGAGGCTGAATATGCAGCACCCCCTTCACAAAGGTCTGTACTTCAGGAATAGAGGCCAATTCTCTTTGAAAGAAAATGGATAAGGCCGAAATCTGGACCTTTATGGACCCTAATTTTAGGCCCAAAGTCACTCCTGTTTGAAGGAAGTGAAGTAGACGGCCCAAATGGAACTCCTCCGTAGGAGCAGCTCTGGCCTCACACCAAGAAACATATTTCCGCCATATACGGTGATAATGTTTTAACGTCACGTCTTTCCTAGCCTTGATCAGGGTAGGAATGACTTCCTCTAGAATCCCTTTTTCCGCTAGGTTCCGGCGTTCAACCGCCATGCCGTCAAACGCAGCCCCTGTAAGTCTTGGAACAGACAGGGCCCCTGCCGCAGCAGGTCCTGCCTTAGAGGAAGAGGCCACGGATCCCCTGCAAGCAACTCTTGCAGCTCCGGATACCAAGTCCTCCGTGGCCAATCCGGAACAATGAGTATTGTTCTGACCCTGCTTCTTCGTATTATTCTCAACACCTTGAGTATGAGAGGAAGAGGAGGAAACACATAGACCAATCTGAACACCCAAGGTGTCACCAGAGCGTCTACCGCTACCGCCTGAGGGTCCCTTGACCTGGCGCAATACCGCTTTAGCTTTTTGTTGAGACGGGATGCCATCATGTCGATTTGAGGCAGTCCCCAACGATCCGTGATCTGTGCGAAGACTTCTTGATGAAGTCCCCACTCTCCCACTCTCTCCAGTTGTCCACCTCCGGGATGTACACCGCTGATATCGCGCTTACATTGCCTTCTGCCCAGCGTAGAATCTTTGGTCGCTTCTGCCATGGCCATTCTGCTCCTTGTTCCGCCTTGGCGGTTTATATGAGCCACTGCCGTGACATTGTCTGACTGAATCAGAACCGGTTTTCTCTGAAGCAATTCCTCTGCTTGATGCAGGGCGTTGTATATGGCCCTCAACTCCAGGACGTTGATGTGGAGACAAGACTCTAGGCTTGACCAGAGACCTTGGAAATTTCTTCCCAGTGTCACTGCTCCCCAGCCTCGGAGGCTTGCGTCCGTGGTCACCAGGACCCAGTCCTGAATGCCGAACCTGCGACCTTCTAGTAGGTGAGCACTGTTCAGCCACACAGGAGAGATACCCTGGTCCTGGGAGACAGTGTGATCCTTTGATGCATTTGTAAATGGGACCCGGACCACTTGTCCAAGAGGTCCCATTGAAAAGTCCTCGCATGGAACCTGCCGAAAGGATGGCCTCGTAGGAAGCCACCATCTTCCCCACGACCCGCGTGCACTGATGCACTGAAACCTTTTTTGGTTTTAATAGGTTCCTGACCATGGCTATGAGTTCCTGAACCTTTTCGATCGGAAGAAAAACCTTTTTCTGGTTTGTGTCTAGAATCAGCCCCAAAAAGGTCAGACGCGTTGTAGGGACTAGCTGGGACTTCGGTATATTGAGAATCCAGCCGTGTATCTGCAATGTCTTCATGGACAGAGACACGCTGTCCAGCAACCTCTCCCGAGATCTCGCCTTTATGAGGAGATCGTCCAAGTATGGGATAATTGTGACCCCCTGCCTGCGCAGGAGCACCATCATTTCCGCCATTACCTTGGTGAAAATTCTCGGGGCCGTGAAAAGCCCAAACGGCAACGTCTGAAATTGGTAGCGGCAGTCCTGCACTGCAAATCTCAGGAACGCCTGATGCGGGGGGAATATCGGAACATGAAGGTAAGCATCCTTTATGTCCAGGGACACCATCCAATCTCCCCCCTCCAGGCTGTTAGGCGGCGGGGTCCGCATGTCCGCGCGGCCCGGCGCCTAGCAACTAGGGACGCCGTGCGCGTTCAGCCGCCGGCTCCCTAGCAACGCTAGACGCTGGGCACGCTGAGCCGCACGGACCCTAGCAACGGGGACGCCACGGGCGGACCGCGTTCCCCGTTGCAGGGCCTAATTAACAAGCACACACACTTGTCCTCTGGCCGTGCAGCAAGGCAGCTGCACGGCATTTATTCCCAATCAGGCTCTAAGCAGCTGATTGGAGGACTCCCTGTTAAATACCTTCCCAGTGCTTCTCACAGACGCCGGTAATAGCTTCCTGCATGCTGCTTTGGTTTGCTGAGAGTCTGTTCCAGTCCTGCTGTATCCGGTCGTTCCTGTTCTCAGAAGTACTGTATTCGGGAGTTGTCATCTCATCCCAGGAAGTCGTTTGGTCCCCAGTAGTCCTGACTGATCACCTTTAAATATCGAGTGGTGTTTCGTGAGTTGCGGCTCTGCCGTGTGTTGCGGCTCAGCCGCTTTATCTTTATTATTCTGTTTTTGGAGCATTTGCGGAGGGTTCCGCTTCCACAAGTCCTCTCTGGAACTCGGCGGTGCCGGGTAAGAGAAGTGGACAAGTGGATATTTTGGTTGTCCTTTTCCCTGGCGGTGTTTCCGCACATATTCTAGTTTTAAGTTAGTTTGTAGCCCCTGGCCTGGTTGTTTAGTCAGAGGGCCCCTTGTTATCACCCTGTCTCGGATTTCCCTTTGTCTCTCATTAAGACCTGGGGGGGCATCGGAGTTGGGCAGACATAATCCACCCTTCAAACGTGGCTGCCATGGGCTCAAGCAACCATAGTCTCGCAGGGGATTTCTGACAGCATGGGTGAGACAACGGAGTTAGGGCGCAAGGGGCTATTTTCCATTCCCGTTCCCTTCCCCAGAATTTCGTTCCAGTGCTCCGGTCCTCGCAAAAAGATCTCCTCAGACCAGAGTGCTGGAATCATAACATTATTACCGGCCATACCAAAAAAATTTAAATTAAACAGGGCTTTAATTTTTTCCTCTCATTCAGTTTTTGTTAAAATTTTTTGGCCTCATGAATCCGACAGGTTTAGGGCCAAACCCTGGCCAGCTCTTAGTCAATTAGATTCAAGAACTTACTCAGATGGTTCAGGATCTTTCTCTTCGGGTGAGGTCGCAGGAAGATCTTTTGCGAGCCTCCCCAAAGGTAGTCCCTGAACCAAAGATGCATTTGCCTGACCGTTTTTCTGGCAATAGAAAAGAATTTTTTAATTTTAAAGAACCCTGTAAACTTTATTTCCGTTTAAGACCTACTTCCTCTGGTTCTGAATCTCAGCGGGTTGGGATTATTATTTCTTTACTCCAGGGGGATCCTCAGACCTGGGCATTCGGTTTAAGGGCAGAGGATCCTGCGTTGTTGTCAGTAGACGCTTTCTTTAAGTCTTAAGGGATTTTGTATGATGACCCAGATAGAGAGGCGTCTGCTGAAAGTCAGCTGCGCGCTCTCAAACAAGGAAGAAATCCTGCAGAGGTTTATTGTACTGAGTTTCGCCGTTGGTCGAACGACTGTGGCTGGAATGACCCAGCCCTGCGCAGTCAGTTTTGCCTCGGCTTATCAGAGTCTATTAAAGACAGTCTCCTCCAGTACCCCGCTCCTGAGACTCTCGATAAACTCATGGAGCTTTCTATTAAGATTGATCGTCGTCTCAGAGAGCGGAGGGCTGAAAGAGGAACACCTGTAAGGTCAAGTCCATGTGTTTATTCCATTCCAGAAGACATAGAGGAGCCCATGCAGATGGGTCTCTCCCGGCTGTCTCCTGAGGAAAGGGCCAGAAGGTAAAATTCCGGTCTTTGTTTGTACTGTGGTGGTAAGGGACATTTTGCTCGTAACTGTCCGAACAAGTCGGGAAACGCTTTGACCAGGTGAATTGTGAGGGGGTTCACCTAGGTCTGCAGCTTATCTCCTCGAACAACTCTCTTTTAGTCCCAGTTAAGGTTTCCTTTGGCAGCCTCAGTTCTTTGGTGTCGGCTTTTGTTGACAGTGGAGCTGCAGGAAACTTTATGGATTTAACTTGGGCTAAGGCCTTAGGCATTCCTCAGTTACCATTGGGTAGGTGTGTCACCATGCATGGCTTAGATGGGAGTCCGCTTTCCAACGGGGTTATTACTCACCGTACACCTCCCGTAGTACTTACAGTAGGAGCTTTACATTCCGAAAATATCGAGTTCTATCTAACACATTGCCCAGCAGTTCCAGTTGTTCTGGGTCACCCTTGGCTGGCCTTTCATAATCCCACCATTGATTGGCGGTCCGGGGAGATTTCACAATGGGGTACTTTTTGTGCTAAGGAATGTATTTCGTTTCCAGTTAGAGTAGCAGCTATCATTCCAGAACTCATTCCTGTGGAATACCAGGAATTTGCCGATGTATTCTCCAAAGGCAATGCGGACATTCTGCCTCCCCATCGGCCTTATGATTGTGCTATTGAGCTAATTCCTGGTGCCGCATTGCCAAAGGGAAGATTATATGCATTGTCCGGGCCAGAAACTTCGGCTATGAATGACTATGTTCAGGAGAGCTTACAGAAAGGTTTTATTAGACCATCAAAATCCCCTTTAAGTGCTGGTTTTTTCTTTGTGGAGAAAAAGGATGGCTCGCTTAGACCATGCATAGATTTTAGAGCCCTGAATAAGATCTCAGTCAAAAACACCTATCCTTTGCCGTTGATTTCTGTACTCTTTGATCAGTTACGTTCTGCTGTGATTTTTTCTAAAATTGACCTGAGAGGAGCTTACAACCTCATCCGAATTAAATCTGGAGATGAGTGGAAGACGGCTTTCAGTACTCAGTCGGGTCACTACGAATACCTGGTGATGACGTTCGGCCTGTCTAATGCTCCAGCAGTTTTTCAAGACCTCATTAACGATGTGCTCCGTGACTTCCTAGGGAAATTCGTGGTCGTTTATTTAGACGACATCTTGATTTTTTCTGAATCGATGGAACAACATATCACCCATGTGCGTCTGGTTCTTCAAAAGTTACGTGAGAATCATTTATATGCCAAGCTGGAAAAGTGTGAATTTCACGTCACGAAAGTATCTTTTTTATGGTACATAATTTCCCCTCAGGGATTTTCCATGGAACATAAGAAGCTCCAGGCCATCCTTAATTGGGCGCAACCCACCAATTTAAAAGCAATTCAGTGCTTTTAAGGGTTTGCGAATTCTTATAGGAGGTTCATTCATTCTTTTTCTGACCTGGTTGCTCCCATTGTGGCTCTGACAAAGAAAGGAGCGGATCCTACCAACTGGTCGCATGAAGCTGAGTTGTCCTTCCGGGCCCTGAAACAAGCCTTTGTCTCAGCTCCAGTCCTCAGACATCCTAATCCGGAATTGCCCTTTGTTGTGGAGGTTGATGCCTCAGAGGTTGGAGTGGGGGCTGTCCTTTCTCAAAAGGATCCGGTGTCTTTGGACTTACATCCTTGTGCCTTTATGTCCAGGAAGTTCTCCTCCGCTGAATCCAATTATGACGTTGGTAATCGGGAGTTACTGGCGGTAAAGTGGGCTTTTGAGGAGTGGAGGCATTGGCTGGAAGGAGCAAAGCATACTATTTCGGTATTGACTGACCATAAGAACCTGCAATACATTGAATCAGCTAAACGGCTTAATGCCCGGCAGGCACGTTGGGCATTATTTTTTACTCGTTTCAAATTTATAATCACTTTCAGGCCTGGTTCCAAGAATACTAAAGCTGATGCCCTGTCACGTAGTTTTCTTCCGGTTCACAATAACAATCCTGTTACCCCCATACTTCCATCTTCGGTCATCCGGGCAGGCCTCACACAGGATTTATTTACCCAGTTAAACCAGCTTCAACACCAAGCTCCTAGATTTACTCCTGCTGGTCGTCTTTACGTTCCTGAATTTTTGAGAGCTACTGTTTTAACTGAATTCCATGACAACAAGGTTTCAGGGCATCCGGGAATCACTAAGACATTGGAGTTAGTCTCTCGCTCAGTATGGTGGCCTAGTATGTCTAAAGACGTTAGGGAATTTGTTTTTTCATGTCAGGTTTGTGCACAGCATAAGGATCCCCGTTCCTTGCCTATCGGGCAACTTATGCCCTTAAGTGTCCCTCTCAGGCCATGGTCTCATATTTCCATGGATTTTGTGGTTGACCTTCCCCTTTCAGCCGGATTCCGAGTCATATGGGTGGTAGTGGACCGTTTTAGTAAAATGGCTCATTTTATTGCTCTTCCCCGATTGCCCTCTGCTCAAGGGTTGGCAGTTTTGTTCCTCCGCCATGTGTTTAGGCTTCATGGGTTACCCACTGATATTGTTTCTGATCGGGGTCCACAATTCATCGCACAATTCTGGAGATGTTTTTGTGCTTCATTAAAGATGAAACTGTCATTAACATCCGGTTATCACCCACAATCCAACGGGCAAACCAAACGAGTTAACCAGTCATTAAAACAATATCTGCGCTTGTATCCAGCCAAACTCCAGAATGATTGGTCCGAGTTTCTTCCTTTGGCTGAATTTGCTTACAATAATTCCTGTCATTCCTCCACTAAAGAGTCTCCATTCTTTTCAGTTTTTGGTTTTCACCCCAGAGCTAATTCTTTTTTTCATCATTCTCCAGTCTCCTCGCTGGCATTGACCTCCCATCTCAGAGCAATTTGGAAAAAAGTGCACCTTGCTCTCAGAAAAGCGGCCTTTCGAGAAAAGAAATTTTCTGACAGGCTCCGACGTCCTTGCACTTTTAAGGTCGGAGATAAGGTGTGGTTGTCAACTCGCAACATCAGGCTTCGACAATCCTCGGCTAGACTGGGACCCAAATTTATTGGACCATTTCTTATTATTAAAAGAGTCAACCCAGTTGCCTTTCGGCTACGTTTACCAAGATCTCTCAAGATTGGAAATACGTTTCATTGTTCCCTGTTGAAACAATACGTTTCTTCCAGTAGATTTCCTCGGAGGATCTCTCAGGGTAGATCTCCAGTGGATGTACAGGGACAACAGGAGTTCTTGGTAGAGAAAGTTCTTGATTCCAAATTGTCCCGAGGTCGGCTTTATTTTTTAGTTCACTGGAAAGGCTATGGTCCGGAGGAAAGGTCTTGGGTCCTAGATAAGGATCTTCATGCCCCTAGGCTCAAGAGGGCATTTTTTCGGGAATTTCCTCAGAAGCCTGGCTTTAGGGGTTCCTTGACCCCTCCTCAAGGGGGGGGTACTGTTAGGCGCCGGGGTCCGCATGTCCGCGCGGCCCGGCGCCTAGCAACTAGGGACTGTTAGGCGCCGAGGGTCCGCTCGTCAGTGCGGCCCGGCGCCTAGCAACCAGGGACGCCGTACGCGGACAGCCGCCGGCTCCCTGGCAACGCTAGACGCCGGGCGCACGGAGCCGCACAGACCCTAGCAACGGGGACACCACTGTCGGACCGCGTTCCCCGTTGCTGGGTCCAAAGTTAATTACCACACTTGTTTCCTGGCCGTGCAGTATGGCAGCTGCACGGCATGTTTGTAATTAGCCCTGTCTGGCACCTGATTGGAGGGCTTCCATTTAAAGGCACTCTCAGGACTTCTCACAGACGCCGGTAATAGCTTCCTGTTTGCTGTATCTGTTGCAGAGAGTGTTTCCAGTCCTGCTCTATCCGGTCGTTCCTGTCCTCAGTGGTCCAGTACTCGGAAGTTGTCATCTGTTCCTGGAGTCCTGACCGAGCACCTTTAACATCCTGTGGTGTTCGTGAGTCGCGGCGTAGCCGTGTGTTGCGGCTTGACCGCTTACTATTTATTATTTGTTATATTGAGTCTCTGAGCTTTTGCGGAGGATTCCGCTCCCACAAATCCACTCTGGTATCCAGCGGTGCTGGGTAGGAGTAACGGATTAGTGGATTTTGGTTGTCCTTTTCCCTGGCGGTTTGTCCGCACATACTTCTGGTTTAAGTTTAGTTAGCTTGTAGCCCCTGGCCTGGTTGTTTAGTCAGAGGGCCCCTTGTTATCACCCTGTCTCGGATTTCCCTTTGTCTCCCATTAAGACCTGGGGGGGCATCGGAGTTGGGCAGACATAATCCGCCCTTCAAACGCGGCTGCCATGGGCTCAAGCAACCATAGTCTCGCAGGGGATTTCTGATAACACGGGCGAGACAACGGAGTTAGGGCGCCAGGGGTTACTAGGCTTTCCTGCTCCCGTAACCAGCATTCCCTTCAAGTACTCTGGCCTTTGTCATAAAGATCTGCTCTGGTCAGAAGTACTGGAATCATAACATTATTACCGGCCACACCAAAACTTAAAATTAAACAAGGTTTGATTTTTTCCCTTATTTCAGTTTGGAAGATTTGTCGGCCTCATGAATCCCACTGGTTTAGGGCCAAATCCTGGCCAGCTTCTAGTTAGCCAGATTCAAGAACTTACTCAGATGGTTCAGGATCTTTCCCTTCGGGTGAAGTCGCAGAAAGATCTCTCAGGGGAAATCACCAGTAGATGTACAGGGTCATCAGGAGTTCTTGGTGGAGAAGGTTCTTGATTCCAAGTTGTCCCGGGGTCGGCTTTATTTTCTGGTACACTGGAGAGGTTATGGTCCAGAAGAAAGGTCTTGGGTCCTGGATAAGGATCTCCATGCCCCGAGGCTCAAGAGGGCATTTTTTCGAGAATTTCCTCGGAAACCTGGCTTTAGGGGTTCCTTGACCCCTCCTCAAGGGGGGGGTACTGTTAGGCGCCGAGGGTCCGCTCGTCAGTGCGGCCCGGCGCCTAGCAACCAGGGACGCCGTACGCGGACAGCCGCCGGCTCCCTGGCAACGCTAGACGCCGGGCGCACGGAGCCGCACAGACCCTAGCAACGGGGACGCCACTGTCGGACCGCGTTCCCCGTTGCTGGGTCCAAAGTTAATTACCACACTTGTTTCCTGGCCGTGCAGTATGGCAGCTGCACGGCATGTTTGTAATTAGCCCTGTCTGGCACCTGATTGGAGGGCTTCCATTTAAAGGCACTCTCAGGACTTCTCACAGACGCCGGTAATAGCTTCCTGTTTGCTGTATCTGTTGCAGAGAGTGTTTCCAGTCCTGCTCTATCCGGTCGTTCCTGTCCTCAGTGGTCCAGTACTCGGAAGTTGTCATCTGTTCCTGGAGTCCTGACCGAGCACCTTTAACATCCTGTGGTGTTCGTGAGTCGCGGCGTAGCCATGTGTTGCGGCTTGACCGCTTACTATTTATTATTTGTTATATTGAGTCTCGGAGCTTTTGCGGAGGATTCCGCTCCCACAAATCCACTCTGGTATCCAGCGGTGCTGGGTAGGAGTAACGGATTAGTGGATTTTGGTTGTCCTTTTCCCTGGCAGTTTGTCCGCACATACTTCTGGTTTAAGTTTAGTTAGCTTGTAGCCCCTGGCCTGGTTGTTTAGTCAGAGGGCCCCTTGTTATCACCCTGTCTCGGATTTCCCTTTGTCTCCCATTAAGACCTGGGGGGGCATCGGAGTTGGGCAGACATAATCCGCCCTTCAAACGCGGCTGCCATGGGCTCAAGCAACCATAGTCTCGCAGGGGATTTCTGATAACACGGGCGAGACAACGGAGTTAGGGCGCCAGGGGTTACTAGGCTTTCCTGCTCCCGTAACCAGCATTCCCTTCCAGTACTCTGGCCTTTGTCATAAAGATCTCCTCTGGTCAGAAGTACTGGAATCATAACAGGGACGCCGTGCGCGTTCAGCCGCCGGCTCCCTAGCAACGCTAGACGCCGGGCACGCTGAGCCGCACGGACCCTAGCAACGGGGACGCCACGGGCGGACCGCGTTCCCCGTTGCAGGGCCTAATTAACAAGCACACACACTTGTCCTCTGGCCGTGCAGCAAGGCAGCTGCACGGCATTTATTCCCAATCAGGCTCTAAGCAGCTGATTGGAGGACTCCCTGTTAAATACCTTCCCAGTGCTTCTCACAGACGCCGGTAATAGCTTCCTGCATGCTGCTTTGGTTTGCTGAGAGTCTGTTCCAGTCCTGCTGTATCCGGTCGTTTCTGTTCTCAGAAGTACTGTATTCGGGAGTTGTCATCTTATCCCAGGAAGTCGTTTGGTCCCCAGTAGTCCTGACTGATCACCTTTAAATATCGAGTGGTGTTTCGTGAGTTGCGGCTCTGCCGTGTGTTGCGGCTCAGCCGCTTTATCTTTATTATTCTGTTTTTGGAGCATTTGCGGAGGGTTCCGCTTCCACAAGTCCTCTCTGGAACTCGGCGGTGCCGGGTAGGAGAAGTGGACAAGTGGATATTTTGGTTGGCCTTTTCCCTGGCGGTGTTTCCGCACATATTCTAGTTTTAAGTTAGCTTGTAGCCCCTGGCCTGGTTGTTTAGTCAGAGGGCCCCTTGTTATCACCCTGTCTCGGATTTCCCTTTGTCTCTCATTAAGACCTGGGGGGGGCATCGGAGTTGGGCAGACATAATCCGCCCTTCAAACGCGGCTGCCATGGGCTCAAGCAACCATAGTGTCACGATCCGGGTATCTGGACGCCATTACTTACCCTTCAGATGCCTCCTAAGGCTGGCTCAGCGTTCCAGGACCGGATCCCATCTGTTATACTGATGTCCACATTCCTGCCTTCTCTCCTGTCACTCTGAGACGCTGTCACCGCGGCGCCATGTTACATCCGGAATGGCGTCTCCCGCGGCCTCCGCCGCCGTCCCTGAGTTTCTGCATGCAGGATGTCAGAGTGGCGATTACGTCAGCCGCGGCCTCCGCTGTGCCCGCGTGGTTCAAATGTGCACTCATCAGTCTGGCGTCTCCTGTTTACTGTGGCCGGCGCCGCCATTACTGTTAAAGTTCCCACATGGATTACAAACCAATCTTCCCTCCAAGTGTCTGCATGGGCGCAGCCATGTTGGATTCTGTCATCTGCTCATTTCCACCAATCTGCTGTTTGTATTGTTAATCTGCATAATTGCCTAGCCTATCCCTTCCTTGCTGCAGGTATAAGTAATCTGTGCCTGAGCAAGGAAGGCGTCAGTGCTTTGGTTGTCAAACCTAGTTCCAGTTTGTCTCTCTCCTGTGGTTGTTTTCCAGGTTCCAGTTCCTATCTCCAAACCTCCACTAAAGAGACCCGCTCCTGTCTTCCATCTGCGGTGTAGCCTGACTCTCCTATCCTTTTGGATTCATCTGCTTCCAGCTACAGATCCACCTGCTTACAGCATTCAGCTTCCAGCAGAGGTCAACTCTTCTTAAAGTGCCGGTACCCTTTTCTGCAGATTACCACTCACCACCGGTATTATTATTTCACCGCTCTCAAGCTCCATATCATTTCATATTTCATCGCTCTCAAGCTACATTTATTATTTAACTGGTTCCAGCCAGTATCCACTCCGTGCCAACATCAGTCTGGTTTCAGCCAGTACCCACAGCAGCCGTTTTATCCACAGCAGCCCAGCTCTTCCTGGAACACCAGCTGGTACGATCCTGGGCTATCTCCTTTGCTACAGTCGGGCCTGGTAAGGACTTTCCAACTAGAAGATTATAAGAACTATCTCATACTACCAGAGCCCTGTGGCCCTTGCCACCCTGTAGTACCCAGGAACTGTATTATTTCCCTGCTGAGTTTATGTTTTCTTTTATTTGCTGCTGTGTTACGGAGTATGTCATAATAAACATCATTGACTTTTACCCTGGTTGTCGTGGTCACGCCTTCGGGCAATTCTTCTACATGTAACTTACATGTCTAGGGGTCTGATACAACCTCCCAGGTTCCGTTACATCTCAGCCTCTACAACTGAGGCTGCCTCCCGTCAGCTCAGGCCCTCAGTTGTGACACATAGTCTCGCAGGGGATTTCTGACAGCACGGGTGAGACAACGGAGTTAGGGCGCAAGGGGCTATTTTCCATTCCCGTTCCCTTCCCCAGCATTTCGTTCCAGTGCTCCGGTCCTCGCAAAAAGATCTCCTCAGACCAGAGTGCTGGAATCATAACACAGGCTGGACATGACCGCCCTGAGTGATTCCATTTTGAACTTGAACTTCTTCAAGTACAGGTTCAGAGATTTCAGGTTTAAAATGGGTCTGACCGAACCGTCCGGTTTCGGGACCACAAACAGGGTTGAGTAATATCCCTCTCCTTGCTGGAGATGAGGAACTGTGACAATCACCTGTTGAATACACAATTTTTGGATTGCTGCCAACACTAGCTCCCTCTCTGATGGGGAAGCCGGCAGAGCCGATTTGAAAAATCGGCGAGGAGGCAAGTCTTCGAATTCCAGCCTGTATCCCTGAGAAACAATCTCTAATGCCCAGGGATCCACCTGCGAGTGAACCCAGACATGGCTGAAAAACCGAAGACGAGCCCCCACCAGATCTGCCTCCCCTCGGGAAGCCCCAGCGTCATGCGGTGGACTTTGCAGACGCAGGGGAGGACTTCTGCTCTTGGGAACTAGCTGTGTGCAGCTTTTTTCCCCTGCCTTTCCCTCTGGCAACAAAGGATGATCCCCGTACCTTCTTGTTTTTGTTGGAACGAAAGGACTGCATTTGATAATGAGGTGCCTTTTTTGTATGCTGTGGGGGGACATAAGGTAAGAAATTTGACTTACCAGCCGTAGCCGTAGAGACAAGATCCGAGAGGCCGTCTCCAAACAACTCCACCCCTTTGTAAGGCAAGGACTCCATATGCCGCTTTGAATCGGCATCTCCCGTCCACTGTCGGGTCCACAAGAGCCGCCTAGCAGAAATAGACATAGCATTTATTCTGGAGCTTAATAAACAAATGTCTCTCT
Organism: Pseudophryne corroboree; assembly: GCF_028390025.1. NCBI lineage: Eukaryota > Metazoa > Chordata > Amphibia > Anura > Myobatrachidae > Pseudophryne > Pseudophryne corroboree. The sequence continues at coordinate 1,149,086,780 of NC_086444.1, forward strand.
GAGCATCCCTCATATACAAGGCAGCATCTCTGATATGCTCTATGGTCATATGAATGGCATCCCTATCTAAGGTGTCAATTTCCGTAGATAAGGAATCTGCCCATGCCACAACCGCACTACAAACCCAGGCCGACGCCATAGCCGGTCAAGCAATAGTACCGGAATGATTGTAAATGTGCTTTAAGGTAATTTCCTACCTGCGATCAGCAGGTTCCTTGAGGGAAGCCGTATCCTGAGAAGGCAGTGCCACCTTTTTGGACAAACGTGTCAGCGCCTTGTCAACTTTTGGCGAAGATTCCCAGCGTATCCTATCAGTTTGTGGAAAAGGATATGCCATGAGAATCCTTTTGGGAACTTGTGGTCTCCTATCCGGAGATTCCCAAGTCTTTTCGCACAAGTCACTTAATTCAAATGAGAATGGAAAAGTGACTTCAGGCTTTTTCCCTTTATACATGTGTACCCTCGTGTCAGGGACAGGGGGTTCCTCAGTAATATGCAAAACCTCTTTAATTTTGCATCTTCATAGTCAACACTAGAGTCAGTATCTGTGTCGGTATCTGTGTCATCGATCTGGGATATGGTGCGCTTCTGAGACCCCGAAGGACCTGGCGCCCCAGGGACAGGCATGGACTGGCTACCTGACTGATCCCTAGCTTCCGCCTTGTCTAACCTTTTATGCAATAGATTGACATTTGCATTCAAGACATTCAGCATATCCACCCATTCCGGTGTCGGCGTTGCCGACGGCGACCTGACGTTCAAGCACTCCCCCTCCACATTAAGCGAGCCTTCCTCGTCAAACATGTCGACACACGCGTACCGACACACTTCCCACACACACAGGGAACCCCTTTCCTGAAGACAGTATCCCTGTCAAGGCCCTTTGGAGAGACAGAGAGAGAGTATGCCAGCACACACACCAGCGCAATGACCCTGGAGACCAACACAAAATGTTTTTCCCCAGCAGCGCTGTATAATATGTAAACTGCCAATTATGTGCCCCCCCCCTCTCTTTTAAGCACTGTTTCACCGTGTGTAAGCAGGGGTGAGTCCGGGGAGCTTCCTCTCAGCAGTGCTGTGGAGAGAAAATGGCGCTGGTGAGTGCTGAGGGAGAAGCCCCGCCCCCTCGGCGGCGGGCTTCTGTCCCGCTCAAACTTAGTAAAATATGGCGGGGGCTCTTTTATATACATGTACAGAGCCCACCTGTATATGTATATAGTCTTTTTGCCATGCAGAGGATTATATTGCTGCCCAGGGCGCCCCCCCTGCGCCCTGCACCCTTACAGTGACCGGAGTATATGAGGTGTATGGGAGCAATGACGCACAGCTGCAGTGCTGTGCGTTACCTCAGTGAAGCTGAAGGCTTCTGCCGCCTGACGACTTCTGTCTTCTGTACTCCTAGCTCTGTGAGGAGAACGGCGGAGCGGCTCCGGGGGTGGACGCCCAGTAAGAACCTGCGTTCACCCCCTCTGGAGCTAATGGTGTCCAGTAGCCGAGGAAGCAGAGCCTATCTTTGACAAGAAGGTCTGCTCCTCTCTCCTCAGTCCCTCGATGCAGGGAGCCTGTTGCCAGCAGTGCTCCCTGTGAAAAAGTAGTAAAAGGTAGAAAAAAATCCAAACAAAAATGCTTCTAGGCAGAGAACTCTGGAGAGCTCTCTGCAGTGCACCCATCTTGCTCTGGGCACAGTGTAAAACTGAGGTCTGGAGGAGGGGCATAGAGGGAGGAGCCAGTGCACACCCAGAGTCCAAAGCTTTCTTAAAGTGCCCTATCTCCTGCGGAGCCCTTCTATCCCCCATGGTCCTTACGGAGTCCCAGCATCCTCAAGGACGTTAGAGAAATATATATATATATGTATATATATATATATATATATATATATATACACACACACACACACATGCCACACACATTCATACAAACGCACATTCATACATACACAAATACATATACATCCCTGTAAATACACACTCACACTCACACACGCACTTCATATACAGCACTGGTGGTATACATACCACCAGGGACTCGGAGCAGTGGGAGGCACGAGCAGGCTGTTCTGTGAGGAGGGAAAGAGCTGCTGCTGCTGAGCATGCGCAGCCAGCAGCTCTCCCCGGGCTTTCTCTATGCAGAGAGCTATGCAGCTCTCTGCTCCTGCAGTAGCTACGTGGTCGCGGTCGCGTTTGCGATCGCGGCTTTTGCTGAGACGGAGACACTGCTGTCTCCGTCTCACAAATAAAAATTTGGCTCATCAGGGGGGGTTTCCAGGTACTCGGAAACCCCCCCTGCTGTCTCTGTCTCACAAATAAACATTTGGCTCATCAGGGGGGTTTTCCAGGTACTCAGAAACCCCCCTGCGTGCGCTACTGATAATGCTGACATAAGAATGTCAACATCTCATCCTTGTTGCATAGCAGCCTAATACTAACTCTCCTGCCTGCAGCCTAACCCTAACCTCCTCCTGCAGCCTAACCCTAACTCTCCTGTCCACAGCCTAACCCTAACCTTCCCCTGCAGCCTAACCCTAACCTCTCCCTGCAGCCTAACCCTAACACTCCTTCCCACAGCCTAAACCTAACCTCCCCCTGCAGCCTAACCCTAACACTCCTGCCCACAGCCTAACCCTAACCTCCTCCTGCAGCCTAACCCTAACTCTCCTGCCCACAGCCTAACCCTAACCTCCTCCTGCAGCCTAACCCTAACTCTCATGCCCACAGCCTAACCCTAACCTCCTCCTGCAGCCTAACCCTAACACTCCTGCCCACAGCCTAACCCTAACCTCCCCCTGCAGCCTAACCCTAACTCACCTGCCCACAGCCTAACCCTAACCTCCCCCTGCAGCCTAACCCTAACTCACCTGCCAACAGCCTAACCCTAACCTCCTCCTGCAGCCTAACCCTAACTCTCCTGCCCACAGCCTAACCCTAACCTCCCCCTGCAACCTAACCCTAACTCTCCTGCCCACAGCCTAACCCTAACCTCCTCCTGCAACCTAACCCTAACTCTCCTGCCCACAGCCTAACCCTAACCTCCCCCTGCAACCTAACTCTCCTGCCCACAGCCTAACCCTAACCTCCTCCTGCAGCCTAACCCTAACTCTCATGCCCACAGCCTAACCCTAACCTCCTCCTGCAGCCTAACCCTAACTCACCTGCCCACAGCCTAACCCTAACCTCCTCCTGCAGCCTAACCCTAACTCACCTGCCCACAGCCTAACCCTAACCTCCTCCTGCAGCCTAACCCTAACTCACCTGCCCACAGCCTAACCCTAACCTCCTCCTGCAGCCTAACCCTAACTCTCATGCCCACAGCCTAACCCTAACCTCCTCCTGCAGCCTAACCCTAACTCTCCTGCCCACAGCCCAACCCTAACCTCCTCCTGCAGCCTAACCCTAACTCACCTGCCAACAGCCTAACCCTAACCTCCTCCTGCAGCCTAAACCCCCCTGCGTGCGCTACTGATAATGCTGACATAAGAATGTCAACATCTCATCCTTGTTGCATAGCAGCCTAATACTAACTCTCCTGCCTGCAGCCTAACCCTAACCTCCTCCTGCAGCCTAACCCTAACTCTCCTGCCCACAGCCTAACCCTAACCTCCTCCTGCAGCCTAACCCTAACTCTCCTGCCCACAGCCTAACCCTAACCTCCTCCTGCAGCCTAACCCTAACTCTCCTGCCCACAGCCTAACCCTAACCTCCCCCTGCAACCTAACTCTAAAGGGGGGTACACACGGAGTGATGTTCACTTAATTTCTAAGCAATCTGGCTAGTTTGCTTAGAAATTAAGAACACATCGCTCCATGTGTAGGGGTGCTGGCAACAGTGATGTGCGGCCCCATGCGTCTCTATCACCGGCTCTAGATTGGGTGAAATGAGCAGTCCCCCTGTCCCCATCTCCCCCCTCGCTCAGCACACATTGTGCTGTGCTGAGTGAGAGGAGAGATGTGTGCTGAGCGGTCTGTGATAGGTCGCTCAGCACACATCTCCGGGAGAAATTTCCCGTGTGTACCCCCCTTAACTCTCCTGCCAACAGTGATTGATTGATTGATTGATTTTGCACTTAGCAAATTACAAAAAGAAAGAAAGAAAGAAAGAAAGAAAGAAAGAAAGAAAGAAAGAAAGAAAGAAAGAAAGAAAGACTGCTAGAATGCTAGAACTGGTGCACAGCACATATTTTGATTATTATATTTATATTTTATTATGCAAAACAATATCATACCTCTCAACATGACCAGGGTTGGACTGGCCCACAGGGGTACAGGGGAAACCACCGGTTGGCCCTACTGCCTGGGGGCCCACCCCCTCCTCTAGGGATCAGGTTCTAGACTGTGCTGTTACTAATCTAGTACATTATCTTGCATGTACTACAGTATTTACTCTATATATTTACCTAGGGGACCAACACTTGCAAAATGGTTAGGCAAACCAATGTGGTGGCTGGGCACACCCCCTCTAGAGACTGGCTACACCCCTACACATGGGCCTCTACCACTGTATTCCCCCGGTGGGCCCTACATGCCCCAGACCGTCACTGAACGTGACCCTCTCCAGGAGGGACAGAATGCTCTGTTTCTGGACTTCCCTCTTAATTTGTGATTGCCGGGACCTGTTTTGAACAGGTAAATGAATAAAGAAAGGTGTTTCAGCACAGGTGATGGCAATCATAAATTAAGAGGGAAGTCCAGGAGCAGAGCATTCTGTCCCTCCTGGAGAGGGTCATGTTGGGAGGTATGCAGTATAAATATAATAATCGGCGGGCGCCTGGCCCCCTTCAACCTTTTGAAAATGGCCCTCCCAAAATAGCCACCGCCTCCTCTGGCATTTAAAATAACGGTCTCCTCTGAGGTGGTGGCCATTTTGGGAGGGACATTTTTAATACTTACAGCCGAGGCACTCTCAGCAGCAGGGCACATAGAATTTGGGGGTAATTTTGATCCTATAGTATTATTAACCTCAAAAACCATAATTTCCACTCATTTCCAGTCTATTCTGAACACCTCACACCTCACAATATTATTTTTAGTCCTAAAATTGCACCGAGGTCGCTGGATGACTAAGCTAAGCGACCCAAGTGGCCGGCACAAACACCTGGCCCATCTAGGAGTGGCACTGCAGTGTCAGACAGGATGGCACTTAAAAAAATTGGCCCCAAACAGCACATGATGCAAAGAAAAGAGAAAAAGAGGTGCACTGTGGTCGCTGGACGGCTAAGCTAAGTGACACAAACACCTCAATATCACAGGAATTATTAGTTCTAATCAATGGTATTATTGGTCCAAATCACTGGAAGAAAATGACAAAATCACAGGAATTATTTGTTCTAATCAATGGTATTATTGGTCCAAATCACAGGTATTATTCGTTCTAATCAATGGTATTATTGGTCCAAATCACTGGACGAAAATGACAAAATCACAGGAATTATTCGTTCTAATCAATGGTATTATTGGTCCAAACCGCTGTAAGAAAATGACAAAATCACAGGAATTATTCGTTCTAATCAATGGTATTATTGGTCCAAACCGCTGTAAGAAAATGACAAAATCACAGGAATTATTCGTTCTAATCAATGGTATTATTGGTCCAAATCACTGGAAGAAAATGAAAATCACAGGTATTATTCGTTCTGAGCACAGATATTTGCAGCACACTGAGCACAGATATGGAGCTTTTCAGGCAGAGAACGTAGCCACGTCCTCTCTGTTCAATCTCCAATGCACGAGTGAAAATGGCGGCGATGCGTGGCTCTTTATATAGAATACGAATCTCGCAAGAAGCCGACAGCGGGATGATGACGTTCGGCCGTATTCGGGTTAACCGAGCAAGGCGGGAAGATCCGAGGTTGCCTCAGACCCGTGTAAAATAGGTGAAGTTCGGGAGGGTTCAGATCTCGACGAACTGAACCCGCTCATCTCTAGTTTCAGCACAGGTGATGGCAATAATAAATTAAGAGGGAAGCCCAGGAACAGAGCATTCTGTCCCCCCTGGAGAGGGTCATGTTGGGAGATATGTAATCACCTGTAATTGTAGTAGCGATTACTTAATTGTGGTGCAAGTATTGTGTTGACTCACATTCAGCGTTGTTTGTTCCTTCCATAGGAACAAGATAGCACCGCACAGTCTCCCAGGAAGTTGCACAATGTATCTCCCCATGGATTGTCATACAGACTACAATGCTGCTGTGTGCAAGCACTGCACGTGTTTCCAGCTCTGCTTAATCCTAATGCTGCTGAAGGTGTTTTATTATCTGAGCAGCTCCCAGAAACTATCACATAAGTATAACAATTTATAATAATGAACTAAATCAAAACTTGTCAAAAAAAAGCTTTCATGGGTCAGAATATGTGGAGTTACTAGTAACTGATAAGAAACTGGAACACAGAGAACTGTAAAGCTGGGCACACACTACTAGACAATATTTTTGATGACTTGTCGTTTTGAGCCGAATCAGAATGACATCTTCCAGTGTGTATTCACTATCGCGTGCTCCCATGTGTTGTTTCTCGCATTTCCTGATCTGCCTGAAGTGCAGCCAGATCTGAAGATATCTGTAACGATTTAGTTATTTTTTTCAAATAGTCTAGTGTGTGTGCACTACCTGATATATAAAATCAGTGACGTGCGGTGGGGTGAGGCAGAGCCTTTTCTGTCATACTAACGTTTGTGCACACCTCCCAACATTGGAGCAGACGAAGGAGGGACATCTTGGTGCGCGTAGCGCGCCCACGGGTAAAAGGGGGAGTGGCCTGTGTAGAATGGGCGTGGCTTCACGGAGGGCCGCAATCGCGAGCAACGCCCCCATTTTCATCACTGAGGGGGCATGGCCAGCGCTCTGTGAGCTGCTGGCATGCCCCCTCTCCCTCTAACTCACTGGAATAGACGCTGTGCGCGTGCGCACAGCGTCTATTCACCGCTGCTCTGCTCTCAACTGAGCAGAGCAGTGAGTGATCAGGAGCCTCCCAACTGCCCCCTCCCACCGCGGGACACTGTGGCCCGCGGGAGGGACTGCGGGACAGACCCAAAAAAACGGGACTGTCCCGCGAAAATCGGGACAGTTGGGAGGTATGGTTTGTGCCAGATGTTCCAGTATGACAAATCGTACTAATATCACGCAGGCGTGTACCCGGTGCGATATGCAGAGCCGGCCCTAACCAATATGATGCCCTAGGCAAGATTTTGGCTGGTGCCCCCTAGCACCACCGCTGGTTCCGCCTCTGACCTTGCACCTCTTTCCCAGCACCTTCACCCCTCACCTATAGCAGTCCTTATTTTGGTGTTTGTACCCCATATTACAGTTTGCACATTTGGCGCACAGCCCAAAAAGGGGTGTGTTTTTGCTGGCAAGGGGAATGGCCACACAATAGTAACCCCAATTCCAATTACGCCACACAACACTGCAACTTCATTCACATTTGATCATGCGATAGTATTCATAATTCATATTACATCCCACAGAAGTATTACTTTACCTTATAAACGTTACTCCTCACAGTAGAGCCCCTTATTCACAATACATCACACTCTATTGCTCTTTACTCGCATTAAACGACACAGTAGTGCCCTTTCTATACGCAACACCACATAGTAGAGCACCTTATACACATAATGCCACACGTTTGTAATGCATTTATACACATAATTCCACACAGTAATGCCCCTTACACATATGAGACACATTAGTAATATCCTTATAAACATAATGCGCCTTACACATTATGACAACCTTTATTAATGCCCTTTTACACATAATGTCCCTTACACATAAGCCGCACATTATTAATGCCCTTATACACATAATGAAACACATAGTGCCCCCTACACATTTGCTGCACATTATTAGTGCCCCTATACACATAATGGCACACATACAGTAGTACCCTTTTACACATATGTCGCACATTATTAATGCCCTTATACACATAATGACACGCATAATGCCTCTTACACATATGTTGCACATTATTAATGCATTTTTACATGACACACATAATGCTCCTTACACATATTTCGAACACTACTGCACAACCAACCCTCTCACATGCACACAGCACTCACACATCCACTAACACTCTGCTTGGATACAGATGTGTCCTCATAAATATTGCCTCAATGCTAACATCTGGCACCTTTTTTAATGAAAATGCATCTTATTTGCATTGCTATGTGGCTAGGATGCACAAGCAGCTTCTACTGATTAAAATGATATGCAGCATGCCTATATACTGTGTGAGACTGTGGCTGTATCTGCATATGAAATGCTACACACAGAATATAGGCATGCCGCATATCATTTTCATCAGCAGAAGCTGCTGATGCCCCTAGGCATATCAAATGCCCTAGGCAATTGCCTAGTTTGCCTATGCCTATGGCCGGCTCTGGCGATATACACTTAACTTCCCTTACGATTTTGACTATATAGTCAAAATCGTAAGGAAAGTTAGTGCATATTGCACAGTGTTTACACAGCTTGCGATGCCGATGCGTGGTCCCTTGGGATCAGCATTGCAAGAAAAAAATGGACTGCGCAGGCAGCCCAACAATGACTATATCTGCGGGGACGGGCTCCATTTCTGTCGAATAGTCAGTGTCGGCCTTACAGCGCATTGTGCCGTGTGTACACGGCTTTAGATTATACTTCCCTACTCTCCCGGAATGGCCGGGAGGCTCCCGAAAATCGGGTGACCCTCCCGGCCCCACGGAAGAGCAGACAAGTCTCCCGGTTTTTAAGTTACCCCCTGCCCGGCCGTCCACTTTGTGAGTAAAGTGGGCAGTCCGGACAGTAGATGACGCGATAGTCATCATAGTCACATGGAACTCTGTAACCCCGCCCTCATTCTGCCTCTGCCCCTGCCACGCCCCGTTCCGCCCCCTCCTCTCGTCATTTTCCAGCCCAGCCCCTCCATTGAGCCGTCCTGGCAGCTCTCTCCCGGAGAGAGCTGCCAGAAAGTAGGTAAGTATGCTTTAGAGAGATTATTACATATGTGCAGGTAGTATTAACACACTGTATATTATGGTGAATACGAAGATCAGTTATCTATCATACTGTAGCCTGCAATATATAAATGATTGAGTCTGATTAGTTGTTATCTGTAACACCTCACATGGTCATCTTCAGTTTGATAAATCTTCCCCTAATGGGGGGTACACACGGAGAGATCCATGCTTAAAATCTAAGCAATCTGACTAGATTGCTTAGATTTTAAGCACGGATCTGCCGTGTGTATGCCCCCTAGCGATAGCGATGCATGCAGGCTCAATCTAGCGGGTCGCTCACTTCAGCGCTGTGTGAAGTAAGTGGTCCCCCATCGTCGTCCCCCCCCCCCCCCCCTTGCTCAGCACATCACGCTGTGCTGAGCTGGGGGAGAGATGTGTGCTGAGTGGTCTGTGTTAAGGTGGTCATTCCGAGTTGTTTGCTCGCTAGCAGTTTTTAGCAGCTGTGCAAACGCTATGCCATCTCCCACTGGGAGTGTATTTCAGCTTAGCAGAAGTGCGAACGAAAGGATCGCAGAGCGGCGGCATAATTATTTTGTGCAGTTTTAGAGTAGCTCCAGACCTACTCAGCGCTTGCGATGACTTCAGACTGTCAGTTCCTGTTTTGACGTCACGAACACGCCCTGCGTTCACCCAGCCATGCCTGCGTTTTTCCTGGCACGTCTGCGTTTTTTTGAACACTCCCTGAAAACGGTCAGTTGACACCTAGAAATGCCCACTTCATGTCAATCACTCTGCGGCCAACAGTGCGACTGAAAAGCTTCGCTAGACCTTGTGTGAAACTACATCGTTCGTAGTAATATTACTTCGCGCGTGCGCACTGCGGCGCATACGCATGCGCAGAAGTGTAATTTTTTTGCCTCATCGCTGCACAGCAAACTAATGCAGCTAGCGATGAACTCGGAATGACCCCCTAAGATCGCTCAGCACACATCTCTCCCGTCAGTACTGGCCTTTAGAGCAGTGGATCTCAATAGGCTTACCATTCTATCCCTTTAAACTGGGACACACATGAATTACACAGGTTATGCAGCTGGCTTACTTCAAGTCTCCATTTCACCTGGTTTTAGTCAGCCATAGAACCTGTCGGGCAGTTCAAGGGAGACGTATGTGACTTCTCCCCTCGGGGATGTCGCAGTAATGTATGGGGACCTTTAGGCACGTACCTCACGTGCCTAATGGGACATTCACTACTGCACGTACTGTATGTAAACATGCTTCAGATAATGAGTAATGCTAAGTAATTACTTACACCTGAGGCTAGTATTGCTCTCAGTGCAGGCCTATACAGTGTTGGTTTGGCAGAAACGTGAGATCCTGTGAATGTCTTGTGGAATCCAGTATAATGCTGGCCATACACTTGTGCGATTGCATGCAATGCATACCTCCCAACATGACCCTCTCCAGGAGGGACAGAATGCTCTGCTTCTGGACTTTTCTCTTAATTTATGATTGCCAGCACCTGTGTTGAACAGGTTAATGATAAGAAAGGTGTTTCAGCACAGGTGATGGCAATCATACATTAAGAGGGAAGTCCAGGAGCAGAGCATTCTGTCCCTCCTGGAGAGGGTCATGTTGGAAGGTATGCGATGCAATATCGGTCCTGATTTCCCTTGAAGCTCACATTGCAATAAATCACATCGAAAGTGCTTTTTTTTGTGCATTCGATGTGCGTACAATCTTGCGATATATCACCTACCCCTTACGACCGGAAATCGGGTGAAATCGGATGATCGAATGCGATCGCATGCTGGCCAAAGCACACCAGATTTATCTGCCAGATCTTTAAAAATGTAAATAGAGGGCTGGGCTATCTGGGGGATATTTAAGCTGGCAGCCATTTTAACTCTGTGCACTTCTGTTTAGAGAAGTTTGGTTTATACTAGTGATGTGCACCGGAAATTTTTCGGGTTTTGTGTTTTGGTTTTGGATTTGGTTCCGCGGCCGTGTTTTGGATTCGGACGCGTTTTGGCAAAACCTCCCTGAAAATTTTTTGTCGGATTCGGGTGTGTTTTGGATTCAGGTGTTTTTTTTACAAAAAACCCTCAAAAACAGCTTAAATCATAGAATTTGGGGGTCATTTTGATCCCATAGTATTATTAACCCCAATAAACATAATTTCCACTCATTTCCAGTCTATTCTGAACACCTCACACCTCACAATATTATTTTTAGTCCTAAAATTTACACCGAGGTCGCTGGATGACTAAGCTAAGCGACCCAAGTGGCCGACACAAACACCTGGCCCATCTAGGAGTGGCACTGCAGTGTCAGACAGGATGGGACTTAAAAAAATAGTCCCCAAACAGCACATGATGCAAAGAAAAAAAGAGGTGCACCAAGGTCGCTGAATAGCTAAGCTAAGCGACCCAAGTGGCCGACACAAACACCTGGCCCATCTAGGAGTGGCACTGCAGTGTCTGACAGGATGGCACTTAAAAAAATAGTCCCCAAACAGCACATGATGCGAAGAAAAAAAGAGGTGCACTGTGGTCGCTGGATGGCTAAGCTAAGCAACCCAAGTGGCCGACACAAACACCTGGACCATCTAGGAGTGGCACTGCAGCGTCAGACAGGATGGCACTTAAAAAAATAGTCCCCAAACAGCACATGATGCAGTATATATACTGGTGGTCAGCAAAATTCTGCACTGTCCTCCTACTATAATACTGCGCACAACTACAATGCAGCACAGATATGGATAGTATACTTGACGACACAGAGGTAGAGCAATGGACTACTGTACCGTACTGCTATATATATACTGGTGGTCAGCAAAATTCTGCACTGTCCTCCTACTATAATACTGCGCACAACTACAATGCAGCACAGATATGGATAGTATACTTGACGACACAGAGGTAGAGCAATGGACTACTGTACCGTACTGCTATATATATATATATATATATATATATATATATATATACTGGTGGTCAGCAAAATTCTGCACTGTCCACCTACTATAATACTGCGCACAACTACAATGCAGCACAGATATGGATAGTATACTTGATGACACAGAGGTAGAGCAATGGACTACTGTACCGTACTGCTATATATATACTGGTGGTCAGCAAAATTCTGCACTGTCCTCCTACTATAATACTGCGCACAACTACAATGCAGCACAGATATGGATAGTATACTTGACGACACAGAGGTAGAGCAATGGACTACTGTACCGTACTGCTATATATATATACTGGTGGTCAGCAAAATTCTGCAGTGTCCTCCTACTATAATACTGCGCACAACTACAATGCAGCACAGATATGGATAGTATACTTGACGACACAGAGGTAGAGCAATGGACTACTGTACCGTACTGCTATATATATATACTGGTGGTCAGCAAAATTCTGCACTGTCCTCCTACTATAATACTGCGCACAACTACAATGCAGCACAGATATGGATAGTATACTTGACGACACAGAGGTAGAGCAATGGACTACTGTGCCGTACTGCTATATATATACTGGTGGTCAGCAAAATTCTGCACTGTCCTCCTACTATAATACTGCGCACAACTACAATGCAGCACAGATATGGATAGTATACTTGACGACACAGAGGTAGAGCAATGGACTACTGTACCGTACTGCTATATATATACTGGTGGTCACCAAAATTCTGCACTGTCCTCCTACTATAATACTGCGCACAACTACAATGCAGCACAGATATGGATAGTATACTTGACGACACAGAGGTAGAGCAATGGACTACTGTACAGTACTGCTATATATATACTGGTGGTCAGCAAAATTCTGAGAATGTCCTCCGGGTCGCCCCATAATTGCAGGGGTAAGTTCTTTGACTTCTAACCTCTCACATTATATTGATTTAAAGTTACAGCCCTATGTCCTGCTAAACAAATCTCATTTAAAAGATTCAACAAGCCTCTTAAGACTTGTTGATAACTATGATTGGTCTAATGATAATAGATGGTTAACGGTGGACGTGCAGGCTCTCTATTCCTCTATCCCACATGATAGGGGAATAGAAGCAGTGAAGAACGTTCTGGAAAATTACCCAAAGAATACACAGTTAGAAGTTACGTTTATTATTGATTGCATTAGGTTCATTCTAGAGCATAATTTCTTTGAATTCAATGGTTCCTACCTCCTACAGAAACAGGGTACTGCGATGGAGACTAAATTTGCCCCATCGTCTGCCAATATCTTGATGGGAGAGTGGGAAAATAAATTTGTGTATGACACTGATTTTGAAAGGGTCAATATTAAATTGTATAGAAGATATATAGATGACCTTTTATTTATATGGCAGGGAGACCTGAATAGTATTGAGAGTTTCATGGATCATCTGAATAACAATAACTTTAATTTGAAGTTCACATATAAGACAGATCCAATAAACTTCGTAAACGCCAATTGAAATATCGATGGGGCTTCCCTTTTAATCTCCAAGCCTCCTTGTCGGGGAAAACCCACACCCTCAACTCATTCTCGGATCTCCCGGAATTTTGTACAGGACTGGGCATTCCGAAACCTAACCTGCGTGATTGGGACTTCCCTACTCCAGAGCTACCATCTTTCCAACCCCTGCACTCCGGAGCTCCCTGGACAGAGGTGCGGAGGAATGGGAAAAGAAGTTCCAACGGTCCCCCTCCTGATGAGGACTCACGCGTCACCTGATAGAATGATTACGGCGGGACACGGTTTCCTGGAACACAGCGTGATACCATCTCCCACTACTGATGGACCTTCATTTGATATCTCGCTGATGCTGGGGCTCGACCCCCTCCCCCCTACTATGTCTCGAGTCGTTGACTGCAAACTCATGCTCCATGATCATGAGACTTGTTGCAGCCGGCCACTCGACGTAATTCACATATTAACGAGGTTTACAGTTTACAAATAGCTAACACTATGTATGTTTATTGATTCTTGCTCTACTTCTGCCTATTGACAAGATGCCCTAGGCGGAGGCTCCCTTATCTGCCCCGCACCCGCCCTTGGCAGTAATGCCTCTTGGGTTTCCAATCCTCAGCAGGATTTCACGACCTCCAACTGGCGGACTCCTGGAGAGTCCTCCATCCCTCTGATCGAGACTACTCATTTTACTCGGCCCCGCACAATGCTTACTCTCGCCTTGATTATCTATTTCTGAGTCATAGACATCTCCCTCAACTAATAGATTCCTCCATAGGCTCGATAACCTGGTCTGACCACGCCCCAGTACATATGACCCTCTTAACTCCCCAGGCAGCCCCGGGCCAATGGACTTGGCGCCTTAATGAGTTACTACTACAGGACCAATATTGCAAAGGCGAAATAGAAAAGGCCCTGACGGAATTTTTCTCCTTTAACGACACCGATGAGGTCTCCAAGGTTACTCTGTGTGAAGCACATAAATGTACCATAAGAGGCAAACTCATACAGCTGGGGACGTTTATGAAGAAACAGAGGTCAGCACTAATCACTAAATTACTAGAACGACTTCGCCACCTCGAGTCCTCACACAAAACGTCCCTCTCGGAAACCAATTATTTAGAACTAATTGACACCCGTGCCCAATTGAAAAAAACCCTCACAGATAGTATCCAGCTCTCTGTCTCTAAATACTACCAGTGGGGCAACAAACCTGGCCGCCTCCTGGCCCAGGCTCTTAGAGCTCAACGCTCATCTCTGTACATTAACAACATAAAAGACAACGGAGGAACCCTCCGATTCAAGACCCCTGAAATTGCTGCGTGCTTTAAACAATATTATTCCCTCCTATATAATCTAGAGAACCGAGCCGACGATACAGCCACTCCCTATAACTTCCTACAGGCGAAAGCATACTTAGAAAAGGTGTCCTATCCTGTCCTAACTCCTGCGGACAGAGAGGCACTGGAACAACCCTTTACCCAGCTAGAGTTGGAGAATGCCCTGGCCTCGACACCCTCTGGTAAGAGTCCGGGGCCGGACGGCTTCACACTCGCATACTATAAACAATTCAAAGACCTCCTCTCCTCCTACCTTCTCCAGGCCTTTAACTCCATCTCCGCTGATACCCATTTTTCAAGCCAATCCCTGGAGGCCCACATCTCTGTACTGCCTAAGCCCGGTAAGGACCCCTCGGTGTGCTCCAGCTATAGGCCCATAACGTCGATGCCAAGCTGTTTGCAAAATTAATGGCGAATAGACTAAATGCACTCCTGCCCTCCCTGATCCATAACGATCAGGTGGGTTTTGTCCCGAACCGCGAGGCCAAAGACAATACCACTAAGGTTTTGAGCCTAATTCATATAGCATCCCAGGGGGGCCTCCCTACCGTGTTATTGTCTACCGACGCCGAAAAGGCTTTCGATAGAGTTAGCTGGGGCTTTATGAGGTCTGTGCTGGGGCACATCGGACTGGGTCCCCTAGCACTTGGCAGAATTATGGGACTCTACAGATCACCCACAGCCCAAGTCCGAATCAATGGATCCTTATCCGAACCCTTCTGTATAAGTAATGGGACGCGACAGGGATGCCCACTATCCCCTTTACTTTTTGTCCTCTGTATTGAAGCCTTCGTGAGGGCTATTAGGGCCAATGATTACATCACAGGCCTGAGGGTTGGAGATACAGATCACAAACTCTCCCTGTTTGCTGATGATCTATTGGCCACAATAACACACCCGATCACCTCCCTTCCCCACTTCATGCAAGAACTGACCCATTTTGGGCAACTCTCCAACTTTAAGATTAACATGTCCAAATCCTGCACCCTGAACATCTCCGCACCCCCCGACACTGTGACTGAACTTAAGCGATCCTTCCCCTTCACTTGGAACACCTCTCACCTACCCTATCTGGGTATACAACTGCCGAGAGACTTGACCTGCTTGTTTACTTTGAACTTCGCACCCCTTCTCCGGACACTCAGGGCTGATTATAGCAGATGGTATCTTAAACCACTCTCATGGCTGGGGAGAGTGAACGTTGTAAAAATGAATACTCTCCCTAAGCTGCTATATAAATTACAAGCCCTCCCCATACGGATCCCAGACTCCTGGTTCAAGTCCATACAACTCTTGATACAACAATTTATATGGTCTCGGAGACGACCCAGAATTAGCAGATCCACTATGATCCGTCCCACCCGGAGTGGCGGTTATCAATTACCAGATATTAGAGGCTATTATTGGGCAATTCTGCTTAATAGGGTTCTGGATTGGACGAGGAGTCGAGATACCAAACAGTGGGTGGCTCTAGAGGGGCTATACATGCAGCAATTCCCAGAGATCTTCCCTTGGCTCCCCTCCCTGCCCAGGACCCCTCCCACCCACCCGACTATCAACGCAACCCTCTCTTTCTGGAAAAAAAGCACGCAATTGGCCCTTCCTTTCTTCCGCTTTTGGCCCGTTGACCTCTTTTCTAGCAAACCCCGACTTCTTGCACGGCTTAACGCCCTCCCACTTTAGTGACTGGGCCCTTGCGGGCCTCTTTAGGGTGGGCCAGTTGGCGACCCCCTCAGGAGTTAAGCAGTTTTCAGAGGTGCGATTAAAATGGGACGTCCCACAACGTGACTTCTGGAAATATCTACAGCTTAGACATTTTTTGCATTCCAGGCATAGATATCTCCAGGCTTCAAGGGAACTAACACAATTTGAGAGATTGTGTGTCTCCAGGTGTACCCTCCAGCATACTGTCTCTACACTCTACAAACTGCTACAAAGCACTGATGTTCAAACACCTACATCCTTCCAGAAGGCCTGGGAGAGGGACCTGGGAATTCAATTGACGGATAAGGAATGGCGGATGATATTCCTCAAATCCCACAAAAGTTCAGTGTGCATACAAGTTAGGGAAACCCAATATAAACTACTAATGAGATGGTACAGACACCCCTTTCTCCTTCACTTCATGTATCCTGGAGTGACGGACAGATGCTGGAGATGCCTTGGCGCCACCGGCTCCCTAATGCACATTTGGTGGAGCTGCCCCCTACTTCGCCCTTTTTGGGCTGAGGTCATTTCCACCTCTCAAGATATACTCCATGCCTCTGTCCCTACTGACCCGGCCTTCTGGTTGCTTTCCCACTCCTCTATCCCATTGGCCCAGCATAAAATATCATTGCTCCGCCGCTTATCAAACGCAGCACGGGCAATCATCCCCACTCTATGGAGGTCCCCAACCCCGCCCACAAGAAAACTATGGTTCACCAGAATTAACTACTACATGAACATGGAGAACATTCTCCTGGTTTCTAGAGACAAACTCTCAGAGTTCATGGCCACGTGGCTACCATGGGTAGAATACACCTCCTCCAAAGACTACAAGGATTACATCTATGCAACCAAGTGATTTAGCATTGTACCGATCGATCACAATGACGGCACCACACCCATTTCTTAACTTGCAAGTCCCCCAGTACTGGTCACCCTCTGTCTCTTCCCCCTCCTTTTCCTTACTATATCCCTCACCCACCCTATAATTATTCTACTAACCTCACCCAGATACCATGATTGTTTTCATTGTATAGACAGAAAGCAAGTGGATACTGTATTGATGCTATAGGATGATGTACCGATGCCTTCACTTTTACAGACCCCCAGGATCTGAGGCAACCCAATACTCTGCTACCATAGGCAAAAGTGTACTTAATCCTAACCTTACTCATAGTTGCTTTTGTGTCTGAACGTGATGTAATCTTTATATTTTTCTGAATAAAAACAGAATATACAAAAAAAAAGACAGATCCAATAACCATTGATTATTTAGATCTAGAACTGAAAGGATGTAGTATAGGAGGAGTGACTACTAAAACATTTTTTAAATCTGTAGATGCAAACAGCTATATTCCCCAAAACAGCTGTCATCATCCAGTATGGAAAAATGGAGTTCCTTACTCCCAATTTGTTAGGATTAGAAAAAACTGTAGTGACATTACTGGATACTGGGAGCAATCGGCCATTTTGTATGAGAGATTTATAGAAAGAGGTTATGATGCTAGTTTTTTGAATGAAGCAAGGTTAAAGGCCTCCAAGAGATTTAAGATAGAACTCATAGAGGACAAACCATCAGCTATTCCCAATAGTTCTAATCAATGTAGACCTTTCATTACTCAGTACAGCAAAGATGCTAATAAAATACAGAAGATAATGACCAAACATTGGGGTATACTACAAAAAGACCCGATTTTGGGACCGACTCTGCCGAATAAACCTCAGTTAGTATACAAAAAAGCACGGAATTTGAAAAGCCTAATAGCACCAAGCAATCTTAAAATGGATAAGTCCCCTGATTCTTTTAGTGATCATTTTTTGGGTAATCGGTGGGGTTGTTTCCCTTGTAATCAATGCATTTGTTGCAAATTTATGCAAAAGACCTCAGTTAAATTAAAATTGGATAGTGGCAAATTCCACATTTTGAAAGATCAGGTCACCTGTACTACGGAATACGTGGTCTACAAAATTAATTGTCCATGCGGTCTTTCTTATGTAGGAAAGACCAAACGGAAATTAAAAATCAGAATTCAGGAGCATTTAATAAATATTAAAAATAAAATGATGTCGCACAGTTTACCTCGCCACTTTGCAGAAGCACACAACTCAGAAGTGGCTGGTTTAACCTTTTCAGTACTAGAACACATTAAAATTGGTATAAGGGGAGGAGATAGAGATTTATTATTAGCAAAACAAGAATCGTATTGGATATATACATTAAACACCTTATTTCCCAAAGGCCTTAATGAAGGTGTTGATATCGTTTCCTTCCTAGGCTGTTAGGTAATATCTACTCTATAGGTAAATTATAGACATTTTGTTTGTCTCCTCTTTATCTACCTATGGGTCTTTACTGGGACTCATATGTATGTTATATTTTTGATTGACATGAGATTGTTTATCCCCGGTATGTATTAGAGATGAGCGCCTGAAATTTTTCGGGTTTTGTGTTTTGGTTTTGGGTTCGGTTCCGCGGCCGTGTTTTGGGTTCGAACGCGTTTTGGCAAAACCTCACCGAATTTTTTTTGTCGGATTCGGGTGTGTTTTGGATTCGGGTGTTTTTTTCAAAAAACACTAAAAAACAGCTTAAATCATAGAATTTGGGGGTCATTTTGATCCCAAAGTATTATTAACCTCAAAAACCATAATTTACACTCATTTTCAGTCTATTCTGAATACCTCACACCTCACAATATTATTTTTAGTCCTAAAATTTGCACCGAGGTCGCTGTGTGAGTAAGATAAGCGACCCTAGTGGCCGACACAAACACCGGGCCCATCTAGGAGTGGCACTGCAGTGTCACGCAGGATGTCCCTTCCAAAAAACCCTCCCCAAACAGCACATGACGCAAAGAAAAAAAGAGGCGCAATGAGGTAGCTGTGTGAGTAAGATTAGCGACCCTAGTGGCCGACACAAACACCGGGCCCATCTAGGAGTGGCACTGCAGTGTCACGCAGGATGGCCCTTCCAAAAAACCCTCCCCAAACAGCACATGACGCAAAGAAAAAAAGAGGCGCAATGAGGTAGCTGTGTGAGTAAGATTAGCGACCCTAGTGGCCGACACAAACACCGGGCCCATCTAGGAGTGGCACTGCAGTGTCACGCAGGATGTCCCTTCCAAAAAACCCTCCCCAAACAGCACATGACGCAAAGAAAAAAAGAGGCGCAATGAGGTAGCTGTGTGAGTAAGATTAGCGACCCTAGTGGCCGACACAAACACCGGGCCCATCTAGGAGTGGCACTGCAGTGTCACGCAGGATGTCCCTTCCAAAAAACCCTCCCCAAACAGCACATGACGCAAAGAAAAAAAGAGGCGCAATGAGGTAGCTGTGTGAGTAAGATTAGCGACCCTAGTGGCCGACACAAACACCGGGCCCATCTAGGAGTGGCACTGCAGTGTCACGCAGGATGTCCCTTCCAAAAAACCCTCCCCAAACAGCACATGACGCAAAGAAAAAAAGAGGCGCAATGAGGTAGCTGACTGTGTGAGTAAGATTAGCGACCCTAGTGGCCGACACAAACACCGGGCCCATCTAGGAGTGGCACTGCAGTGTCACGCAGGATGTCCCTTCCAAAAAAAACCTCCCCAATCAGCACATGATGCAAAGAAAAAGAAAAGAAAAAAGAGGTGCAAGATGGAATTGTCCTTGGGCCCTCCCACCCACCCTTATGTTGTATAAACAAAACAGGACATGCACACTTTAACCAACCCATCATTTCAGTGACAGGGTCTGCCACACGACTGTGACTGATATGACGGGTTGGTTTGGACCCCCCCCCAAAAAAGAAGCAATTAATCTCTCCTTGCACAAACTGGCTCTACAGAGGCAAGATGTCCACCTCATCTTCACCCTCCGATATATCACCGTGTACATCCCCCTCCTCACAGATTATCAATTCGTCCCCACTGGAATCCACCATCTCAGCTCCCTGTGTACTTTGTGGAGGCAATTGCTGCTGGTCAATGTCTCCGCGGAGGAATTGATTATAATTCATTTTAATGAACATCATCTTCTCCACATTTTCTGGATGTAACCTCGTACGCCGATTGCTGACAAGGTGAGCGGCGGCACTAAACACTCTTTCGGAGTACACACTTGTGGGAGGGCAACTTAGGTAGAATAAAGCCAGTTTGTGCAAGGGCCTCCAAATTGCCTCTTTTTCCTGCCAGTATAAGTACGGACTGTGTGACGTGCCTACTTGGATGCGGTCACTCATATAATCCTCCACCATTCTATCACTGTTGAGAGAATCATATGCAGTGACAGTAGACGACATGTCCGTAATCGTTGTCAGGTCCTTCAGTCCGGACCAGATGTCAGCATCAGCAGTCGCTCCAGACTGCCCTGCATCACCGCCAGCGGGTGGGCTCGGAATTCTGAGCCTTTTCCTCGCACCCCCAGTTGCG
This sequence comes from Pseudophryne corroboree, assembly GCF_028390025.1. NCBI lineage: Eukaryota > Metazoa > Chordata > Amphibia > Anura > Myobatrachidae > Pseudophryne > Pseudophryne corroboree. The sequence continues at coordinate 1,149,107,623 of NC_086444.1, forward strand.
GGAGAATGTGAAGGAGGAGATGTTGACAGGTCGCGTTCCGCTTGACTTGACAATTTTGTCACCAGCAGGTCTTTCAACCCCAGCAGACCTGTGTCTGCCGGAAAGAGAGATCCAAGGTAGGCTTTAAATCTAGGATCGAGCACGGTGGCCAAAATGTAGTGCTCTGATTTCAACAGATTGACCACCCGTGAATCCTTGTTAAGCGAATTAAGGGCTGCATCCACAAGTCCCACATGCCTAGCGGAATCGCTCCCTTTTAGCTCCTTCTTCAATGCCTCCAGCTTCTTCTGCAAAAGCCTGATGAGGGGAATGACCTGACTCAGGCTGGCAATGTCTGAACTGACTTCACGTGTGGCAAGTTCAAAGGGCATCAGAACCTTGCACAACGTTGAAATCATTCTCCACTGCACTTGAGACAGGTGCATTCCATCTCCTATATCGTGCTCAATTGTATAGGCTTGAATGGCCTTTTGCTGCTCCTCCAACCTCTGAAGCATATAGAGGGTTGAATTCCACCTCGTTACCACTTCTTGCTTCAGATGATGGCAGGGCAGGTTCAGTAGTTTTTGGTGGTGCTCCAGTCTTCTGTACGTGGTGCCTGTACGCAGAAAGTGTCCCGCAATTTTTCTGGCCACCGACAGCATCTCTTGCACGCCCCTGTCGTTTTTTTAAAAATTCTGCACCACCAAATTCAAGGTATGTGCAAAACATGGGACGTGCTGGAATTTGCCCATATTTAATGCACACACAATATTGCTGGCGTTGTCCGATGCCACAAATCCACAGGAGAGTCCAATTGGGGTAAGCCATTCCGCGATGATCTTCCTCAGTTGCCGTAAGAGGTTTTCAGCTGTGTGCGTATTCTGGAAAGCGGTGATACAAAGCGTAGCCTGCCTAGGAAAGAGTTGGCGTTTGCGAGATGCTGCTACTGGTGCCGCCGCTGCTGTTCTTGCGGCGGGAGTCCATACATCTACCCAGTGGGCTGTCACAGTCATATAGTCCTGACCCTGCCCTGCTCCACTTGTCCACATGTCCGTGGTTAAGTGGACATTGGGTACAACTGCATTTTTTAGGAGACTGGTGAGTCTTTTTCTGACGTCCGTGTACATTCTCGGTATCGCCTGCCTAGAGAAGTGGAACCTAGATGGTATTTGGTAACGGGGGCACACTGCCTCAATAAATTGTCTAGTTCCCTGTGAACTAACGGCGGATACCGGACGCACGTCTAACACCAACATAGTTGTCAAGGACTCAGTTATCCGCTTTGCAGTAGGATGACTGCTGTGATATTTCATCTTCCTCGCAAAGGACTGTTGAACAGTCAATTGCTTACTGGAAGTAGTACAAGTGGGCTTACGACTTCCCCTCTGGGATGACCATCGACTCCCAGCGGCAACAACAGCAGCGCCAGCAGCAGTAGGCGTTACACGCAAGGATGCATCGGAGGAATCCCAGGCAGGAGAGGACTCGTCAGACTTGCCAGTGACATGGCCTGCAGGACTATTGGCATTCCTGGGGAAGGAGGAAATTGACACTGAGGGAGTTGGTGGGGTGGTTTGCGTGAGCTTGGTTACAAGAGGAAGGGATTTACTGGTCAGTGGACTGCTTCCGCTGTCACCCAAAGTTTTTGAACTTGTCACTGACTTATTATGAATGCGCTGCAGGTGACGTATAAGGGAGGATGTTCCGAGGTGGTTAACGTCCTTACCCCTACTTATTACAGCTTGACAAAGGGAACACACGGCTTGACACCTGTTGTCCGCATTTCTGGTGAAATACCTCCACACCGAAGAGCTGATTTTTTTGGTATTTTCACCTGGCATGTCAACGGCCATATTCCTCCCACGGACAACAGGTGTCTCCCCGGGTGCCTGACTTAAACAAACCACCTCACCATCAGAATCCTCCTGGTCAATTTCCTCCCCAGCGCCAGCAACACCCATATCCTCCTCATCCTGGTGTACTTCAACACTGACATCTTCAATCTGACTATCAGGAACTGGACTGCGGGTGCTCCTTCCAGCACTTGCAGGGGGCGTGCAAATGGTGGAAGGCGCATGCTCTTCACGTCCAGTGTTGGGAAGGTCAGGCATCGCAACCGACACAATTGGACTCTCCTTGTGGATTTGGGATTTCAAAGAACGCACAGTTCTTTGCGGTGCTTTTGCCAGCTTGAGTCTTTTCAGTTTTCTAGCGAGAGGCTGAGTGCTTCCATCCTCATGTGAAGCTGAACCACTAGCCATGAACATAGGCCAGGGCCTCAGCCGTTCCTTGCCACTCCGTGTGGTAAATGGCATATTGGCAAGTTTACGCTTCTCCTCCGACAATTTTATTTTAGGTTTTGGAGTCCTTTTTTTACTGATATTTGGTGTTTTGGTTTTGACATGCTCTGTACTATGCCATTGGGCATCGGCCTTGGCAGACGACGTTGCTGGCATTTCATCGTCTCGGCCATGACTAGTGGCAGCAGCTTCAGCACGAGGTGGAAGTGGATCTTGATCTTTCCCTAATTTTGGAACCTCAACATTTTTGTTCTCCATATTTTAATAGGCACAACTAAAAGGCACCTCAGGTAAACAATGGAGATGGATGGATTGGATACAAGTATACAATTATGGACGGGCTGCCGAGTGCCGACACAGAGGTAGCCACAGCCGTGAACTACCGCACTGTACTGTGTCTGCTGCTAATATATAGACTGGTTGATAAAGAGATAGTATACTCGTAACTAGTATGTATGTATAAAGAAAGAAAAAAAAACCACGGTTAGGTGGTATATACAATTATGGACGGGCTGCCGAGTGCCGACACAGAGGTAGCCACAGCCGTGAACTACCGCACTGTACTGTGTCTGCTGCTAATATATAGACTGGTTGATAAAGAGATAGTATACTCGTAACTAGTATGTATGTATAAAGAAAGAAAAAAAAACCACGGTTAGGTGGTATATACAATTATGGACGGGCTGCCGAGTGCCGACACAGAGGTAGCCACAGCCGTGAACTACCGCACTGTACTGTGTCTGCTGCTAATATATAGACTGGTTGATAAAGAGATAGTATACTCGTAACTAGTATGTATGTATAAAGAAAGAAAAAAAAACCACGGTTAGGTGGTATATACAATTATGGACGGGCTGCCGAGTGCCGACACAGAGGTAGCCACAGCCGTGAACTACCGCACTGTACTGTGTCTGCTGCTAATATATAGACTGGTTGATAAAGAGATAGTATACTCGTAACTAGTATGTATGTATAAAGAAAGAAAAAAAAACCACGGTTAGGTGGTATATACAATTATGGACGGGCTGCCGAGTGCCGACACAGAGGTAGCCACAGCCGTGAACTACCGCACTGTACTGTGTCTGCTGCTAATATATAGACTGGTTGATAAAGAGATAGTATACTCGTAACTAGTATGTATGTATAAAGAAAGAAAAAAAAACCACGGTTAGGTGGTATATACAATTATGGACGGGCTGCCGAGTGCCGACACAGAGGTAGCCACAGCCGTGAACTACCGCACTGTACTGTGTCTGCTGCTAATATATAGACTGGTTGATAAAGAGATAGTATACTCGTAACTAGTATGTATGTATAAAGAAAGAAAAAAAAACCACGGTTAGGTGGTATATACAATTATGGACGGGCTGCCGAGTGCCGACACAGAGGTAGCCACAGCCGTGAACTACCGCACTGTACTGTGTCTGCTGCTAATATATAGACTGGTTGATAAAGAGATAGTATACTCGTAACTAGTATGTATGTATAAAGAAAGAAAAAAAAACCACGGTTAGGTGGTATATACAATTATGGACGGGCTGCCGAGTGCCGACACAGAGGTAGCCACAGCCGTGAACTACCGCACTGTACTGTGTCTGCTGCTAATATATAGACTGGTTGATAAAGAGATAGTATACTCGTAACTAGTATGTATGTATAAAGAAAGAAAAAAAAACCACGGTTAGGTGGTATATACAATTATGGACGGGCTGCCGAGTGCCGACACAGAGGTAGCCACAGCCGTGAACTACCGCACTGTACTGTGTCTGCTGCTAATATATAGACTGGTTGATAAAGAGATAGTATACTCGTAACTAGTATGTATGTATAAAGAAAGAAAAAAAAACCACGGTTAGGTGGTATATACAATTATGGACGGGCTGCCGAGTGCCGACACAGAGGTAGCCACAGCCGTGAACTACCGCACTGTACTGTGTCTGCTGCTAATATATAGACTGGTTGATAAAGAGATAGTATACTCGTAACTAGTATGTATGTATAAAGAAAGAAAAAAAAACCACGGTTAGGTGGTATATACAATTATGGACGGGCTGCCGAGTGCCGACACAGAGGTAGCCACAGCCGTGAACTACCGCACTGTACTGTGTCTGCTGCTAATATATAGACTGGTTGATAAAGAGATAGTATACTCGTAACTAGTATGTATGTATAAAGAAAGAAAAAAAAACCACGGTTAGGTGGTATATACAATTATGGACGGGCTGCCGAGTGCCGACACAGAGGTAGCCACAGCCGTGAACTACCGCACTGTACTGTGTCTGCTGCTAATATAGACTGGTTGATAAAGAGATAGTATACTCGTAACTAGTATGTATGTATAAAGAAAGAAAAAAAAACCACGGTTAGGTGGTATATACAATTATGGACGGGCTGCCGAGTGCCGACACAGAGGTAGCCACAGCCGTGAACTACCGCACTGTACTGTGTCTGCTGCTAATATATAGACTGGTTGATAAAGAGATAGTATACTCGTAACTAGTATGTATGTATAAAGAAAGAAAAAAAAACCACGGTTAGGTGGTATATACAATTATGGACGGGCTGCCGAGTGCCGACACAGAGGTAGCCACAGCCGTGAACTACCGCACTGTACTGTGTCTGCTGCTAATATAGACTGGTTGATAAAGAGATAGTATACTACTAATATTATATACTGGTGGTCAGGTCACTGGTCACTAGTCACACTGGCAGTGGCACTCCTGCAGCAAAAGTGTGCACTGTTTAATTTTAATATAATATTATGTACTCCTGGCACCTGCTATAACCTATAACTGGCACTGCAGTAGTGCTCCCCAGTCTCCCCCACAATTATAAGCTGTGTGAGCTGAGCAGTCAGACAGATATATAATATATATAGATGATGCAGCACACTGGCCTGAGCCTGAGCAGTGCACACAGATATGGTATGTGACTGACTGAGTCACTGTGTGTATCGCTTTTTTCAGGCAGAGAACGGATATATTAAATAAACTGCACTGTGTGTCTGGTGGTCACTCACTATATAATATATTATGTACTCCTGGCTCCTGCTATAACCTATAACTGGCACTGCAGTAGTGCTCCCCAGTCTCCCCCACAATTATAAGCTGTGTGAGCTGAGCAGTCAGACAGATATATAATATTATATATAGATAATAGATGATGCAGCACACTGGCCTGAGCCTGAGCAGTGCACACAGATATGGTATGTGACTGAGTCACTGTGTGCTGTGTATCGCTTTTTTCAGGCAGAGAACGGATTATAAATAAAAGTGGTGGTCACTGGTCACTATCAGCAAAACTCTGCACTGTACACTACTGAGTACTCCTAATGCTCCCCAAAATTAGTAAATCAAGTGTCTAAACGGAGAGGACGCCAGCCACGTCCTCTCCCTATCAATCTCAATGCACGTGTGAAAATGGCGGCGACGCGCGGCTCCTTATATAGAATCCGAGTCTCGCGATAGAATCCGAGCCTCGCGAGAATCCGACAGCGTCATGATGACGTTCGGGCGCGCTCGGGTTAACCGAGCAAGGCGGGAAGATCCGAGTCGCTCGGACCCGTGAAAAAAAACATGAAGTTCTGGCGGGTTCGGATTCAGAGAAACCGAACCCGCTCATCTCTAGTATGTATAATATGGTAGATAAGTTTTCATCTCCCAGTAAATTCTGTTATCTTTGTATTTCTCATGTTCCATTTAAAAATACTATTGTAAAGGTTTTGGGAAAAGAATGTCTTACTCTCCATGACATCTAAATCTTTCATGAAGACTTGATTTCACTATACAATTGGATATGGAAGAGTGATTAGTATATTATATTTTAATAACATGGTCCCCATTTAATATCTCCTCTGTTGGGCGGTGTTTAGTAAATACACTGTGAAAGGTAGAATAATCAGCAGCTAAAGACTCTATGTGAGTCCGGAAGAGACGCTGTGCGCTCCACTACCAAAGTGTGTGGAGCACACAGTGGTGTTTTGGCATCCCATCGCGGCTATACGCGAGTCCGGAAGTGACGCCATGCGCTCCACTGTTACTATGGATGGAGTGCACGGTGAATCCGGAAGTGACGCTGTGCGTTCCGCCATCGTTATGAGTGGAACGCACAGCGGGAATAGGATATTATATTTTACTATGGGCCCGTTTTTGACAGTGGGAATCTGCTTCCCTGGTCTTAATTTAACATTGTGCAGGGAACATTGAGCTCTAATGCCCAGTGTGGCCATCTTTTACTATCCAGGTAGAGGGACAACGAGGGGTGGAAGTCCATGCGTTCCACCCTCAAAATTAAGCTGGCTATTAGCTCCAGAAGAAATTAGAATGCATTTTATGGTTGAATCAGATGCATATTTATATTCACTAGATTATACACCTGATAACTATCGGTCTAATTGTCATCCATACAATGTACTATAGTTGACCAATCAACAGAGGGAGGAAGTGATGTAATACCCTTAGGGGTTTTTAAATAGGCCTCAAGAATACTACCCAAATCACTTGACATTCAGGAGAGGAGGTAGTCACACAGGTTCAGAATCCTTATTGTAAGTAATACTTATGACCTTTAATTAAATAGGATTAATGGTTAACTAGGTTCTCAATAAAATGTATTTGGTTTCAGTTGGATGTTGTATCCCACTGGATATTGTGGAGCCCTTTTAGCTAATTTGGTGTCATCGTGTTGAAATCTAAAGTAAGTTCCATATGAATTAAATGATATCTATATGAACTAAGCCTTATAGACCCTAATGAATGTGATTAACATTCTTTCTCTAACGTCCTAAGTGGATGCTGGGGACTCCGTAAGGACCATGGGGAATAGCGGCTCCGCAGGAGACTGGGCACATCTAAAGAAAGCTTTAGGACTATCTGGTGTGCACTGGCTCCTCCCCCTATGACCCTCCTCCAAGCCTCAGTTAGATCTCTGTGCCCGAACGAGAAGGGTGCACACTAGGGGCTCTCCTGAGCTTCTTAGTGAAAGTTTTAGTTTAGGTTTTTTATTTTCAGTGAGACCTGCTGGCAACAGGCTCACTGCATCGAGGGACTAAGGGGAGAAGAAGCGAACTCACCTGCGTGCAGAGTGGATTGGGCTTCTTAGGCTACTGGACATTAGCTCCAGAGGGACGATCACAGGCCCAGCTTGGATGGGTCCCAGAGCCGCGCCGCCGGCCCCCTTACAGAGCCAGAAGGCAGAAGAGGTCCGGAAAATCGGCGGCAGAAGACGTCCTGTCTTCAACAAGGTAGCGCACAGCACTGCAGCTGTGCGCCATTGCTCTCAGCACACTTCACACTCCGGTCACTGAGGGTGCAGGGCGCTGGGGGGGGGCGCCCTGAGACGCAATAATAAACACCTTGGATGGCAAAAAATGCATCACATATAGCTCCTGGGCTATATGGATGCATTTAACCCCTGCCAAAATACATAAAAAAATGGGAGATAAGGCCGCCGATAAGGGGGCGGAGCCTATCTCCTCAGCACACTGGCGCCATTTTCCCTCACAGCTCCGTTGGAGGGAAGCTCCCTGGCTCTCCCCTGCAGTCACTACACTACAGAAAGGGTTAAAAAAGAGAGGGGGGCACAAATTAGGCGCAGTATTAACTATACAGCAGCCTAAAGGGGAAAAACACTTATATAAGGTTATCCCTGTATATATATAGCGCTCTGGTGTGTGCTGGCAAACTCTCCCTCTGTCTCCCCAAAGGGCTAGTGGGGTCCTGTCCTCTATCAGAGCATTCCCTGTGTGTGTGTGCTGTATGTCGGTACTTTTGTGTCGACATGTATGAGGAGAAAAATGATGTGGAGACGGAGCAGATTGCCTGTAATAGTGATGTCACCCCCTAGGGGGTCGACACCTGAGTGGATGAACTGTTGGAAGAAATTACGTGACAGTGTCAGCTCTGTATAAAAGACAGTGGTTGACATGAGACAGCCGGCTACTCAGCTTGTGCCTGTCCAGACGTCTCATAGGCCGTCAGGGGCTCTAAAGCGCCCGTTACCTCAGATGGCAGATATAGACGCCGACACGGATACTGACTCCAGTGTTGACGGTGAAGAGACAAATGTGACTTCCAGTAGGGCCACACGTTACATGATTGAGGCAATGAAAAATGTTTTTACACATTTCTGATAATACGAGTACCACCAAAAAGGGGTATTATGTTCGGTGAGGAAAAACTACCTGTAGTTTTCCTGAATCTGAGAAATTAAATGAGGTGTGTGATGATGCGTGGGTTTCCCCCGATAACAACTGATAATTTCTAAAATGTTATTGGCATTATATCCTTTCCCGCCAGAGGTTAGGGTGCATTGGGAAACACCGCCTAGGGTGGATAAAGCGCTCACACGCTTGTAAGGGCTCTATCCTCTCCTGAGATGGCCGCCCTTAAGGATCCTGCTGATAGAAAGCAGGAGGGTATCCTAAAATGTATTTACACACATACTGGTGTTATACTGCGACCAGCAATCGCCTCAGCCTGGATGTGCAGTGCTGGGTTGGCGTGGTCGGATTCCCTGACTGAAAATATTGATACCCTAGATAGGGACAGTATATTTTTGCCTATAGAGCATTTGAAAGATGCATTTCTATATATGCGTGATGCACAGCGGAATATTTGCCGACTGGCATCAAGTCTAAGTGCGTTGTCCATTTCTACCAGTAGAGGGTTATGGACACGTCAGTGGTCAGGTGATGCGTATTCCAAACGGCATTTGGAAGTATTGCCTTATTAAGGGGAGGAGTTATTTGGGGTCGGTCTTTCAGACCTGGTGGCCACGGCAACAGCTGGGAAATCCACGTTTGTACCCCAGGTCGCCTCTCAACATGAGAAGACGCCGTATTATCAGGCGCAGTCTTTTCGTGGATAAGCGGGCAAAAGGTTCCTCATTTCTGCCCCGTGACAGAGGGAGAGGAAAAAGGCTGCAGAAATCTGCCAGTTCCCAGGAACAGAAACCCTCTCCCGCCTCTGCCAAGCCCTCAGTATACGCTGGGGCTTTACAAGCAGAATCAGGCACGGTGGGGGGCCCGTCTCAATGAATTTCAGCGCGCAGTGGGCTCACTCGCAAGTAGACCCCTGGATCCTTCAGGTGATATCTCAGGGGTACAAATTAGAATTCGAGACGTCTCCCCCTCTCCGTTTCCTAAAGTCGGCTTTACCGATGTCTCCTTCTGACAGGGAGACAGTTTTGGAAGCCATTCACAAGCTGTATTCCCAGCAGGTGATAATCAAGATACCCCTCCTGCAACAGGGAACGGGGTATTATTCCACACTGTTGTGGTACCGAAGCCGGACGGCTCGGTGAGACCGATTCTAAATCTAAAATCTTTGAACACTTACATACAGAGGTTCAAATTCAAGATTGAGTCACTCAGAGCAGTGATTGCGAACCTGGAAGAAGGGGACTACATGATGTCTCGGGACATCAAGGATGCTTACCTTCATGTCAAAATTTACCCTTCTCATCAAGGGTACCTCAGGTTTATGGTACAGAACTGTCACTATCAGTTCAGACGCTGCCGTATGGATGGTCCACGGCACCCCGGGTCTTTACCAAGGTAATGGCCGAAATGATGATATTCCTTCAAAGGAAGGGAATTTTAGTTATCCCTTACTTGGACAATTCCCTGATAAGGGTAAGATCCAGGGAACAGTTGGAGGTCGGTGTAGCACTATCTCAGGTAGTGTTGCTGCAGCACGGTTGGATTCTCAATACTCCAAAATCGCAGCTGGTTCCGACGACTTGTCTTCTGTTCCTAGGGATGATCCTGGACACAGTCCAGAAAAAGGTGTTTCTCCCGGAGGAGAAAGCCAGGGAGTTATCCGAGCTAGTCAGGAACCTCCTAAAACCGAGCCAAGTCTCAGTGCATCAATGCACAAGGGTTCTGGGTAAAATGGTGGCTTCCTACGAAGCAATCCCATTCGGCAGATTCCACGCAAGAACTTTCCAGTGGGACCTGCTGGACAAATGGTCCGGGTCGCATCTTCAGATGCATCAGCGGATAACCCTGTCACCAAGGACAAGGGTGTCCCTCCTGTGGTGGTTGCAGAGTGCTCATCTTCTAGAGGGCCGCAGATTCGGCATTCAGGACTGGGTCCTGGTAACCACGGATGCCAGCCTGCGAGGCTGGGGAGCAGTCACACAGGGAAGGAATATCCTGGACTTATGGTCAAGCCTGGAGACATCACTTCACATAAATATCCTGAAGCTAAGGGACATTTACAATGCTCTAAGCTTAGCAAGACCTCTGCTTCAAGGTCAGCCGGTGTTGATCCAGTCGGACAACATCACGGCAGTCACCCACGTAAACAGACAGGGTGGCACAAGAAGCAGGAGGGCAATGGCAGAAGCTGCAAGGATTCTTCGTTGGGCGGAAAATCATGTGATAGCACTGTCAGCAGTATTCATTCCGGGAGTGGACAACTGGGAAGCAGACTTCCTCAGCACGACCTCCACCCGGGAGAGTGGGGACTTCACCCAGAAGTCTTCCACATGATTATAAACCGTTGGGAAAAACTCGACAGGTATTGCGCCAGGTCCAGGGACCCTCAGGCAATAGCTGTAGACGCTCTGGTAACACCGTGGGTGTACCAGTCAGGGTATGTGTTCCCTCCTCTGCCTCTCATACCCAAGGTACTGAGATTGATAAGATGGAGAGGAGTAAGCACTATATTCGTGGCTCCGGATTGGCCAAGAAGGATTTGGTAACCGGAACTTCAAGAGATGCTCACGGAGGATCCGTGGCCTCTACCTCTAAGAAGGGACCTGCTCCAGCAAGGACCCTGTCTGTTCCAAGACTTACTGCGGCTGCGTTTGACGGCATGGCGGTTGAACGCCGGATCCTGAAGGAAAAAAGGCATTCCGGATGAAGTCATCCCTATCCTGATCAAAGCCAGGAAGGATGTAACCGCAAAAACATTATCACCGCAATTGGCGAAAATATGTTGCGTGGTGCGAGGCCAGTAAGGCCCGACGGTGGAAATTCAACTGGGTCGATTCCTACATTTCCTGCAAACAGGAGTGTCTATGGGCCTGAAATTGGGGTCCATTAAGGTTCAAATTTCGGCCCTGTCAATTTTCTTCCAAAAAGAACTAGCTTCAGTCCCTGAAGTTCAGACGTTTGTAAAAGGGGTACTGCATATACAGCCTCCTTTTGTGCCTCCAGTGGCACTTTGGGATCTCAATGTAGTTTTGGGTTCCAAAAGTCACATTGGTTTGAACCACTTAAATCTGTGGAGTTAAAATATCTCACATGGAAAGTGGTCATGCTGTTGGCCCTGGCCTGGGCCAGGCGCGTGTCAGAATTGGCGGCTTTATCCTGAAAAAGCCCTTATCTGATGTTCCATTCGGACAGGGCGGAATTGAGGACTCGTCCTCAGTTTCTCCCTAAGGTGGTTTCAGCGTTTCACCTGAACCAACCTATTTGTGGTGCCTGCGGCTACTAGGGACTTGGAGGACTCCAAGTTGCTAGACGTTGTCAGGGCCCTGAAAATATATGTTTCCAGGAGGGCTGGAGTCAGGAAATCTGACTCGCTGTTTATCCTGTATGCACCCAACAAGCTGGGTGCTCCTGCTTCTAAGCAGACTATTGCTCGTTGGATTTGTAGTACAATTCAGCTTGCACATTCTGTGGCAGGCCTGCCACAGCCAAAAATCTGTAAATGCCCACTCCACAAGGAAGGTGGGCTCATCTTGGGCGGCTGCCCGAGGGGTCTCGGCTTTACAACTTTGCCGAGCAGCTACTTGGTCAGGAGCAAATACGTTTGTAAAATTCTACAAAATTGATATCCTGGCTGAGGAGGACCTGGAGTTCTCTCATTTGGTGCTGCAGAGTCATCCGCACTCTCCCGCCCGTTTGGGAGCTTTGGTATAATCCCCATGGTCCTTACGGAGTCCCCAGCATCCACTTAGGACGTTAGAGAAAATAAGAATTTACTTACCGATAATTCTATTTCTCATAGTCCGTAGTGGATGCTGGGCGCCCATCCCAAGTGCGGATTGTCTGCAATACTTGTACATAGTTATTGTTACAAAAATCGGGTTATTATTGTTGTGAGCCATCTTTCAGAGGCTCCTCTGTTATCATGCTGTTAACTGGGTTCAGATCACAGGTTATACAGTGTGATTGGTGTGGCTGGTATGAGTCTTACCCGGGATTCAAAATCCTTCCTTATTGTGTACGCTCGTCCGGGCACAGTATCCTAACTGAGGCTTGGAGGAGGGTCATAGGGGGAGGAGCCAGTGCACACCAGATAGTCCTAAAGCTTTCTTTAGATGTGCCCAGTCTCCTGCGGAGCCGCTATTCCCCATGGTCCTTACGGAGTCCCCAGCATCCACTACGGACTATGAGAAATAGAATTATCGGTAAGTAAATTCTTATTTTTAGATTGGTCCACCCAGCCCAATTGGACCATTAAATAGTTGGTGATACTCTATTTCTTGATTTGGAATGTGAGTATTGTTATATATTCTAGTGAGAATTAAATTCTTCTTTGCTCTCTAGCTATTTGACACTATACATCTTTTATAGAAATATTGACTATTAATTTACCATACTGAAGGAATATCAGATCCTTAATGAGGACTACCTTTAGGTATTGTCAAGTATGTGATTTATTAGACTAATTATGAAATTAGACCTTGAACCCATCCTAATTCAAATCACTTTATGAAGTTATTATTTAATTCCTTTTAGAATTACTTATATTAAAAATTATACTGTACTACAGAGAAGGAACTCTCTACTCGTAGTGGGGGATTTACTCAAATTATTTTCACAGTAAGTAGTCACTAATCTATTTAGATATTCTTAATTAATATATATAAATTAGGGCCCTTATGGGCCTGAAAGAAATTGGAGAGTATCTTCTTCTTTCAATGCCTAACAAAGAATTTGGAGATTTTTCTCCTCTTTCAATGCTATATAAAAGTTTTTGTTGTAAAAATGATGAATTGTTTTTTTGGATGATACATATAAATCTGTAAAAATGTGATGATACCAATTGATTTTATGTCTGCTCTTTTGTTCTTTCCTCCTTTTTCCTCCAGTGACAACACCAGCCACGACTTGTACCCCTGATGAAGTCCACAGCGGACGAAACGCGTTGGGTTTTATGAAAAATATTGTACTATGAAGTACTGTTTTATGGATTATTGTACAACATTGTAAACATTATTGTTTTATTAAATTAATTGTTTTCCGGGTCATGCTGGTTTAGAATTTTATTTTATTTAAATAACTGTATTGCTGAGCGCCCTCTGAATATTATACTCTCAGCATATATATATATATATATATATATATATATGCCGAGAAATTTTGAAAGAAGCCGGGAGCGCCAATAGTGCATTAAAAGTGTAACAATTTATTTATAACACATCCAAATACGATGATCAAATAAAACCCGTACCATAAAAGGCGGTTAAACCACCGCTTGTATAACCAGCATGAAATTATCCCACAATACAACTCAGCATACGTGATTCAGTATCCATACGTCAGACCACGTCCATACACGTTTCGTCATCAGACTTCGTCAGTGGCGAAGTCTGATGACGAAACGTGTATGGACGTGGTCTGACGTATGGATACTGAATCACGTATGCTGAGTTGTATTGTGGGATAATTTCATGCTGGTTATACAAGCGGTGGTTTAACCGCCTTTTATGGTACGGGTTTTATTTGATCATCGTATTTGGATGTGTTATAAATAAATTGTTGCACTTTAAATGCACTATTGGCGCTCCCTGCTTCTTTCAAAATTTCTCGGCAGGATCATTACCCGTCCGGAATCGGGTCTCTGGTGGGGAAGCGACAGCTGGAAATCCAAGAGGTGCACACTGATAAAGACTAATCGACCAGTGAGACTGGGTGTCAGTGATTGTGAGAAACTGTTGATTCTTGTTCAGCCTGGGACTTGTAGTTCCACGGGACTTTTAACCTTTCCTTGTCCTTTGCGCTCACACATTTTTTCCTGTTAATATATATATATATATATATATATATATAATAAGAATTTACTTACCGATAATTCTATTTCTCATAGTCCGTAGTGGATGCTGGGGACTCCGTCAGGACCATGGGGAATAGCGGCTCCGCAGGAGACAGGGCACAAAAAGTAAGCTTTTAGGATCACATGGTGTGTACTGGCTCCTCCCCCTATGACCCTCCTCCAAGCCTCAGTTAGGTACTGTGCCCGGACGAGCGTACACAATAAGGAAGGATCTTGAATCCCGGGTAAGACTCATACCAGCCACACCAATCACACCGTACAACTTGTGATTTGAACCCAGTTAACAGTATGATAACAACGAAGAAGCCTCTGAAAAGATGGCTCACAACAATAATAACCCGATTTTTGTAACAATAACTATGTACAAGTATTGCAGACAATCCGCACTTGGGATGGGCGCCCAGCATCCACTACGGACTATGAGAAATAGAATTATCGGTAAGTAAATTCTTATTTTCTCTAACGTCCTAGTGGATGCTGGGGACTCCGTCAGGACCATGGGGATTATACCAAAGCTCCCAAACGGGCGGGAGAGTGCGGATGACTCTGCAGCACCGAATGAGAGAACTCCAGGTCCTCCTTAGCCAGAGTATCAAATTTGTAAAATTTTACAAACGTGTTCTCCCCTGACCACGTAGCTGCTCGGCAAAGTTGTAATGCCGAGACCCCTCGGGCAGCCGCCCAAGATGAGCCCACCTTCCTTGTGGAGTGGGCATTTACAGATTTAGGCTGTGGCAGGCCTGCCACAGAATGTGCAAGTTGGATTGTGCTACAGATCCAACGAGCAATCGTCTGCTTAGACGCAGGAGCACCCATCTTGTTGGGTGCATACAGGATAAACAGCGAGTCAGATTTTCTGACTCCAGCCGTCCTTGAAATATATATTTTCAATGCTCTGACAACGTCCAGCAACTTGGAGTCCTCCAAGTCGCTAGTAGCCGCAGGCACCACAATAGGCTGGTTCAAGTGAAAAGCCGAAAACACCTTAGGCAGAAACTGAGGACGCGTCCGCAGTTCTGCCCTGTCCGAATGGAAAATCAGATATGGGCTTTTGTACGATAAAGCCGCCAACTCTGATACTCTCCTGGCTGAAGCCAGGGCCAGTAGCATGGTTACTTTCCATGTAAGATACTTCAAATCTACCGATTTGAGCGGCTCAAACCAATGGGATTTGAGAACATCCAAAACTACGTTGAGATCCCACGGTGCCACTGGAGGCACAATCGGGGGCTGTATATGTAGTACACCTTTGACAAAGGTTTGTACTTCAGGCACTGAAGCCAATTCTTTCTGGAAGAAAATCGATAAGGCCGAAATTTTAACCTTAATAGACCCCAATTTGAGGCCCATAGACAATCCTGCCTGCAGGAAATGTAGGAATCGACCCAATTGAAATTCCTCCGTTGGGGCCTTCTTGGCCTCACACCACGCAACATATTTTCTCCAAATGCGGTGATAATGTTGTGCGGTCACTTCCTTCCTGGCTTTAATCAAGGTAGGAATAACTTCCTCTGGAATGCCCTTTTCTTTTAGAATCCGGCGTTCAACCGCCATGCCGTCAAACGCAGTCGCGGTAAGTCTTGGAACATACAAGGTCCCTGCTGAAGCAGATCCCTTCTTAACGGTAGAGGCCACGGCTCTTCCGTGAGCATCTCTTGAAGTTCCGGGTACCAAGTCCTTCTCGGCCAATCCGGAGCCACGAGTATTGTTCTTACTCCCCGTAGCCGTATAATTCTCAGTACCTTTGGTATGAGAGGCAGAGGAGGAAACACATACACGGACTGGTACACCCACGGTGTTACCAGAGCGTCCACAGCTATTGCCTGAGGGTCTCTTGACCTGGCGCAATATCTGTCCAGTTTCTTGTTGAGGCGGGACGCCATCATGTCCACCTTTGGTTTTTCCCAACGGTTCACAATCATGTGGAAGACTTCTGGATGAAGTCCCCACTCTCCCGGGTGGAGGTCGTGTCTGCTGAGGAAGTCTGCTTCCCAGTTGTCCACTCCCGGAATGAACACTGCTGACAGTGCTATGACATGATTTTCCGCCCAGCGAAGAATCCTTGCAGCTTCTGTCATTGCTCTTCTGCTTCTCGTGCCGCCCTGTCTGTATACGTGGGCGACTGCCGTGATGTTGTCCGACTGGATCAACACCGGCTGACCCTGAAGCAGCGGTTTTGCCAGGCTTAGAGCATTGTAAATCGCTCTTAGCTCCAGTATATTTATGTGAAGAGACGTCTCCAGGTTTGACCACACGCCCTGGAAGTTTCTTCCCTGTGTGACTGCTCCCCAGCCTCGTAGGCTGGCATCCGTAGTCACCAGGACCCAGTCCTGTATGCCGAATCTGCGGCCCTCTAACAGATGGGCACTCTGCAACCACCACAGAAGAGACACCCTTGTTCTTGGTGTTATCCGCTGATGCATGTGCAGATGCGATCCGGACCATTTGTCCAGCAGATCCCACTGAAATATTCGTGCGTGGAATCTGCCGAATGGAATTGCTTCGTAAGAAGCCACCATCTTTCCCAGGACTCTTGTGCATTGATGTACTGACACATTTCCTGGTTTTAGGAGGTTCCTGACAAGTTCGGATAACTCCCTTGCTTTCTCCTCCGGGAGAAACACCTTTTTCTGAACAGTGTCCAGAATCATTCCCAGGAACAGCAGACGTGTCGTCGGGGTCAATTGAGATTTTGGAAGATTCAGAATCCACCCGTGTTGTTGAAGCACTACTTGGGTTAGTGCTACTCCGACTTCCAGCTGTTCTCTGGACCTTGCCCTTATCAGGAGATCGTCCAAGTAAGGGATAATTAATACGCCTTTTCTTCGTAGAAGAACCATCATTTCGGCCATTACCTTGGTAAAGACCCGAGGTGCCGTGGACAAACCAAACGGCAGCGTTTGAAACTGATAATGACAGTTTTGTATCACGAACCTGAGATACCCTTGGTGTGAAGGGTAAATTGGGACATGCAGATAAGCATCTTTTATGTCCAGGGACACCATGAAGTCCCCTTCTTCCAGATTCGCTATCACTGCTCTGAGTGACTCCATCTTGAACTTGAATTTCTGTATGTACAGGTTCAAGGATTTCAGATTTAGAATAGGTCTTACCGAACCGTCCGGCTTCGGTACCACAAATAGTGTGGAATAATACCCCTTTCCCTGTTGTAGGAGGGGTACCTTGACTATCACCTGCTGAGAATACAGCTTGTGAATGGCTTCCAATACCGTCGCCCTTTCTGAGGGAGACGTTGGTAAAGCAGACTTTAGGAACCGGCGAGGGGGAGACTTTTCGAATTCCAACTTGTAACCCTGAGATACTACCTGCAGGATCCAAGGGTCCACCTGTGAGCGCGCCCACTGTGTGCTGAAAATCTTTAGTCGACCCCCCACCGCCCCTGAGTCCGCTTGCACAGCCCCAGCGTCATGCTGAGGGCTTTGTAGAAGCCGGGGAGGGCTTCTGTTCGTGGGAAGTAGTTGCTTGCTGCAACCTCTTACCCCTTCCTTTGCCTCTGGGCAAATATGACTGTCCTTTTGCCCGCTTGTTCTTATAGGAACGAAAGGACTGCGGCTGAAAAGACGGTGTCTTTTTCTGTTGGGAGGTGACCTGAGGTAAAAAAGTGGATTTTCCGGCTGTTGCCGTGGCCACCAGATCCGATAGACCGACCCCAAATAATTCCTCTCCTTTATACGGCAATACTTCCATATGCCGTTTGGAATCCGCATCACCTGACCACTGTCGCGTCCATAAACTTCTTCTGGCAGATATGGACATCGCACTTACTCTCGATGCCAGAGTGCAAATATCCCTCTGAGCATCTCGCATATAAAGAAAAGCATCCTTTAATTGCTCTATAGTCAATAAAATACTGTCCCTATCCAGGGTATCAATATTTTCAGTCAGGGAATCCGACCACACCACCCCAGCACTGCACATCCAGGCTGAGGCTATTGCTGGTCGCAGTATAACACCAGTATGTGTGTATATACTCTTCAGGGTAGTTTTCAGCCTCCTATCAGCTGGATCCTTGAGGGCGGCCGTATCAGGAGACGGTAACGCCACTTGTTTTGATAAGCGTGTGAGCGCCTTATCCACCCTAGGGGGTGTTTCCCAGCGCGCCCTAACCTCTGGTGGGAAAGGGTATAATGCCAATAACTTCTTTGAAATTAGCAGTTTTCTATCGGGGTTAACCCACGCTTCATCACACACATCATTCAATTCCTCTGATTCTGGAAAAGCTACAGGTAGTTTTTTCACACCCCACATAATACCCCCCTTTGAGGTACCTGCAGTATCAGAGATATGCAAAGCCTCCTTCATTGCCGTGATCATATAACGTGTGGCCCTATTGGAAAATACGTTTATTTCTTCACCGTCGACACTAGATTCATCTGTGTCGGTACCTGTGTCGACTGACTGAGGTAAGGGACGTTTTACAGCCCCTGACGGTGCCTGAGACGCCTGGACAGGTACTAACTGGTTTTCCGGCCGTCTCATGACGTCAACTGACTTTTGCAGCGTGCTAACATTATCACGTAATTCCATAATTAAAGCCATCCATTCCGGTGTCGACTCCCTAGGGGGTGACATCACCATTACCGGCAATTGCTCCGCCTCCACACCAACATCGTCCTCATACATGTCGACACACACGTACCGACACACAGCAGACACACAGGGAATGCTCTTATCGAAGACAGGACCCCACTAGCCCTTTGGGGAGACAGAGGGAGAGTTTGCCAGCACACACCAAAGCGCTATAAAAATGTATATAAACAACCCTAAAAGGTGTTGTTTCTGTTATATGCGCTTAATATATAAAAATATCGCCAAAATATGCCCCCCTTCTCTGTTTTACCCTGTTTCTGTAGTGCAGTGCAGGGGAGAGTCCTGGGAGCCTTCCTCACAGCGGAGCTGAGCAGGAAAATGGCGCTGTGTGCTGAGGAGAATAGGCCCCGCCCCCTAAAACGGCGGGCTCTTCTCCCGGAGTTTGCGATATATGGCAGGGGTTAAATACATCCATATAGCCTCAAGGGCTATATGTGATGTATTTTAGCCATAGAAAAAGGTATTATACATTGCTGCCCAGGGCGCCCCCCCCAGCGCCCTGCACCCTCAGTGACCGCTGGTGTGAAGTGTGCCGACAACAATGGCGCACAGCTGCAGTGCTGTGCGCTACCTTATGAAGACTGAAAGTCTTCTGCCGCCTGTTTCCGGACCTCTGGACCTCTTCAACTTCGGCATCTGCAAGGGGGGTCGGCGGCACGGCTCCGGGACCGGACTCCATGGCTGGGCCTGTGTTCGATCCCTCTGGAGCTAATGGTGTCCAGTAGCCTAAGAAGCAAATCCATCCTGCACGCAGGTGAGTTCACTTCTCTCCCCTAAGTCCCTCGTAGCAGTGAGCCTGTTGCCAGCAGGACTCACTGAAAATAAGAAACCTAAAAAACTTTTTCTAAGCAGCTCTTTATGAGAGCCACCTAGATTGCACCCTGCTCGGACGGGCACAAAAACCTAACTGAGGCTTGGAGGAGGGTCATAGGGGGAGGAGCCAGTACACACCATGTGATCCTAAAAGCTTACTTTTTGTGCCCTGTCTCCTGCGGAGCCGCTATTCCCCATGGTCCTGACGGAGTCCCCAGCATCCACTAGGACGTTAGAGAAATATATATGAGCGCAAGGTCCACGGCACTCCCAATTCCCAAAGGTCAATGTGACACAATGATAAAGCCGGTGCCCTCCCTGGTAACAGCAGCGCTGTGTCCAATATTGAATGCAGAATCGAGCGGCACTCTCGGCGTAAAAATAAAGACAGACAAGCAAGTCTGGTGTTCGTTCAACGTTTCAATGTCAAAGCGGCATTTTCGTCAGGATATACATACATATGTATGTATATATATATATATATATATATATATCTTGACAAAGGTCCACACCAGGACCGAAACGTTGATGTTCTGTCATGATCATTTCATTAAAAGTCTGCATTAAGAAGACTGCTGAGTGTAGTGTTTATTGGCCCTCATTCCGAGTTGGTCGGTCGCAAGGCGAATTTAGCAGAGTTGCTCACGCTAAGCCGCCGCCTACTGGGAGTGAATCTTAGCTTCTTAAAATTGCGACCGATGTATTCGCAATATTGCGATTACTAACTACTTAGCAGTTTCAGAGTAGCTCCAGACTTACTCTGCCTGTGCGATCAGTTCAGTGCTTGTCGTTCCTGGTTGACGTCACAAACACACCCAGCGTTCGCCCAGGCACTCCCACCGTTTCCCCGGCCACTCCTGCGTTTTTTCCGGAAACGGTAGCGTTTTCAGCCACACGCCCCTGAAACGCCGTGTTTCCGCCCAGTAACACCCATTTCCTGTCAATCACATTACGATCGCCGGAGCGAAGAAAAAGCCGTGAGTAAAAATACTTTCTTCATAGTAAAGTTACTTGGCGCAGTCGCAGTGCGAACTTTGCGCATGCGTACTAAGCGGATTTTCACTGCGATGCGATGAAAAAGAACGAGCGAACAACTCGGAATGAGGGCCATTGCTATTGGATTTGATTGGTGACCACAAAGGTTCCCCTTCATTGGATGCACCCCAGCAAGCACCTAACAATTGTGAGTGTAGATAGATAGATAGATAGATAGATAGATAGATAGATAGATAGATAGATAGATAGATAGATAGATAGATAGATAGATGCCTTGTCCTTTGGTATTCTATTCCTATATACAGTATTGGAGTTTTCCAGAGAAGTCTTCTATAAGGAAGAACACTTTCATGTTTTAAATCAGATTGCGTTAACTCAAATAAATGAGTTGGCTTCCGGATGACTTAATATCCTGTTTGATAGGTGGTAAATATGTCAGATTATTATCAAGTATGAATCCAGTTTTAGATTATAAAAATGTTTACCATCTGCCAACATGTGTGTGCTGTAACTGCCGTGTCCAAAAAAAATGGGTGTGGCCAAATGCCACATGGGGCGTGGCCAATGAAAATGGGGGCGTGATACACATATGGGGGAGGGGCAGATACACGTATGACCCCAATAGTGCCAGATACACGTTGCCCCACAGTGCCAGATACACGTTGCCCCACAGTGCCAGATATACATTGCCCCACAGTGCCAGATACACATTGACTAACAGTGCCAGATACACATTGCCCCACAGTGCCAGATACAGAAATGCCCCCAGAGTGCCAGATATACATTGCCTCGCAGTGTCAGATACACGTTGCCCCACAGTGCCAGATATACATTGCCCCACAGTGCCAGATACACAAATGCCCCCACTGTGTCAGATATACATTGCCCCCCGTGCCAGATACAGAAATGCCCCTACAGTGCCAGATATGCCCCCAGTGCCAGGTATACATGCCCCCCTGTGCCAGATATCCCCCAGTGCCAGGTATACATGCCCCCCCAGTGCCAGATATCTCCCAGTGCCAGGTATACATGCCCCCCTGTGCCAGATATCCCCCAGTGCCAGGGATATATGCCCCCCAGTGCCAGATATCCCCCAGTGCCAGGTATATATGCCCCCCAGTGCCAGATAGAAATGCCCCCCCAGTGCCAGATACACCCCAGTGCCAGATAGAAATGCCCCCCCCCCAGTGCCAGATATCCCCCAGTGCCAGGTATAACATGCCTCCCCCCTTCCCCCGCTCACCGCTGCCACTGGCCGCTGCCGTCCTGTGTGAGGGAAGGAGAGCGCAGCCTGTGCCTCTCCTTCCCCTCAGTCTCCGGCGGGTGTCTCACAGTTTAATTCAGCGCCGATCTGTGAGCCAATCAGAGCTCGCACCGCGAGCTCTGATTGGCTCACGGATCGGCGCTGAATTAAACTGTGAGACACCCGCCGGAGACTGAGGGGAAGGAGAGGCACAGGCTGCGCTCTCCTTCCCTCACATCAGCGGCGGTGCGAGGAGCGGCGGCCCGTCGGTGTGGGTACGGCGTACCCACGGCTAAATTCTTACGGGTACGCCATACCCACCCGTACCCGCCCACTTGCACCACTGGTATCGTCTGTACCTCTGAACAACTTTAAATTGTGATTTTCCTAAGTACCTTCAGAGAGTAAATTGTATTTTTAAATACATAGGAGGCTAAATGAACATTATCTTGATTCAAGAATTTGCCTGTATCCTGTGGCCATCAGTAAAGCACTAAGGGATCTATTCCTGAAGCAGTGAAAAGAGTGGAGAAAAGGACCAGTGGAGAGGTTGGGTGTAGTAGGGTATGCCGGCGTCCGGGCTCCCGGCGTCCAGCATACCGGCGCCGGAATCCTGACTGCCGGCATACCAACAGCTGGGCGAGCGCAAATGAGCCCTTTGCGGGCTCGCTGGGGGTTCCAGCATTGGACCTTCACACTGCATCCTTGACCCGGCAATATGCCAGGTCGGGTTGCCATAGCAGCGGTGCGCACAGCCGGCATCGGGGGTGGAGATGAGCTCATCTCCGCGCCGCCTCTCCCTATGTAGTGAACGGGTCCCGGGACGCGTCGACCCAGCAACCCGTTCACACTGCCACTGACCCAGTATTCAACCTGGGAATAACACTGCTTTATTCCCGGGTTGAATTACTGGGTCAGGTGACCCTTTCACACAGCACACGGGGGGGGGGGCTGGGGGGTCGTGCACATCACACATTCTGCATCCATACATTATACTAGGGGTGGGCAAAATCGGATGCGGCCCGCAAACCGATCCTGCCCGGCCCACTGCCTCCCACCCAGTGCCAGATTAAGGTCCACATGGGCCTGGAGCTGAAATTTATGAAGGGCCTAATTTGTGAGCCACTGTAGTGGATGTGATCAGTGCTGCAGGGGTGTTACTAGTGATATAGGGGTTGTGACCAATGTTGTGGAGGTATGGTCGGCATAGGGGGTGCAGTGTGTGCTGTAGGGTGTGACTATAACCTGCCTTCAAAAGCCTCTATCCCCCCAATTTGTCCATTCTGTATTATGTGGAAATTGCAGTTTCAGCTTATTTTAAGATAAGCTTTCATATATTTTATCTCCTGTATGTTTGTTACCTGCATTTTATATTGTAGATATTGGTGGTCATTCCGAGTTGTTCTCTCGCTAGCAGTTTTTAACAGCCGTGCAAACGCTATGCCGCCTCCCACTGGGAGTGTATTTTAGCTTAGCAGAAGTGCGAACGAAGGGATCGCAGAGCGGCTACAAAATAATTTTGTGCAGTTTCAGAGTAGCTCCAGACCTACTCCTAGCTTGTGATCACTTCAGACTGTTCAATTCCTGTTTTGACGTCACGAACACGCCCTGCGTTCGGCCAGCCATGCCTCCGTTTCCCCAGCCACGCCTGCGTTTTTATCTGGCACGCCTGCGTTTTTCTGCACACGCCCTGAAAACGGTCAGTTGACACCCAGAAACGCCCACTTCCTGTCAATCACTCTGTGGCCAGCAGAGCGACTGAAAAGCTTCGCTAGACCTTTTATGAAACTACATTGTTTGTTGTAATAGTACGACGCGCGTGCGCATTGCACCGCATGCGCAGACGCGCCGATTTTTTGCCTGATCGCTGTGCTGCTTCCGAAATCTGCTAGCGAACAACTCGGAATGACCCCCATTGTTAAATAAAATGGTGTCTAAAAATCTAAAAAAAATATTGGAGTTGTATATGTATTTGTGGAACTCGCCGTAGCTTCTAACTCCAACTAGCACAGTATTTTATTAGATATGCAGTGTTAAAACGTTACACGTGATGTCTTGCCTATTTTTTCATTTCATGTATCATGAATCATTATTGGTCAACTGACCGAGCCGACTGCTAATGCCAACCATTTTTTTTTTTTTACGTTGATTGTTGATTCTTTAACACTATAAGGCACTTGGGAAGGGATGTAGTTACAATGCCACCAGACGGGAACCCAGCGGTCGAAATACCGATGCCAGAATCCCGAATGGAGACATTATGCTGGCATCAAAATCCAGACGGAGCTCAGGATCCTGGCCAGGGGCGGAACTACTGGCGGGGCAGGTAGTGCATTGCACTGGGGCCCCGCCGCACTGAAGGGCCCACAGCCGCCGGCCGGCATTTAGAACAGATTGACATGCGGACGAACGTCCGCATGTCAATCTGCGGTCTCCTCTCCCTCCCTGCTGTGGTGCCTGCTCCCCCGGCCCCCCCCCCCTATGTGTTGGAGGGACACGAGCGCATCGCGCGTCTCTCCTGTGTCCCTCCTGGCTCTCCCCCGGCCGATCTAAGGAAGCATGTGCCGTTCGTGAGCTCTGATTGGCTCACGAACGGCACTTCCTTCATTAGACCGGCCGGGGGGAGAGCCAGGAGGGACACAGGAGAGACGCGCGATGTGCTCGTGTCCCTCCAACACATAGAGGGGGGAGGGGGGGCCGGGGGAGCAGGCACTGCGGCATATACCTGGCACTGGGGGGACATATACCTGGCACTGGGGACATATACCTGGCACTGGGGACATATACCTGGCACTGGGGGGACATATACCTGGCACTGGGGACATATACCTGGCACTGGGGACATATACCTTGCACTGGGGGGGCATATACCCGGCACTGAGGGCATGTACCTGGCACTGGGGGGGCATATACCCGGCACTGGGGGGGGGGGGCATATACCTGGCACTGGGGGCATATACCTGGCACTGGGGGGGGGCATATACCTGGCACTGGGGGGGAGGCATATACCCAGCACTGGAGGCATATACCTGGCACTGGGGGGGAAGCAGGCACTGGGGGGGAATATCTGGCACTGGGGGCATATACCCGGCATTGGGGGGGCATATACCCGGCACTGGGGGCATATACCCGGCACTGGGGGCATATACCTGGCACTGGGGGGGGAAGCAGGCACTGGGGGGGAATATCTGGCACTGGGGGCATATACCTGGCACTGGGAGCATATAACTGGCACTGGGGGGGCATGTACCTGGCACTGGGGGCATATACCTGGCACTGGGGGCATATACCTGGCACTGGGGGCATATACCTGGCACTGGGGGGGAATATCTGGCACTGTGGGAGAATATCTGGCACTGGGGGGGCATATACCCGGCACTGGGGGCATATACCCGGCACTGGGGGCATATACCTGGCACTGGGGGGGAAGCAGGCACTGGGGGGAATATCTGGCACTGGGGGCATATACCTGGCACTGGGGGCATATAACTGGCACTGGGGGGGCATGTACCTGGCACTGGGTGCATATACCTGGCACTGTGGGGGAATATCTGGCACTGGGAGCATATGTGGCACTGGGAGCACGGCCCTAGCAACAAGCACTACCCACTAGCAACGAGCATGACACCCAGTGCATGAAACCCCTGGCAACGAGCATGACATCCTGGCACCGTGCATGGAACCAAGTGCATGAAACCCCTGGCAACAAGCAGGTAATTTAAAAGTAATTAGAAGCCTTACTGTAGAACTTAATGTGTAATGGGCATTACGGTGTGTGGCATAATGTATCACGGACATTGCGGTGTGTGTCATACTGTGTCACAGACATTGTATGTGCTATAATGTATCACGGACATTGCAGTGTGTGGCATAATGTATCAGGTATTACGGTGTGTTGTATACTATGTCACGGGCATTGTGGTATGTGGTATAATGTCTCAGGATCATTGTGGTGTGTGTCATACCGTGTCACAGACATTGTATGTGCTATAATGTATCAGGGGCATTGCAGTGTGTAGCATAATGTATAACGGGCAATGCGGCGCACGCATTTTTCTACCTTTGCTAGTGCCAATTACGGGGTGTATGGGGGGGGGGGGGGGGGCGCCGAAGGATTTTTTGGCTTGGGGGAGAAAAATTTCTAGTTACGCCACTGGTCACAATGACTCATTGTATGTCATGCCGCAGGCGCACACCAGCGCTCCCGTGACCCGCACGTCATATGGAACGATTCTGGCCACCCGCACACGAAGGAGGGAGGAGGGTCCGTCCCTCCCTCCCTCATATACAAACAGGTCACAGTCTCTCAGTGAAGGAGAGAGCCGCAGCAGCGCTTTGTTACTGGTGGAGGCGCTGCTGCTGCTGCTCCTCTGCTTTACTATAGGCTGTCTCTGAGAACAGCCTATAGGGAAGCAGAGGGGCAGCAGCAGCAGCGCCTCCACCAGTAACACAGCGCTGCTGCGGCTGCCTCCTTCACCTCCCTCCTCCTTCTTCTCTACTGCCCGGGAAGCTGCACCGAGGAGCCTGAGCCAACAGAGAGGGTAAGTGTAATTCTTTCTTTCTTTCTTTCCTTCTTTCTTTCTTTCTTTCTTTCTTTCTTTCTTTCTTTCTTTCTTTCTTTCTTTCTTTCTTTCTTTCTTTCTTTCTTTCTCTTTCTTTTTTTATTTGTTGGGACTGCCTGCTGCAATGTGTAAAAAGGGGGGACTGCCTGCCGCTATGTATAAAAATGGGGAATCTGCATGCCGCAATGTAAAAATGGGGAATCTGCCTGCCGCAATGTAAAAATGGGGAATCTGCCTGCCGCAATGTAAAAATGGGGAATCTGCCTGCCGCAATGTGTAAAAATGGGGAATCTGCCTGCCGCAATGTAAAAATGGGGAATCTGCCTGCCGCAATGTGTAAAAATGGGGAATCTGCCTGCCGCTATGTATAAAAATGGGGAATCTGCCTGCCGCTATGTATAAAAATGGGGAATCTGCCTGCCGCTATGTATAAAAATGGGGAATCTGCCTGCCGCTATGTGTAAAAAGGTAGAATCTGCCTGCCGTAATGTGTAAAAAGGGCACGCTATCTGCCGTTATGTGTAAAAGTGTATGGTGTCTGCCGTAATGTGTAAAATGGGGACGCTGTCTGCCGTAATGTGTAAAATGGGGACGCTGTCTGCCGTAATGTGTAAAATGGGGACGCTGTCTGCCGCTATGTGTAACGAGGGCACGCTGTCTGCCGCTATGTGTAACGAGGGCACACTGTCTGCCATTGTGTAAAAAGTGTATGCTGTCTGCCGCTATGTGTAACGAGGGCACGCTGTCTGCCGTTATGTGTAAAAAGTGCACGCTGTCTGCCGTTATGTGTAAAAAGGGGAATCTGTTCGCTGTAAGGAGTAAAAGGGTCTCTACCTGGTGTAGTGGTGCTACTGTGCGGCGTAATTTGAAGAATGGAGACTACTGTGCACCGTTTTATGAATTGGTATTATTTTGTGGACACACCCCTTCCCCACGAAGCCACGCCACTATGTATTTTTGCGCGCCTACGGCGCGCACTGCCCATGGGGTGGACTTGGATGGGATGGGGGGGGGGCCCAAAGCATTTTGTTGCACCTGGGCCCACCGCTTGCTTGTTCCGCCACTGATCCTGGCGTCAAAATACTGCTGCCTGGAATCCCGAACGTTCTTTTAGCAGGACGTGCTTGTGTCCCACCCCGGGGGATGGGAGATTAGGTTTAGGCATTAGAAGGGGGGTTTGGGTTAGGGTGCATTATTATTGATACCTGTGCGCTTACTTCTCCACTTGTTTAATAGATAGATAGATAGATAGATAGATAGATAGATAGATAGATAGATAGATAGATAGATAGATAGATAGATAGACAGACATAATAACTGTATATTAGGAGAGGAAGAAAAGCCGATTTCAGTGTGGGAGCAAGTGGTTCTGGACAGAACTGTGACGGGGAATAGGGCGGGAATATTTGCAATGGATGTGCAGGACGACTAAGCTGTTGGCATACCTCCTAACTTTACCTCCACAGAAGGAGGGACAGCAACGAATGCCTTCGGCGCGAGCCCGAATTTAGGGGCGTGACCTCACAGTAAGGGGGCATGGCCTATCAGTTAGGGTGTGGCCTCATGGCAAACGCCGCTATTGAAAACC
Source organism: Pseudophryne corroboree (assembly GCF_028390025.1). Taxonomy (NCBI): domain Eukaryota; kingdom Metazoa; phylum Chordata; class Amphibia; order Anura; family Myobatrachidae; genus Pseudophryne; species Pseudophryne corroboree. Next base: position 1,149,135,729 of record NC_086444.1, read on the forward strand.
ACGCAGCCCATTTTTGTCATTATGGAGGCATGGACAGTGCTCAGTGAGCTGCTGGCCATGCCCCCTGCCCCTCTCTGTCGGGGAATAGACGCTGTACGCATGCACACAGCATCTATTCACCGCTGCTCTGATCAGAGCAGCGAGTGACTGGGGGGGGGGGGGGATCTCCCAACTTCCCCCACCCGCGGGACACTGCGACCTGCGGGTGGAACAGCAGGACAGACCGTGAAAAACGGACTGTCCCGCCAAAATGGGGACAGTTGGGAGGTATGTGTTGGGGGAGTCGGAAAGAAGCTGCAGTGGGAGAGGGATCATAGCCGCACCTGGAGGTGGTGGTGGTGGAGAGGGCTATGAAGTAGAGGAAATGGTGCCAGCCAGAGGGAATGCGGTCAAGATCCCGCCGGACGGAATCCCGGCGGTCGAAATACCGACATCGGAATCCCGACCGGCACAATCCCGACATATTCTCCCTCCGTGGGTGTCCACGACACCCATAGAGGGAGAATATAATAGTGTGCCAAGTGTAGCGAGGCCCCGTGCCCGCAAGAGGCTGTGTTCCGCTCACCACCCCTGTCGGGATTGTGCTGGTCGGGATTCCGGTGTCGGTATTTTGACCGCCGGGATCCCGTACAGCGGGATTTCGTACTGATCCCAGCCAGAGCAGGGGCGGAGACTGTTAAACTAGTGTGTGTGTGTGTGTGTGTGTGTGTGTGTGTGTGTGTGTGTGTGTGTGTGTGTGTGTGTGTGTGTGTGTGTGTGTAGAGATTTGGCAAAAAATGACAAGCTAGACAGCAATACATTACTAGATGGATAGCTAGATAGATAAATAATATATAGATAATATAATTAGGCACATGTTCAGTCAGAGGCAGTGCATACCTTTTCCAGAGGCACTGCAGGACACTGACATCCCTTCTCTGAGCAGCAGCGGCTGCAGCCCGTCACCTGTGATCAGTAGCTGCTGGGTAGCCCAGTCACAGCAAGTGTCAGGGCCGCCTTCACGGAGCAGAGCTGGGTTGGCTGCTGCATACAGTGCACACTTGCACAGCAGTTATTCAAGCGGTAATGGGGCGGCGGCGCGGACGTAGTTACCATTTCACGGCGGGATGCGATGTCCCGACGGGGCCCTGGATGTGACAGGATGCGGGGGGGGGGAGGAGGAGGAGGAGATGATGCAACGCCGTCACGATGCTGCCGCGCTGGAGATTCAGATACTGTGCGGCGCAGGGAGGGCTTGTGAAGCCTTCCACTGTGCCGCTATTAGCACAATTATTAAGTCCGTCTTTTCAACCCCGGGCAAGAAAAGCAGGGGAAAGGGGTTTGCTGTTTCAGTGGGCGGGGCCTTAGGCTGCTGTAACAGGAAAGAAAAACATTCCTGTGTACAGCAGCGCAATGCAGCAGATGCTGTGGGCCTATTTTGATGGGGCGGCCTGGAGCTGCAGCTCCATCCGCCCCATTGTTAATCCGGCCCTGCTCCCACCAGCGAGCAATGACAAGCGGCCCGACCGGCTGAGCTGCTTGTCATTGCTCTGCACTGCAGTACCTCCAAGCTGCCAGCGGCGCCTCTCTCCCCTGCTGCTCCTGCTGCTGCGTTGTAGCAGCCTCCTCCAGAGTCCCTAGTGACAACGGCTGTGTTCAGCCGAGAAGGGGGCGGGGCTACATGCGGGCCTCAGGGGGCGGGGCTACACGGGACCTCAGGGGGCGGGGCTACACGGAACAAGAGCTTGACTGCTACAGATCCATCCTTCCTGCCACTGCCAGCCAGATCAGTAAGTTTATGGGAAAAGTGAAAGAAAGTGTGTGTGTGTGTGTGTGTGTGTGTGTGTGTGTGTGTGTGTGTGTGTGTGTGTGTGTGTGTGTGTGTGTGTGTGTGTGCATATATTTGTGTGTGCGGGCAGTGGTGTCAGACTGTTTTTAGGTTTGGGGGAGATCTTTAGCTCTCGCTGTACCAACCCCTCCCGTGTTCTGTCACCATGTCACCCCCATGTTCTGTCACTATGTCACCCCCCCCCCCCATTTTCTGTCACTGTGTCACCCCCCCGTGTTCTCTCACTCTCACCCCCCGTGTTCTGTCACCATGTCACACACCCCCGTGTTCTGTCACTATGTCACCTCCCCGTGTTCTGTCACTGTGTCACACCCCCCGTGTTCTGTCACTGTGTCACCCCCCCCGTGTTCTGTCACTGTGTCACCTCCCCGTGTTCTGTCACTGTGTCACACCCCCCGTGTTCTGTCACTGTGTCACCTCCCCGTGTTCTGTCGCTGTCAACCCCACCATGTTCTGTCACCATGTCACACCCCTGTGTTCTGTCACTGTCACCCCCACCGTGTTCTGTCACCCCCCCTCCCCGTGTTCTTTCACTGTGTCACACCCCTCGTGTTCTGTCACCGTGTCACACATCCGTGTTCTGTCACTGTCACCCCCACCGTGATCTGTCACTGTGTCACACCCCCCGTGTTCTGTCACTGTCACCCCCCTCCCCGTGTTCTGTCACCGTGTCACCCCCACCATGTTCTGTCACTGTCACCCCCCCTCCCCGTGTTCTTTCACTGTGTCACACCCCCCGTGTTCTGTCACCGTGTCACACATCCGTGTTCTGTCACTGTCACACCCCTCCCCGTGTTCTGTCACTGTGTCACCCCCACCGTTTTCTGTCACTGTGTCACACACCCGTGTTCTGTCACTGTCACCCCCCCTCCCCGTGTTCTGTCACCGTGTCACACCCCCCATGTTCTGTCACCGTGTCACACATCCGTGTTCTGTCACTGTCACCCCCACCGTGTTCTGTCACTGTGTCACACCCCCCGTGTTCTGTCACTGTCACCCCCCTCCCCGTGTTCTGTCACCGTGTCACCCCCACCATGTTCTGTCACTGTCACCCCCCCTCCCCGAGTTCTTTCACTGTCACACCCCCCGTGTCCTGTCACCGTGTCACATATCCGTGGTCTGTCACTGTCACCCCCCCCTCCCCGTGTTCTGTCACTGTGTCACCCCCACCGTTTTCTGTCACTGTGTCACACACCCATGTTCTGTCACTGTCACCCCCCCTCCCCGTGTTCTGTCACCGTGTCACACCCCCATGTTCTGTCACCGTGTCACACCCACCGTGTTCTGTCACTGTGTCATACCCCCCGTGTTCTGTCACCCCCACCGTGTTCTGTCACCGTGTCACCCCCACCGTGTTCTGTCACTGTGTCACCCCCACCGTGTTCTGCCACCGTGTCACACCTTTCCCCAGGGGCCATATGACACTGGATAATTTGCTTGCTGCACAATAATTATCCTAAATAAAATGTTAATGTGTAAAAAAGCTCTCTACCTGCCGTAATGTGTGTAAAAGGGGCTCTACCTGGTGTAATGCGTGTAAGTGGCGCTGTGTGGCGCAATTTGAATAATGGAGACTATTGTGCAGCCTAATATGAATCTGTATTATTTTTTGCACACACCCCTTCCACATGAAGCCACGTCCCTATATTTTAGGCAAGTGGGGCGAGCTGCTATTTTGTATGTGGCCCTCGGATACTGACAGGAAATGTCAAGTGGCCCCTCAGCTGAAATAATTGCCCACCCCTGCATTATACTCACCTGTCCAGAGTCCATTGTTGGCACTGCAGAAATCACTGTGAAAATGGCACGGGGGTAGACTCTGGCACAGTGCATAGAGAATGCACACAGGCCCCCTCCTCTCTTAAACTGCCCCTGGTTCACACCAATCCTAAGTATCTTCTGAAAGCTGAGGGGTAAATTTACTAAAGGTTCTAAAAATGAAAAGTGGTGATGTTGCCCATAACAACCAATCAGATTCTGTCTATCATTTCTCTATTGCATCATAGAAAATTATAGACAGAATCTGATTGGTTGCTATGAGCAACATCACCACTTTTCATTTTTAGAACATTTAGCATAGTTAAGTAACATAGTTACATAGTTTCTATGGCTGAAAAAAGACTATTTGTCCATCAAGTTCAACCTGTTAGTGATCTCCTACACCGTAATAGTTTTAAGACTAATTTAACTGTGGTAAATGTTTAGCCGTTATACCAATTCTTTTTTTTATTTTTATTTTTTATTTTAATACTATAGTGCATGATTTACCCACCATAACCCTGTATATCTGCCATTACTACTCTTTCAGGCAGGGAATTCCAAATATGTATTGTCCTTACTGTGAAGAATCCTTTCCATCTCTGTGTGCGAAATCTCCTCTAGCCTAAGTGGGTGTCCACGTGCCCTTTAAGATGATCTTACCATAAACAATTCCCCCGCTAGCTCTGTTTTGACCCCTTATATATTTGTAAATGTTAATTATGTCCCCTCTTAATCTCCTTTTTTCCAATGTAAACATGCCACACCTTTCCTCGTATTCTAGTGTCTCCATCCCCTTAATCAACTTGGTCACCCGTCTCTGTACCTTTTTTAGTTCTAGGATATCCTTTTAATAGTATGATGCCCATGATTGTGCACAGTATTCGAGATGTGGCCTCACTATTGATTTATATATTGAGAGTATAACCCTTGCATCAATTCCCTGTTTTATGCATGAAAATACCTTGTTTGCCTTTTTTGCGGGTGTAGTATGGTATGCTGGCGACCTGGCTCCCGGCGAGCAGCATACCGGCGCCGGGATCCCGACCGCCGGCATACCGACAGCGTGGCGAGCGCAAATGAGCCCCTTGCAGACTCACTGCGCTCACCACGCTGCAGGCATGGTGGCACGCTATTTATTCTCCCTCCAGGGGGGTCATGGACCCCCAAGAGGGAGAAAAAGTGTCGGTATGCCGGCTGTCGGGATTTCGGCGCAGGTATACTGTGCGCCAGGATCCCGACAGCCGGCAAACTGAAGACCACCCTTTTTTGCTGCATTCCTGCTTTGGATACTACGGCTCAGTTTGTTATCTATGTGAACACCTAAATCGTTTTCCAGCACAGAATCCCCTCGTTTTTTCCCATTTAGTATGTAGGTAGTATTTTTGTTCTTTCTACCAAAGTGCATTACCTTACATTTGTCTATATTGAACCTCATTCTTCATTTTGCCCCCATGTTTCCAGTTTAAATAAGTCATTCTGAAGAGACTCAGCTTTCCCCTCTGAATTTATAATCTTACACAGTTTGGTATCGTCTGCAAAAATTGACACTGTGCTCTCTAGACCTACTTCTAGATTGTTTATGAAAATGTTGAACAATAGTGATCCAAGTACAGACCCTTGTGGCCAGGGGTGTAGCGAGGGTGGCTCCGGTGGAGCATGAGCTCCGGGCACCAGAAAATCTAGAGGGCGCGCTGCTAGCTCCCACCCTCCCTCCACCCACTATACCGCGGGCCACTGTGCAGGCAGCCACAGAGCAGGGGGAGGAGAAGCAGAGGAGTGCACACTGACTCAAAGACTAGGTAGGGAACAGGGCAGGCCAGTGGAGACAGCAGGAGACACTACAGCCAGCACATGCCGGAGCTCTTCCGCCCTCTTTATATGTCTCACTGTCTGCTTGTAGCTGTGCAACAGGGTTACTTCTGTCCTGCTACACCACTCTGTGCCCCAGCTGCTGCAGCACCTCTCCCTGCATTGATGCTGCTGCAGCTCCTCTCTCTGTGTTAGCTGCAGAGTAACATATATGCGGCTCTACTGTGGCGTAATGTGTATAAATGACACTACTATGGTGTAACATGTATCAGATGCTCTACTGTGCGGCATAACGTGTATAACGGACCCTACTGTGCAGTGTAATGTGAATAACAGACAATACTGTGCGCTGCAATTTGAATTGGCACTATTCTGTGGCCACACCCCTTCACCATGTAGCCACACCCCTATATTTTTGTTGTGCGCCTTCGCTGCACACTGTCCCTATTTTAAACATGGAGGCGTCCAAAGGAAACTTTTGCCCTCAGATCCACAAGGTCCAGAACCGGCCCTGACACAGATTTAGGATTTTTAAATATTGTTTCTTTTCAAATGTAACATGCATCCAATTCAGTATAGAAGAGGGGGCGCCAAAACATACCTTTGCTCCATGCACCATGGAACCTAGCTACACCTCTGCTTGTGGCACACCACTTAGTTCTTCAGTCCAGGCACATCGAATCATAGATCTGTATGGAATGCAGACACTTAGGGGTAAATTTACGAAAGAGAGTATAGGCCCTTTAAAAGGCAAGTTGTGCATCCTAATCAAAGATGACAATGACAGCGGAAAAATTAAACAAGTTTTTCTCATCTGTATTCACAGGAGAGGACCAGATGGCAGGATTGACGCATAACCTCACTAATCAGATAGTAGGTGAATGATGGAGTACAGGACAGAGGGGCAATCAGAAAGCGGGTGGGTGATAAAGTACAGGACAGAGGTGCAAACAGATAGCTAGTAGGTGATAAAGTACAGGACAGAGGGGCAATCAGATAACGGGTGGATGATAAAGTACAAGACAGAGGGGCAATCAGATAACGGGTGTGTGATAAAGTGCAGGACAGAGGGGCAAACAGATAGCAGGTGAGTGATAAAGTATAGGACAGAGGGGCAATCAGATAGTGGGTGATAAAGGGTAAGACAGAGGGGCAAACGGGATGGGTGATAAAGCACAGGACAGAGGGGCAAACATATATAGGGGATGGGTGATTTAGGACATAAGGGCAATCAGTTAGCGGGTGGGTGGTAAAGTACAGGACAGGGGGGCAATCAGAAGTAGAGTGCCTGCCTGAGAGTGGGTGGGTGATCATTATGCTCCATGTTTTATTGCTGCTTGTCACTACCGTTTTGATGGCTTTGAAAAAGGTCAAAGTTTGGAACCAAAATGTTGGCATCTATGTGTCGCATAGATCTGGCACCCAGCTTTCAAAAATTGTTCCACTAATACTACACCTTCATCATCATTATATTATTTTTGTAATATCCCGAGAGCCTGCGTCCCTGGCAGAGGGTAAGTGGGAAGAAGGTGGAACTCCCAGAACCATAATATTGAGGCTGAAATTGTCCTGACAGCATTGAAAGTAGTGTATTGAGTCTAAAAAGTGTAATTTTACAAATAATAATAATTTTATATATATATATATATATATATATATATATATAAATAAACTGAAAGACAGACAAGATCAGTGGGGGTTGAAATGAGCGAGGGGCTGTGGGATTTTTTTTTACCATGTCTAAAATTCCCTACATGGCTGAATGTCATTCACCCAGTTCACCCTTTATTCATGTGTTTGTTGAATCAACATGTACAATAGACGGCGAAAGACGCTGTGATCGGCATCTAGTGGAAGTGAACTGTCATTTAGTTCTACATTTGGACTGCCAGTGGTTAACCGAGGGAAATTTTCATCTGACATTTAAATAGGAAGCTTTCAGAACCTTGCTAGATCCTGCGAGGTCACAGTCTATTCTCGCAACCACGGGATATTTTAGGTACTTAATTGAGTGGGTTAATCTTAAAATGGTGGGAGATAGAGGGGATGTTACATGTAGTCTAATATTTCAAACTGACTCTAAAATTACTGTGTCTTTAACATCATTCTGAATCACAATTTGCAACTTATAGCCTTGTGACATATTGTTCATTTTCTCATTTGTGACAGTTGTTAAAAAAAATTATAATACAAATAAATAATAAATTATATAAAAGATGTATTTGGACTTGAATTGTTTCATATGCATTATATGAAATATATTGAGTTGACTGTTTATTTGTTGCATTCTACATGACTATCTAAGATACCAAATGCTCCTTTGCATTACATATAATCTGTTTTTCTCTTACGTCCTAGAGGATGCTGGGGTCCACATTAGTACCATGGGGTATAGACGGGTCCACTAGGAGCCACTGGCACTTTAAGAGTTTGAGAGTGTGGGCTGGTTCCTCCCTCTATGCCTCTCCTACCTGACTCAGTTTAGAAAATGTGCCCGGAGGAGCCGGTCACAGCTAGGGGAGCTCCATAGGAGTTCTTTTAGTTTTATTATTTTAAATAGAGTTTAGGCACAGGGAGGCTGCTGGCAACAGCTTCCCTGCTTCGAGGAACTAAGGGGGGGAGTAGTGTCCGCCCTGCGAGGTCTGAGCCACTATCTCCGCTGACAGGACACTGAGCTCCTGAGGGGATCGAACGTTCCCCGCCACAGGGGATCGCTCACCCCAGCAGCATGCCGCCACCCCCTTACAGAGCCAGAAGATCAGTGGAGAGTTAGTCACCGGACCCTCTGGCAAGCGGGGAGCCGGTGTGAAGATGATGACAACAGGGTATGGAGTGCAGTACTATCTGCGCTCCAGGGCTCAGCGGTACATAGTGCGGCGCTGTGAGGGGCGCCCTGAGCCAGCGCCTACACCCTACACTGACCACCAAGCCTGTCAGGGTCCAAGGATCGCTGCCAGCACTTTTCCTCAGGCCAGTATAAACTACAGGAGAGCGGGTAGCAGTGCCATGAAAGGGGGCGGCACTACTCAGAGCGGACCCAGCAGCATTCATCGCCATTTTCCTGCCTGCAGAAGCCCTGTCAGGGAGAGCTTTCCCTCCAAATCAACTACAGCTATCTTGTACGGTACCAGGGGGTTGTAGAAGGGAGGGGGAGGCTGTGTAAAGTCTGTGTAGCCTATTAAGGTGCACAGACAGCACTGGTAGTTTCATTAGTTCTACCTTAAAAAGCGCTGTGTGTGGGTTGGCTCCAATCTCTGTGTCTCTCTGTGGCATACTTGGGGGGAAACTGTGTCTGACATTTTCCTGTGTGTGTGGGTGTTTACTATCTCACATAGGGGGTCATTCCGAGTTGATCACTCGCTAGCTAGTTTTAGCAGCCGTGCAAACGCTATGCCGTCGCCCACTGGGGAGTGTATTTTAGCTTAGCAGAAGTGCGAACGCATGTGCAGCCGAGGGCATATGCATGCGCAGAAATGCCATTTTGTAGCCTGATCGCTGCGCTGCGAACAACGGCAGCTAGCGATCAACTCAGAATGACCCCCAGGTCTAGGGACTCTGTAATATGCTGCAAAAGATGTTTCCTCTCAGGAGGGATCCATTCCATGTACACAGGATTATAATGCTTTGTCTCAGATCCCCATTGTTGAAGTTGATACTAGGGATGTGCACTTGAAATTTTTCGGGTTTTGTGTTTTGGTTTTGGGTTCGGTTCCGCGGCCGTGTTTTGGGTTCGACCGCGTTTTGGCAAAACCTCACCGAATTTTTTTTGTCGGATTCGGGTGTGTTTTGGATTCGGGTGTTTTTTTCAAAAAACCCTAAAAAACAGCTTAAATCATAGAATTTGGGGGTCATTTTGATCCCAAAGTATATTAACCTCAAAAAACATAATTTCCACTCATTTTCAGTCTATTCTGAATACCTCACACCTCACAATATTATTTTTAGTCCTAAAATTTGCACCGAGGTCGCTGGATGACTAAGCTAAGCGACCCTAGTGGCCGACACAAACACCTGGCCCATCTAGGAGTGGCACTGCAGTGTCACGCAGGATGGCCCTTCCAAAAAACACTCCCCAAACAGCACATGACGCAAAGAAGAAAAAAAGAGGCGCAATGAGGTAGCTGTGTGAGTAAGATAAGCGACCCTAGTGGCCGACACAAACACCTGGCCCATCTAGGAGTGGCACTGCAGTGTCACGCAGGATGGCCCTTCCAAAAAACACTCCCCAAACAGCACATGACGCAAAGAAAAATGAAAGAAAAAAGAGGTGCAAGATGGAATTGTCCTTGGGCCCTCCCACCCACCCTTATGTTGTATAAACAGGACATGCACACTTTAACCAACCCATCATTTCAGTGACAGGGTCTGCCACACGACTGAGACTGAAATGACGGGTTGGTTTGGACCCCCACCGAAAAAGAAGCAATTAATCTCTCCTTGCACAAACTGGCTCTACAGAGGCAAGATGTCCACCTCATCATCATCCTCCGATATATCACCGTGTACATCCCGCTCCTCACAGATTATCAATTCGTCCCCACTGGAATCCACCATCTCAGCTCCCTGTGTACTTTGTGGAGGCAATTGCTGCTGGTCAATGTCTCCACGGAGGAATTGATTATAATTAATTTTAATGAACATCATCTTCTCCACATTTTCTGGAAGTAACCTCGTACGCCGATTGCTGACAAGGTGAGCGGCGGCACTAAACACTCTTTCGGAGTACACACTTGTGGGAGGGCAACTTAGGTAGAATAAAGCCAGTTTGTGCAAGGGCCTCCAAATTGCCTCTTTTTCCTGCCAGTATAAGTACGGACTGTCTGACGTGCCTACTTGGATGCGGTCACTCATATAATCCTCCACCATTCTTTCAATGGTGAGAGAATCATATGCAGTGACAGTAGACGACATGTCCGTAATCGTTGTCAGGTCCTTCAGTCCGGACCAGATGTCAGCATCAGCAGTCGCTCCAGACTGCCCTGCATCACCGCCAGCGGGTGGGCTCGGAATTCTGAGCCTTTTCCTCGCACCCCTAGTTGCGGGAGAATGTGAAGGAGGAGATGTTGACAGGTCGCGTTCCGCTTGACTTGACAATTTTGTCACCAGCAGGTCTTTGAACCCCAGCAGACTTGTGTCTGCCGGAAAGAGAGATCCAAGGTAGGTTTTAAATCTAGGATCGAGCACGGTGGCCAAAATGTAGTGCTCTGATTTCAACAGATTGACCACCCGTGAATCCTTGTTAAGCGAATTAAGGGCTCCATCCACAAGTCCCACATGCCTAGCGGAATCGCTCCCTTTTAGCTCCTCCTTCAATGCCTCCAGCTTCTTCTGCAAAAGCCTGATGAGGGGAATGACCTGACTCAGGCTGGCAGTGTCTGAACTGACTTCACGTGTGGCAAGTTCAAAAGGTTGCAGAACCTTGCACAACGTTGAAATCATTCTCCACTGCGCTTGAGACAGGTACATTCCACCTCCTATATCGTGCTCAATTGTATAGGCTTGAATGGCCTTTTGCTGCTCCTCCAACCTCTGAAGCATATAGAGGGTTGAATTCCACCTCGTTACCACTTCTTGCTTCAGATGATGGCAGGGCAGGTTCAGGCGTTTTTGGTGGTGCTCCAGTCTTCTGTACGTGGTGCCTGTACGCCGAAAGTGTCCCGCAATTCTTCTGGCCACCGACAGCATCTCTTGCACGCCCCTGTCGTTTTTTAAAAAATTCTGCACCACCAAATTCAAGGTATGTGCAAAACATGGGACGTGCTGGAATTTGCCCATATTTAATGCACACACAATATTGCTGGCGTTGTCCGATGCCACAAATCCACAGGAGAGTCCAATTGGGGTAAGCCATTCCGCGATGATCTTCCTCAGTTGCCGTAAGAGGTTTTCAGCTGTGTGCGTATTCTGGAAACCGGTGATACAAAGCGTAGCCTGCCTAGGAAAGAGTTGGCGTTTGCGAGATGCTGCTACTGGTGCCGCCGCTGCTGTTCTTGCGGCGGGAGTCCATACATCTACCCAGTGGGCTGTCACAGTCATATAGTCCTGACCCTGCCCTGCTCCACTTGTCCACATGTCCGTGGTTAAGTGGACATTGGGTACAACTGCATTTTTTAGGACACTGGTGAGTCTTTTTCTGACGTCCGTGTACATTCTCGGTATCGCCTGCCTAGAGAAGTGGAACCTAGATGGTATTTGGTAACGGGGGCACACTACCTCAAGAAATTGTCTAGTTCCCTGTGAACTAACGGCGGATACCGGACGCACGTCTAACACCAACATAGTTGTCAAGGCCTCAGTTATCCGCTTTGCAACAGGATGACTGCTGTGATATTTCATCTTCCTCGAAAAGGACTGTTGGACAGTCAATTGCTTGGTGGAAGTAGTAAAAGTGGGCTTACGACTTCCCCTCTGGGATGACCATCGACTCCCAGCAGCAACAACAGCAGCGCCAGCAGCAGTAGGCGTTACACGCAAGGATGCATCGGAGGAATCCCAGACAGGAGAGGACTCGTCAGAATTGCCAGTGACATGGCCTGCAGGACTATTGGCATTCCTGGGGAAGGAGGAAATTGACACTGAGGGAGTTGGTGGGGTGGTTTGCGTGAGCTTGGTTACAAGAGGAAGGGATTTACTGGTCAGTGGACTGCTTCCGCTGTCGCCCAAAGTTTTTGAACTTGTCACTGACTTATTATGAATGCGCTGCAGGTGACGTATAAGGGAGGATGTTCCGAGGTGGTTAACGTCCTTACCCCTACTTATTACAGCTTGACAAAGGCAACACACGGCTTGACAAATGTTGTCCGCATTTCTGGTGAAATACTTCCACACCGAAGAGCTGATTTTTTTGGTATTTTCACCAGGCATGTCAACGGCCCTATTCCTCCCACGGACAACAGGTGTCTCCCCGGGTGCCTGACTTAAACAAACCACCTCACCATCAGAATCCTCCTTGTCAATTTCCTCCCCAGCGCCAGCAACACCCATATCCTCCTCATCCTGGTGTACTTCAACACTGACATCTTCAATCTGACTATCAGGAACTGGACTGCGGGTGCTCCTTCCAGCACTTGCAGGGGGCGTGCAAATGGTGGAAGGCGCATGCTCTTCACGTCCAGTGTTGGGAAGGTCAGGCATCGCAACCGACACAATTGGACTCTCCTTGTGGATTTGGGATTTCGAAGAACGCACAGTTCTTTGCGGTGCTTTTGCCAGCTTGAGTCTTTTCAGTTTTCTAGCGAGTGGCTGAGTGCTTCCATCCTCATGTGAAGCTGAACCACTAGCCATGAACATAGGCCAGGGCCTCAGCCGTTCCTTGCCACTCCGTGTGGTAAATGGCATATTGGCAAGTTTACGCTTCTCCTCCGACAATTTTATTTTAGATTTTGGAGTCCTTTTTTTTACTGATATTTGGTGTTTTGGATTTTACATGCTCTGTACTATGACATTGGGCATCGGCCTTGGCAGACGACGTTGCTGGCATTTCATCGTCTCGGCCATGACTAGTGGCAGCAGCTTCAGCACGAGGTGGAAGTGGATCTTGATCTTTCCCTAATTTTGGAACCTCAACATTTTTGTTCTCCATATTTTAATAGGCACAACTAAAAGACACAGAGGTAGCTACAGCCGTGGACTACCGTACTGTGTCTGCTGCTAATATAGACTGGATGATAATGAGATGAAATCAATATATATTATATCACACTAGTACTGCAGCCGGACAGGTAGATATATTTATTATGTAATGACTGATGACGGACCTGCTGGACACTGTTAGCTCAGCAGCACCGCAGACTGCTACAGTAAGCTACTATAGTAGTATGTATAAAGAAGAAAGAAAAAAAAAACCACGGGTAGGTGGTATACAATTATGGATGGACGAGCGACTGCCGACACAGAGGTAGCTACAGCCGTGGACTACCGTACTGTGTCTGCTGCTAATATAGACTGGATGATAATGAGATGAAATCAATATATATTATATCACACTAGTACTGCAGCCGGACAGGTAGCTATATTTATTATGTAATGACTGATGACGGACCTGCTGGACACTGTCAGCTCAGCAGCACCGCAGACTGCTACAGTAAGCTACTATAGTAGTATGTATAAAGAAGAAAGAAAAAAAAAAACCACGGGTAGGTGGTATACAATTATGGATGGACGAGCGACTGCCGACACAGAGGTAGCTACAGCCGTGGACTACCGTACTGTGTCTGCTGCTAATATAGACTGGATGATAATGAGATGAAATCAATATATATTATATCACACTAGTACTGCAGCCGGACAGGTAGATATATTTATTATGTAATGACTGATGACGGACCTGCTGGACACTGTCAGCTCAGCAGCACCGCAGACTGCTACAGTAAGCTACTATAGTAGTATGTATAAAGAAGAAAGAAAAAAAAAACCACGGGTAGGTGGTATACAATTATGGATGGACGAGCGACTGCCGACACAGAGGTAGCTACAGCCGTGGACTACCGTACTGTGTCTGCTGCTAATATAGACTGGATGATAATGAGATGAAATCAATATATATATATATAATATCACTAGTACTGCAGCCGGACAGGTATATATATTTATTATGTAATGACTGATGACGGACCTGCTGGACACTGTCAGCTCAGCAGCACCGCAGACTGCTACAGTAAGCTACTATAGTAGTATGTATAAAGAAGAAAGAAAAAAAAAAACCACGGGTAGGTGGTATACAATATTATATATATATATTATATACAATTATATATATATATATTAAACTCACTGGTGGTGATTATTAAACTGGTGGTCAGGTCACTGGTCACACTATCAGCAACTTGCAAGTAGTACTCCTAAGCAGACAATCACAATATATATTATACTGGTGGTCAGTGTGGTCACAATGGCAGTGTGGCACTCTGGCAGCAAAAGTGTGCACTGTACGTTATATGTACTCCTGAGTCCTGCTCTCAGACTCTAACTGCTCCCCACTGTCAGTGTCTCCCCCACAAGTCAGATAATACAGTCACACTATCTATCACTTCAGCAAGTAACTACTAGTACTCCTCCTAATGCTCCCCAAAATTACTACTGTGTCTCTCTCTACTGTCTCACTCTCTTCTCTATAAACGGAGAGGACGCCAGCCACGTCCTCTCCCTATGAATCTCAATGCACGTGTGAAAATGGCGGCGACGCGCGGCTCCTTATATAGAATCCGAGTCTCGCGATAGAATCCGAGCCTCGCGAGAATCCGACAGCGGGATGATGACGTTCGGGCGCGCTCGGGTTAACCGAGCAAGGCGGGAAGATCCGAGTCGCTCGGCCCCGTGTAAAAAAAACTGAAGTTCGGGCGGGTTCGGATTCCGAGGAACTGAACACGCTCATCTCTAGCTGATACTGAGACTGAAACTCAGATGTTGAAGAAGTCTATGGCAGTTTGGTCAGGCTCTGTCCCTATTCCTGCAAAATCCCCTAGCGTGTTCCCACAGAAATGTGCACTTGCCCAAATTATGCAAGATGACATGGATACCGATTCTGCTACATCAGGCAGTGATGGGGACGTGCTGAGGGGGGCAGCATCCCTTGCAAAGGGGGTGCAGCTCATGATTGAGGCCATTAGAGATGTGTTAAATATTACTGACACCACACCTGAGCAGGTTGAGGAGGCTTACTTCACTGATAATAAGAAAGCCCCGCTAACCTTTCACGCGTCTAAAGAAATAAACACTATATTTGAAAAATCCTGGGAAAACCCAGAGAAAAAATTCCAGATCCCAAAAAGAGTTCTGGTTGCTCTTCCCTTCCCTGAGGAAGATAGGAAAAAATAGGAAAACCCACCAATTGTTGACACGTCTGTCTCCAGACTGGTTAAAAAGGGTGGATTTACCTGTCCCTGGTTCTACCGCGTTGAAAGAACAGGCTGATCGTAAGATTGACACTACACTCAAATCCATATACACTGCTTCAGGAGTGGCCTTAAGGCCCACTATTGCCTGTGCATGGATTTCTAAAGCCATAGTGTAGTGGTCAGGCACAGTACTAGAGGATTTGGATACAATGGATAGAAGTGACATTGAATTGTTTTTGCGTAACATACAGGATTCTGCGGGGTTAATGGTGGAATTCGTGATAGCCCTTGGTAAGCTGACTGCACGAATATCTTCCATGTCGGTATCAGCTCGCAGGGGACTCTGGCTACGCCAATGGTCTGCAGACGCGGAATACAGGAGAAGTGTGGAGAACCTACCATACACAGGTCAGGCTCTTTTTGGGGAAGCGTTGGATGCGTGGATTTCCTCGGCAACCGTGGGTAAGTCACCTTTCCTTCCCTCTGCTACTCCTTCTACAAAGAAACCGTTTCTTCAGCTGTGCAGCAGTCCTTTTGGACTGCTAAGACAAAAAAGCACAAGCCTTCTACCACTTATTTTAGTGGTGGTCGGTGCAAAATCCAAATAGCCTGCCCCCGCAGACTCCCAAGACCAGAGACCTGCTTCTGGTTCCTCAAAATCCTCAGCATGACGGTGGACCTCAAAGCCTGGAGGACGGGCTGGTGGGTGCGAGACTCAGACGTTTCAGCCACGTCTGGGTGTCATCGGGCCTGGACCCCTGGGTACAGGTTATTGTGTCTCAGAGGTACAGACTGGAGTTTCAAGAACTCCCACCTCACCGATTCTTCAAATCAGGCTTGCCAGCTTTGCTTACAGACAGGGCTATCCTACGGGAAGCCATCCTAAAATTGGGAAAATCACAGGTCATTGTCCCAGTTCCACCTCATATGCAAAACAAGGGTTATTATTCAAACCTTTTCGTGGTACCGAAACCGGATGGTTCGGTCAGACCAATTTTGAACTTGAAATCGTTGAACCCTTACCTGAGGGTGTCCAAATTCAATATGGAGTCTCTCAGAGCAGTGATTTCATGTATGGAGGAGGGAGAGTTTCTGGTATCCCTGGATATCAAGGATGCGTACCTCCACATTCCGAAAGGCAGCGTCCAGGGAGAGGTTGTTGCAGTCCATTGTTCTCACGACTCATCTGCTCAGGGAACATGGTTGGATCCTGATATTTCCAAAATCACATTTGGAGCCGACCAGGAGGTTGTCTTTTCTGGAAATGATCCTCAACACAGAAGCGCAGCGGGTGTGTCTTCCGGGGGGAAAAGCGTTGATGATACAGAATATGTCTGTCGCCAAAAGCCAGGATTTCACTCCTCTGGTGGCTACGACTACCTCACCTTCTGGAGGGCCGCAGGTTCGTGACTCAGGACTGGATCCTTCAACCCACGGATGCAAGTCTCTGGGGCTGGGGCGCAGTCACTAAGGGGGACACCTTCCAAGGAAGGTGGTCAAGCCTGGAATCCAGCCTACCAATAAACATTCTGAACCTAAGAACCATCTACAACAGTCTTCTCCAAGCGGCCCATTTTCTGCGAGATCGAGCCATTCAAGTGCAGTCGGACAATGTAATGACAGTGGCTTACATAAACCGACAGGGCAGAATGAAGAGCAGAGCTGCAATGTCAGAGGTAACAAGAATCATCCTCTGGGCAGAAAAGCACGCGTTGGCGCTGTCAGCAATCTTCATTCCAGGAGTAGACAATTGGGAAGCGGACTTCCTCAGCAGACACGATCTCCATCCAGGAGAGTGGGGACTCCATCTGGAGGTGTTCACGGAGGTAACACATCTTTGGGGTGTACCTCAAATAGACATGATGGCCTCTCGTCTCAACAAGAAGCATCGGCAGTATTGTTCCAGGTCGAGGGACCCGCAAGCCGTTGCGGTGGACACCCTAGTGACTCCCTGGGTGTTCAAGTCGGTGTACGTGTTTCCTCCACTTCCACTCATTCCAAGAGTTCTTAAACTCATAAGGAGAACAAGAGTTCAGGCGATCCTCATTGCTCCGGACTGGCCAAGAAGGGCTTGGTATACGGATTTTCTGGATCTACTGCTAGAAGAGCTGAGGCCTATTCCTCTTCGGGAGGACCTGCTGCAGCAGGGGCCGTTCGCTTATCAAGACTTACCGTGGCTACGTTTGACGGCATGGAGGTTGAACACCAGATATTAGCTCGGAAGGACATTCCGAACAAGGTTATTCCTACCCTGATACAGGCTAGGAAAGGAGTAACGTCTAAACATTACCATCGTATTTGGAAAAAATATGTATCTTGGTGTGAGTCCAAGAAGTTTCCTACGGTGGAGTTTCAACTGGGACAATTTCTCCTCTTCCTGGAAGCAGGTGTGGATATGGGCCTGAGGTTGGGATCTGTAAAGGTCCAGATTTCGTCCCTATCCATTTTCTTCCAGAAACAGTTGGCTTCCCTCCCGGAGGTTCAGACTTTTCTGAAAGGGGTTCTGCACATCCAGCCTCCCTTTGTGCCACCTATGGCGCCCTGGGATCTTACAGTGGTGTTACAGTTCCTCCAATCGGATTGGTTTGAACCTCTACCGGAGGTTGAGGTCAAATTTCTCACATGGAAGGCTGTCACTTTGTTGGCCTTGGCTTCTGCTAGACGTGTGTCAGATTTGGAGGCTTTGTCTTGTAAGAGCCCCTACTTGAGCTTCCATGAAGATAGAGCTGAGCTCCGGACACGTCAGCAGTTCCTTCCGAAGGTTGTGTCGGCATTTCCTATCAACCAACCTATTGTGGTGCCAGTTGCTACTGACTCCTCAATTTCATCAAAGTCCTTGGATGTTGTAAGGGCTCTGAAAATCTATTTGAAGAGGACTACTCGCCACAGAAAATCGGACTCTCTGTTTGTCCTGTATGATTCCAAGAAACTTGGGTGTCCTGCTTCTAAGCAGACAATCTCTCGCTGGGTTAGGTTCACTATCCAGCATGAGTATTCTACGGCAGGATTGCCGTGTCCTACGTCTGTTAAGGCCCACTCTACTTGTATGGTGGGTTCTTTCTGGGCGGCTGCCCGGGGTATCTCGGCTTTACAGCTTTGCCGAGCGGCAACTTGGCCGGGGTCAAACACGTTTGCAAAGTTCTACAAGTTCGATACTTTGACCACTGAGGACCTGAAGTTTGGTCAGTCAGTTCTGCAGGAGCCTCCGCGCTCTCCCTCCCGTTCTGGGAGCTTTGGTACATCCCCATGGTACTAATGTGGACCCCAGCATCCTCTAGGATGTGTCACGATCCGGGTATCTGGACACCATTACTTGCCTTTCAGATGTCTCCTGAGGCTGGCTCAGCGTTCCAAGGCCGGATCTCATCTGTGTCCACATTCTGCATATCCCTCCTGTCACGCTGAGACGCTGTCACAGCGGCGCCATGTTTGAATCCTGCATGGCGTCTCCTGTCCTCTGCGGCCGGCGCCGCCATTACTGTTATGTTTCCACATGGTTTCCAAACCAGCTTTCCCTCCAAGTTCTAACATGGGCGCAGCCATGTTGGATCCAATCACATGTCTCAGTTCCACCAATCCACTGCCTCTGGAAATCTGCATAATTGCCCAGCCAATGCCTGCATTGCTGCAGGTATAAGTATCCTGTGCCTGGGCCAGGAAATCGTCAGTGCTTTGTTTGTCATACCTTGTTCCAGTCTCTCTCTCCTGTGGTTGTTTTTCCAGGTTCCAGCTCCTGTCTCCAGCATCCACTAAGAGACCCGCACCTGCCTACCATCCTGCGGTGCAGCCTGACTCTGCAGTCCTCCGTGGCTGATCCAGCTTCCAGCTGTTAACCCATCTGCTTCCAGCAGATTCCAGTATCCTTAAAGTGCCGGTGTTGTTCCAGCGGATTCCTACTTATCAGCAGTATCCACTACCACCGGTAACCATCCTTCAACTCCTCTGTTTCCACGCTCCCTAGCATCTTACAGTTTCCACTCCGTATATCATCACCTGGCTGGTTCCATCCAGCATTCACTCAGTGACTTTATCACCTGGCTGATCCCACTCAGCATCCA
This sequence comes from Pseudophryne corroboree, assembly GCF_028390025.1. Classification (NCBI taxonomy): domain Eukaryota; kingdom Metazoa; phylum Chordata; class Amphibia; order Anura; family Myobatrachidae; genus Pseudophryne; species Pseudophryne corroboree. The sequence continues at coordinate 1,149,155,021 of NC_086444.1, forward strand.
CTCCGTGTCTTACCACCTGGCTGGTTCTATCCAGCAAACACAACAGCTGATTCAAGTTACCAGCTTCATCTATTCCATCTACTGGCATGTTCCTTGGTTATCTGCACTACTACAGCCAGGCCTGGTAAGGTTTTTCCATCAAGGACTTTAACAGCTGTTCTTAACCTACCAGTGCTCTGTTACACCTTCCATGGTCAAAGTGTTCCAGGAATATTATTTATTGCCACTGTCATCATTTTCTGTCTGTTGTTACACGGAGTTTGTCAATAAACTTTTAATTTACTTTTACCTGGTTGTCATGGTCACACCTTCGGGTTTCCTTTTAACACTTACATGTCCAGGGGTCTGATTAAACCTCCCCGGTTTAAGTTCCTCTCAGCCCCTACAACTGAGGTTTCCTCCTGTCAGCTAAAACCCTCAGTTGTGACAGTAAGCACTGACCATATGAATCCAGCCGGAGACCAGGATCAAGCGGTTAGGCCGATGCAAGAACTGGCAGCCCGACTTGAACATCAGGAGGCTGCACAAGGCCATATCATCTGCTGTCTCCAGGATCTCTCTACGCGGCTGGATGGGATTCAAACGATCCTCTGTGAACCTGACACGTCCGGTGCGTCCACCACAGTGACACCAGCTGTAACCCCACCCACCTTGCCCATTTCCATTCCACGTCTTCATCTTCCAACGCCAGCAAAATTTGACGGATCTTCAAGGTTCTGCAGGGGATTTCTCAACCAATGCGAAATCCATTTTGAGCTTCAACCTGGCAATTTCCCCAGTGACCGTACTAAAATTGCCTATATCATCTCCCTTCTCAGTGGCTCAACCCTTGACTGGGCATCACCTTTATGGGAGAAGTCTGATCCCCTGCTGTCCTCCTATACTGACTTTGTGGCAACATTCAGGCGCATCTTCGACGAGCCAGGCCGGGTAACCTCTGCTTCATCTGAGATTCTCCGTTTACGCCAGGGAACACGTACTGTGGGACAGTATCTAATACAGTTCCAAATCCTGGCATCCGAACTGGCATGGAACGACGAGGCCCTGTATGCTGCATTCTGGCATGGCTTATCTGAGCGCATCAAGGATGAGTTAGCTACCAGAGACTTGCCCTTTAAGTTGGATGAGCTAATTTCATTATGCACGAAGGTTGATCTACGGTTCAGCGAAAGAGCAATTGAGCAGGGAAGGTCATCCACTCCAAAATCCTCTGCTCCTCCTCCTCGTCAACCGTCTCCGTCCGAAGATGAGCCCATGCAAATTGGTCGTTCCCGTCTATCCCCTGCTGAGCGCCGAAGACGTCTTTCCGAGTTCCTCTGTCTCTACTGTGCAGCTCCGTCTCACGCAATCAATGCCTGTCCCAAACGTCCGGGACTTCAAGTCCTAGCTCGCCAAGGAGAGGGCCGGCTAGGAGTAATGCTCTCCTCTCAATCTCCTCGTGATTGTAATCTCCCAGTCTCGCTTCAAATTGCTCAACGTTACAGGAACGTCATTTCCCTCCTTGATTCCGGAGCAGCTGGGAATTTCATAACCGAAGCTTATGTTAAACGGTGGTCCCTACCCACCGAGAGACTTTCCTCGTCCATCTCCTTGACTGCCGTGGATGGCAGCAAGATATTTGACGCAGTTATTTCTCTAAGGATTCTACCAGTTCGTCTGAGAGTGGGAGTTCTTCATGCAGAATTTATTTCCTTCCTAGTGATTCCAAGAGCCACACATCCAGTGGTTTGGGGCCTTCCATGGCTCCGCCTCCACAATCCATCGATTGACTGGACGACTACGCAGATACTAGCATAGGGTCCCTCTTGTGCTGAGACCTGTTTGTCCAAAGTGCTTCCTGTTTGTTCTTCTTTCCCCAGGTCGTCTGATGTTCCACCTCCTCCATATCAAGACTCCACGGACGTGTTCAGTAAAGCTTCTGCTGATATCCTTCCTCCTCATAGAGAATGGGACTGCCCAATTGATCTCATTCCAGGGAAGGTTCCACCTCGAGGCCGAACTTATCCGTTGTCAGCCTGAGATGCACTCCATGGAGGAGTACATCAAAGAGAACCTGGCGAAGGGTTTATCCGACCTTCTTCTTCTCCAGCTGGCGCAGGCTTCTTCTTCGTTAAGAAGAAAGACGGTGGTCTGCGGCCGTGCATCGACTACAGAGGTCTGAATGACATTACCGTCAAGAACCGGTATCCTTTACCCTTGATTACAGAGCTCTTCGATAGAGTCAGCGGAGCAACCATCTTTACAAAGTTGGATTTGAGGGGTGCCTACAATCTCATCCGGATCCGTGAGGGTGACGAGTGGAAGACCGCCTTTAACACCCGTGATGGACATTATGAGTACCTCGTCATGCCCTTCGGATTGAGCAATGCTCCAGCTGTCTTCCAGCATTTCGTCAATGAGATCTTCAGAGACATCTTATACCGCCATGTCGTGGTATATCTAGATGATATCCTCATCTTTGCCAATAATCTAGAGGAACATCGTTTTTGGGTAAAGGAGGTTCTGTCCCGTCTCCGTGTCAATCATCTCTATTGCAAATTGGAGAAATGTGTTTTTGAAGTTAAATCCATTCCGTTTCTAGGTTACATTGTGTCCGGTTCCGGACTAGAGATGGATCCTGAGAAACTACAAGCAATCCAGAATTGGCCGATACCCTTAACCCTCAAAGGGGTCCAGAGGTTCTTAGGGTTCGCCAATTATTACCGAAAGTTTATACGAGACTTTTCCACCATTGTGGCGCCTATCACTGCATTAACCAAGAAGGGTGCTAACCCGTCCAAGTGGTCTGAAGAAGCTACGCAAGCTTTTCATCTCCTAAAGCAATGTTTCATCTCTTCACCAGTTCTGAAACAGCCCGACATCGACTCTCCTTTCATCTTAGAGGTGGATGCCTCCTCCGTTGGAGTAGGAGCGGTGTTATCCCAGAAGGCTAAAGATGGCCATCTACATCCTTGCAGTTTCTTCTCCCGGAAGTTCTCCCCAGCTGAGCGCAACTATGCCATTGGCGACCAGAAGTTGCTAGCCATCAAGCTCGCTCTAGAGGAGTGGAGATATCTGTTGGAGGGAGCTTCTCATTCAATCACTATACTTACCGACCACAAGAATCTTTTATATCTGAAAAGCGCACAATGTCTTAACCCTCGTCAGGCCAGATGGACACTTTTCTTTTCCAGGTTCGACTTTAAACTCCAGTTCTGTCCGGGTTCTCAGAATCGCAAGGCCGATGCCCTTTCCCGCTCATGGGAGCAAGAAAATGAGTCGGAGTCTGCGGACAAGCAACCTATTATTAATCCGTTGGCATTCTCCACGGTAGGGATGGACTCTACGCCTCCACCAGGGAAAAGTTTTGTGAAGCCGGTTTTAAGGAAGAAGCTCATGCATTGGGCCCATGCTTCCCGTTTTGCCGGACATACAGGCATTCAGAAAACCCTTGAATTTATTTCTAGGTCCTACTGGTGGCCAACTCTGAAGAAGGACGTCATGGAGTTTATTGCTTCTTGCCCGAAGTGTGCCCAACACAAAGTCTCCCGCCAGTCGCCTGCAGGGCAACTGGTTCCATTATCTGTTCCCCGTCGACCGTGGATCCATTTGTCGATGGACTTTGTTACAGACCTGCCTATGTGCAACAAGTTTAATACCATCTGGGTGGTAGTTGACCGGTTCACCAAGATGGCACATTTCATACCCCTCACCGGCCTTCCGTCAGCTTCCAAGTTGGCTCAAGTGTTTATCCAAGAGATCTTCCGACTTCACGGTCTTCCTGAAGAGATCACCTCCGATCGTGGAGTACAATTCGTAGCCAAATTTTGGCGAAGTTTGTGTCAAGCCCTCCAAGTCAAGTTAAAGTTTTCTACAGCTTACCATCCTCAGACTAATGGTCAGACCGAGAGGGTGAATCAGGACTTGGAGGCCGTCCTCCGCATTTATGTGTCTTCCTCCCAAGATGACTGGGTTCAACTCCTTCCTTGGGCCGAGTTTAGCCACAACAATCAATACCATTCCTCATCTTCTTCAACACCATTCTTCATCAATTATGGATTCCACCCTAAAGTTCCAGAATTCCAACCGCTTCCAGCAACTTCTGTTCCAGCAGTGGATGTCACCTTGCGTCAGTTTTCAAATAACTGGAAGAATGTCCGCGCGGCCCTGCTTAAAGCCTCATTCAGGTACAAGAAGTTTGCCGATAGGAAGCGTAGAGCGGTTCCTGCTCTCAAGGTGGGTGATCGTGTATGGTTGTCCACGAAGAATTTGAGGTTGAGAGTTCCCAGCATGAAATTTGCACCTCGTTTCATCGGTCCTTTTAAAAAATTGAACAAGTCATCAATCCCGTTGCTTACAGACTCCAGTTACCTCCCTTCTTGAAAATACCCAGGACATTCCATGTTTCCCTGTTGAAACCGCTGATCCTGAATCGGTTTCATTCTGCACTTCCTCCAGCTCCTAAAGTTCAGACTCAACGGGGAGTCGAGTATGAGGTGGCCAAGATTCTGGACTCACGTTTCCGTTACGGTCAGTTGCAGTATCTTATTGACTGGAAGGGCTATGGTCCTGAAGAACGCTCTTGGACCAATGCCTCAGATGTCCATGCTCCTGTCTTGGTCCGGAATTTCCACTCGAAGTTTCCTCTAAAGCCTAAGAAGTGTCCTGGGGCCACTCCTAAAGGGGGGGGGTGCTGTCACGATCCGGGTATCTGGACGCCATTACTTGCCTTTCAGATGTCTCCTGAGTCTGGCTCAGCGTTCCAAGGCCGGATCTCATCTGTGTCTACATTTTGCATATCCCTCCTGTCACGCTGAGACGCTGTCACAGCGGCGCCATGTTTGAATCCTGCGTGGCGTCTCCTGTCCTCTGCGGCCGGCGCCGCCATTACTGTTATGTTTCCACATGGTTTCCAAACCAGCTTTCCCTCCGAGTTCTAACATGGGCGCAGCCATGTTGGATCCAATCACTTGTCTCAGTTCCACCAATCCACTGCCTCTGGAAATCTGCATAATTGCCCAGCCAATGCCTGCATTGCTGCAGGTATAAGTATCCTGTGCCTGGGCCAGGAAATCGTCAGTGCTTTGTTTGTCATACCTTGTTCCAGTCTCTCTCTCCTGTGGTTGTTTTTCCCGGTTCCAGCTCCTGTCTCCAGCATCCACTAAGAGACCCGCACCTGCCTACCATCCTGCGGTGCAGCCTGACTCTGCAGTCCTCCGTGGCTGATCCAGCTTCCAGCTATTAACCCATCTGCTTCCAGCAGCCTGCTTCCAGCAGATTCCAGTATCCTTAAAGTGCCGGTGTTGTTCCAGCGGATTCCTACTTATCAGCAGTATCCACTACCACCGGTAACCATCCTTCAACTCCTCTGTTTCCACGCTCCCTAGCATCTTACAGTTTCCACTCCGTATATCATCACCTGGCTGGTTCCATCCAGCATTCACTCAGTGACTTTATCACCTGGCTGATCCCACTCAGCATCCACTCCGTGTCTTACCACATGGCTGGTTCTATCCAGCAAACACAACAGCTGATTCAAGTTACCAGCTTCATCTATTCCATCTACTGGCATGTTCCTTGGTTATCTGCACTACTACAGCCAGGCCTGGTAAGGTTTTTCCATCAAGGACTTTAACAGCTGTTCTTAACCTACCAGTGCTCTGTTACACCTTCCACGGTCAAAGTGTTCCAGGAATATTATTTATTGCCACTGTCATCATTTGCTGTCTGTTGTTACACGGAGTTTGTCAATAAACTTTTAATTTACTTTTACCTGGTTGTCATGGTCACACCTTCGGGTTTCCTTTTAACACTTACATGTCCAGGGGTCTGATTAAACCTCCCCGGTTTAAGTTCCTCTCAGCCCCTACAACTGAGGCTTCCTCCGGTCAGCTAAAACCCTCAGTTGTGACAGGATGTAAGAGAAAATAGGACTTTAATTACCTACCAGTAAATCCTTTTCTCGTAGTCCGTAGAGGATGCTGGGCGCTCGCCCAGCGCTTCGTGATCCTGTAGTGGTTACTTTGTTCAGTACTGCTTAGTTCTTGGTTTAGTACTGTTTTGTTACTTGGGTAAGTAATATTGTTCAGATGTTGCTGATGTTTCAAGCTAGTTAGCTTGGTTTGCCTTGTATGTGTGAGCTGGTGTGAATCTCTCCACTATCTGTGTAAAATCCTTCTCTCAAAGTTGTCCGTCTCCTCGGGCACAGTTTCTAGACTGAGTCTGGTAGAAGGGGAATAGAGGGAGGAGCCAGCCCACACTCTCCAACTCTTAAAGTGCCAGTGGCTCCTAGTGTACCCGTCTATACCCCATGGTACTAATGTGGACCCCAGCATTCTCTACGGCCTACGAGAAAAGGATTTACCAGTAGGTAATTAAAATCCTATTATTAGAGTCATGCACTTTCAAGTGTTTAAAGGGGTCTTTGGAATATTTTTCCTGTAACACAGTAGTGGCGCACGCAAGGGGGGTTTATGAGTACCCAGAAACCCTGGTGACAGACAAGTTTTTTTCCAAAATGGAGGCAGCACTACAGTGACTGTCTCAGCACGATCAGAGTGGTGCTCCTCAGACAGGGAGCTATAGATATAGCACATATACGGCTGATGTAACTAGTGCACATTTATTACGTGAGAAGGAATTAACACTGGACAATGCTATACACATATGCATGCTGCATGAGCAGTGCAATAGAGTTTAAAAAACAGTCCGATGTATGTGTGAATTTCAGCGGTTCTTATGAATGAAACAAATAATTTGCTTTAAAAAAAAATCCTACTAAGCTTATGGCAAACCAAATAATTTTGCACACTGGTGTAGGTCCAAGCCTAAAGCGGATGACAGACAACCTAACACTGCTCACTGTTCACACTGTGGACGCACCACCAGAAAACACCCCAGACACTGGTCTCCACTGCAGGAGTATTTACTTCAAGGCTGAAAAGGGTGAAATATTTACCACCATCATATATAAGTAGACAAATAATGCCTTCAAAATAAAATTTGACACTGGCACAAGTGTAACGTCATGAAACCGTGAACTCCTTCAAGACCATGGGCATGGCCAAGCTGCAATCCACAAATTTCCCACTGCAGTTTCATACAGAGGACAGTACTGTCAAACCACTTATAGGTTTGCCAGGCAGATAAATTTAAGTGCTAATGTGCATGTCCAGAGTTAAAAGACTTTGCTGATCTGTTCAGTTGTAATACCCTAGGGAAACTCCCAGTCACTTATCACATGCGTTTAGAGAACTGTTACTCACATAGTATACACTCCCAGACGTGTGCCTCTGGTCATGAAGGACAGTGTAGATAAATCACATGACAGCAACAGGTGCCATTTCTCCAGTGGTAGAAGCCACCTCATAGGTGTCGGCTATGGTTGCCGCAGTAAAAAAAGATGGTTGAGTACTCATCTGCATTGAACTTGTGCATCTGATGAGATGGCATCACCCTCTCAGAACTGAGCAGCAAGTACTGTAGGTGATATGCCAAATGCAAAGATTTTTACCATTCTGGCAGGGCCAGCCTGAGGCCAAGTTTTTTGGTAAGTGAATATATACTTTGGCACCTCCGGAGTAACGAAGGCATGTGCATGAAAAAAATAAGTGGGTGTGGTCTAATGGGAAAAGCCCAGTTGTAGTGCCCCTTACACATTATGCCCACTGTAGTAGTGCCCCTTACACATTATGTCCACTTTAGTAGTGCCCCTTACACATTATGCCATAGTTGTAGTGCCCCGTACACATTATGCCCACCATAGTAGAGCCCCTTATACAGTATGCCCACCTTAGTAGTGTCTCTTACACATTATACCCACAAAAGTAGTGCCCTTACATATTATGCACACCTTAGTAGTGCCCCTTACACATTTTGCCCACAGTTGTAAAGCCCCTTACACTATGCCCACAGTTGTAGAGCCCCTTACACATAATGACCAGTTGTGCCCCTTACACTATGCGCACAGTTGTAGTGCCTGTGCCCCTTACACATTATTCCCACAGTTGTAGTGCTGCTTACACTATGCCCACAGTTGTAGTGCCCCAGGATGAGAAGCAAAAGTCACCTGTTCCCTTCCTGTAGCATCACAGCTGGCACAGGGACGAGCATCAGCCTGGGCACATACCTCACCCGCAGCCTCTGTCAATTATTATGTCAGGGATAGGCAGCAACTCAGTCCCTCTTCATCCTTCCCGCCACAGCAGAAAGTGTTATTTGTGCCAGTGTCAGGCACCACACTACAGTACAGTGAAGAAACTCAAAATAATCTACAGCTCCCAGCAGCCCTTATTTGTAGTCTCTTCACTGTACTGTACTGTAGTGCGGTGCCGGACTTCGGCGCCAATAACTCTTCATGCTGTGCACGTTTCCACTCTGGCCAGGTACTATCCAGGGGGTCAGACAATGTAACATGACACTGGCGCAACTGAGGTAGGGCGACCTCCTCTATGCGGTATCCTACTCAGCTGCGTTGCCAGCATATGTCTAAAACTGGACCTGCATTCTGGATACCAAATGTAGATTTTGGCAGATCTCATTGGACAAGGAATCTCCCATGCTCACAATGTTCATGATACTTGTGGGCAGGTATGCCTTCCTCTGTAAGCCCTATGGTATATGCACAGGCAGAAAGGTATTCCAAGTATGTGCTGCAGGGGTCGTAGTAAAAAAGGAAACAGATTTTGGAATAGAGATGGTCAAATGTCCAACTTTTGTCAACTTCTTCTGCAGCATTGTATCAGCAAATCCACACTTGGGGGGAAATGTTAGACATGGTTTTGCAATCAAAATGATTTCCACTTTAAAACATCAGGCAGACTCGCCAGCATCTCGCCGATGCATGCATCTAGCAGGCTATTACATTTCTTTCCAGGGATCCAGGGGTGGCACAAGGGGCAGACTGACAGGGTGGTTGCCCGGTGCGCTATAGTCTGATAGGGCACAGCCCCAGTCAGCCCATCCCCTCAGGCTCAGCATTCTTCTGCCTTTCCTCATGCCCATCAGCTCCCGGCAATCTCCTCCTGTGTCCAGCCCACCTCCTCTCTAGCCCATCAGCTTGTTGGTCCATACTGCTTGTTGCCTGCAGCTTGTTTATGGGCTATGGTGCTCTGCTTTGGCTACAGGCAGTACACAGGGAAGACTGCACTTGCTTTGTACCTCCAGCTATTTATATATATTTTATACACAGAGATGTGAACTAGGGGTGTGAGCTGGGCCAAATCTTGGATTTGGGGTTTTGGTTTTGAATCTGTATCTCCTGTGTGTTTTAGATCTGGATTGGTTTTGGATCTGGGTTTTTTTTTAAATCATAAAAACAGCTAAAATTACTGAATTTTGGCCTCCTACAGTATTTTTAACCTTAATAACATTAATTTCCACTCATTTCCAGTCAATTTTGACCACCTCACCGACATAGGGTGTCATTCCGATTTGATCACTAGCTGCTGTTGTTCGTAGCGATCATGCTAGAAATCGGCATTTCTGCACATGCGTATGCACCGCAATGCGCATGCGCGACGTACAGGTACAAAGTCCTTTGTAGTTTTGCACAGGTTCTAGCGAAGCTTTCAGTCGCACGGCACAACGCAAGAAGATTGACAGGAAGGGGGCGTTTCTGGGTGTCAACTTCATGGAGTGTTTGGAAAAACGCAGGCGTGCCGGGGAAAACGCAGGCGTGGCTTGGCGGGTGTGTGGTGTCAAAAGCCATCCCTCCAATGTTAGAATCAACGCACACGAAGAGTAAGTCCAGGACTGGTCTTGTTTTGCACAAAATGTTTTTGTAGGTGTTCTGCTACACAGGCGTTCGCACTTCTGCAAAGGGAAAATACACTCCCCAGTGGGCGGCGACAATGCGTTTGCACAGCTGCTAAAAACTGCTAGCGAGCGATCAGCTCAGAATGACCCCCCCTAGGCCAAAGCCTGGCTTAGCAACAGGGCAGCGGCACAAACACACGGCAGTTATTTCTGTTTAAAAATGTAATGTATTGACAATAACCAATCGAACCAACTCGCAAGTACTATCAATAGAAAACAATCCAACACAGAAATGTCCTGAGAATCGTGTGTAGAATTTCATTGCTCTAAAGTAGTTACCAAAAAAGGCAAAGAAAAAAATCCAGGAACTATGTGTAAAATAGCAACAGCAGACATTGATGCACTCTACACAAGTGCATATGCCCCCAGCACATGCCTATTCTCAGTCCCCAGTCTGTACCTCGCTCCTGGGGGCCCTGGGTCACTGCTGACTGGCACCGTGTGCCCATGTAAAGCACCGATCAATCAGCGTTTTTGTTGAGTAGCTCCCCAAAATCTCCCCAATCACAAAAAAACAGCATTCCGTATCTGCCTAGTACAGTGCGGAATACTTTGGGACACACAGTTAAATATTAACCAGGTTACAGTGCTGGTCAGATACTGCCCTGGTTGGATAAAGTGCAGTTCAGATGCAGTGCGGGTTACAGTGCAGGTTGGATACAGAGCGGAATGAAAGATATATTTTAAGTGTTACAAGTGTGCGCAATTAAAAGCAAAATCATGCAGAAGAAATACACGCAAAATAGAGTGTTCATCCAACACTCAAGAAAACTGAATGATATTCTAGAAGATTTTTTACGTGCTTAATCCTGCGCTATTCTGCTTAAACCATGAACAAACATATACCAAAGGCTGTGCATAAGAAAAATAAACATGCAAAAATGGTGTATACATGCAAAGCACCACCTCCAAATGAAAGTAAAATACTGAGCTTTTATAAATGATGAATGGATCACAGGCTTCTGTGAGTGGCTCCTTAGTACATATCGAAGGTAGTACCACCCAAGAATTTCTGAAATAAAAAAAATCGTGCTGCCCTCATAAGGTGTTAACCATTGCAGGGGGGGTCAGCACAGAGAGTAAATGATAGTGCAGTATTTTGTATAAAATGGAGAATGTTTTAATACAAATTGCACTTACAACAGATAAGAATAAAAATCACATATAAACATCCTTTCATGGCGACACTGGAACACTACAAGCATATCACCAAAGTCCTGCTGATGTATTTCAGGAAGGGATTAGCAGCCACAGTTTCGGAACCTGTAGAAGCTTCTCCAGAGTGGCGATGCAGGGTGAATGAGTGTCCGACCAGCAGGAGTTTGTAGAGACCACACTTAACGCGTTTCGGACCTCGCTGGGTCCTTCGTCAGAAGTGTGGTTACAGTCCCAGAGTGAATCTTTTAAAGGTTTGTTAATTACTACAAAGTATCATCAGCGGTGCGGGATCTTCATTTCCTATTTCCCGACCGGAAATTATGTCATCTTGACGTCGGCGGTGCGTTCCACGGACATCCATCAAGCGCACTCGCCGGAAGTAGGAAGTGCTGCTCTCTATGTGTCAGCGTTGCGTTCCACTGCCATTCATAGAGTCCCCACATATATTACGGAGTGAGTTCAGATACGTCCAATACTTTAATGCGCTGACAGTATAGGTGGCAGATGTTGGTGACAAGATAATGTCCATATTAATATTAATATTCAGACATAACCTGCCAAAGATATGGAATAAATGGTGATACATACATTCAAGGTTGGATGATTTCTTATTGTTAGCCATCACCATAGCAACATCCATAAAGTGACAGTGCATGTTAAACAATATATGTTAAAAATATATATTAAAAAAGAGGAAATCTTTTATATTCATTATGTTAAGAAACACCCCAATTCGAATTCGTTATTCAAGCCATTAGGAATAAGGGTTTTCAATAGGAATATCCACCGCATCTCTGCTCTGGACAACCTTTTCTCTACATCTCTAGTTCTTAATTTTGGCAGGATTAGTTCTATACCACAGAAGAATTTTAAATGACATTACTTTTTGTCATGACATTTTTTTTAAATGTGACGACACAGTATGTGTATCTAAACCTTTTCTAATGTTGTATATGTGCTCGGCCAGCCTGGTTTTTAAAGCTCTAGTTGTCCTGCCTACATAGTACAGGCCACAGCTGCAGCCGAACACATATACAACATTACGTGAGTTACACGTGATAAATTGATTAATGGTGTAAGTGTTACCATTAATAGTTAATTCTTTAATTTTACTGGTCTCGCTTTTAACTGTTCGACACATAAGGCAGCACCCACATCGGTGGAAGCCCTTAGTTCGAATGCTCTGACGAGATTCTACATCTAGGCTACTCCTCACAAGTTTATCTTTTAGAACCGGAGCCTTCCTATAGATGAAGGACGGTACTGATGGGAGGGTGTCAGCAAGAATTTGATCCTGTAGTAAGAGTTTCCAATTTGTTCTAAAAATATTTTCTATACTTTTAAAATTATTACTGTACTGGCTGATAAAGGCCCATTCATATTTATCACTTTTTCTATTTTCACAGACCTTGGTCCTCAACAGGTCTTCTCTTTCTATATTGTTTATTTTAGTTCTTGCTTTCTCAATTGTGCCTGAGGAATAACCCTTCTGTTTAAAACGTTCTGAGATTTCATTCAACTGTAGATCACAAACTTCTTTGTCAGTGCAATTTCGTTTGACCCTTGAGAACTGGCTGAACGGAATTCCCTCCAGCCAGTTGTCATGGTGCAGGCTCGATCTCTCAATAAAACTATTAATATCGGTCGGTTTTCTATAATTTTTAGTTTTAATGATACCTTGGTCAATATAAATGCAAAGATCCAAAAAATGGATTTCCTTTTTACTATGTGAGGACGTAAGTTTTATTGCCATATTGTTCTCATTAAGTTGGTGAAGAAACGTAGTCAATGACTCTTCATCACCCTTCCATACAAATAAAATGTCATCTATATACCTCTGCCAGGACACCAGGTTCGCCACCAGCTCGCCATCCTTCCATATCTGGCGGTCCTCCCAGTATGCCATAAACAGATTGGCGTAACTGGGTGCGAAACTGGTGCCCATAGCAGTGCCAACGACCTGTAGGTAGAAATCACCATCAAAAATAAAATAATTGTTGGCAAGTATAAACTCTATTCCTTCTAAGATAAAAATTTTTGTCGGTTGGTCCAAATCACTTTTTTCTAAGAAAAAGGAAACTGCTGTTAATCCCCTTTCCATCTCAATTACCATATATAGTGTGGTGACATCAGCACTACATAAAATTTGATCAGGCTCCCAAATGTGATCCTTAAGTTTTCTAAGGACATCCCCTGTGTCTTTCAGATAGGCTTTCGTTGAAGTTACTAACGGTTGTAGGTAATAATCAATTACCGCAGAAAGATTTGAGGTGATACTATTACAGCCCGAAATAATCGGGCGACCAGGAGGGTTGTTACAATCTTTGTGAACTTTTGGGAGGGTATATATTGTTGGAATTGTGGGATTTTTTATGTTAATGAAATCTACTTCACTTTGTGTCAATACGCCATTTTCCATGGCTTTTTGTATAAATGCTCCCAACGCTTTCTCAATTTTCATTGTAGGGTCACTTTTTAGTTTCCTATAAGTAGTTCCATTATTGAGTTGTAATTAGATATTAATGAAGAAAGAGTCCTTAAGAAGGGACTTAAGTTTGCTCCCTCGCATCAATCTAATCCTTTCGATATTTATGTAGATGTACAGAAGTTCGTCAGGAAACTGGCAGTAAAACGTTTCTTCCTGAATAAGGAGAAAGAAGCACCGAATATATGCACTGTGGAAACAACCAAAAAGTCCAAATTCAAACCCCCATCCACTTTTTACCCGACTCACTTTAGGGGAAGCTGTGTTGACTGCTTCAACAAGGTTGTTTGCAGTGAAATAGATACATTGTTGATGAATAGAAATAAAAAGGGCCCAAATAAATGTCTAAATCTTACTAGAAAGGAGTTTAAAGCCATCAAATCCTTGAAGGAGGACCCTGAACTAATAATAAAACCCGCCGATAAAGGCGGGGGTGTTGTCCTAATGGACAAAAGTAAATATGTGGAAGATATTCACAAACAACTCAATAATGGAACTACTTATAGGAAACTAAAAAGTGACCCTACAATGAAAATTGAGAAAGCTTTGGGAGCATTTATACAAAAAGCCATGAAAAATGGCGTATTGACACAAAGTGAAGTAGATTTCATTAACATAAAAAATCCCACAATTCCAACAATATATACCCTCCCAAAAGTTCACAAAGATTGTAACAACCCTCCTGGTCGCCCGATTATTTCGGGCTGTAATAGTATCACCTCAAATCTTTCTGCGGTAATTGATTATTACCTACAACCGTTAGTAACTTCAACGAAAGCCTATCTGAAAGACACAGGGGATGTCCTTAGAAAACTTAAGGATCACATTTGGGAGCCTGATCAAATTTTATGTAGTGCTGATGTCACCACACTATATACGGTAATTGAGATGGAAAGGGGATTAACAGCAGTTTCCTTTTTCTTAGAAAAAAGTGATTTGGACCAACCGACAAAATTTTTTATCTTAGAAGGAATAGAGTTTATACTTGCCAACAATTATTTTATTTTTGATGGTGATTTCTACCTACAGGTCGTTGGCACTGCTATGGGCACCAGGTTCACACCCAGTTATGCCAATCTGTTTATGGCATACTGGGAGGACCGCCAGATATGGAAGAATGGCGAGCTGGTGGCGAACCTGGTGTCCTGGCAGAGGTATATAGATGACATTTTATTTGTATGGAAGGGTGATGAAGAGTCATTGACTACGTTTCTTCACCAACTTAATGAGAACAATATGGCAATAAAACTTACGTCCTCACATAGTAAAAAGGAAATCCATTTTTTGGATCTTTGCATTTATATTGACCAAGGTATCATTAAAACTAAAAATTATAGAAAACCGACCGATATTAATAGTTTTATTGAGAGATCGAGCCTGCACCATGACAACTGGCTGGAGGGAATTCCGTTCAGCCAGTTCTCAAGGGTCAAACGAAATTGCACTGACAAAGAAGTTTGTGATCTACAGTTGAATGAAATCTCAGAACGTTTTAAACAGAAGGGTTATTCCTCAGGCACAATTGAGAAAGCAAGAACTAAAATAAACAATATAGAAAGAGAAGACCTGTTGAGGACCAAGGTCTGTGAAAATAGAAAAAGTGATAAATATGAATGGGCCTTTATCAGCCAGTACAGTAATAATTTTAAAAGTATAGAAAAGATTTTTAGAACAAATTGGAAACTCTTACTACAGGATCAAATTCTTGCTGACACCCTCCCATCAGTACCGTCCTTCATCTATAGGAAGGCTCCGGTTCTAAAAGATAAACTTGTGAGGAGTAGTCTAGATGTAGAATCACGTCAGAGCATTCGAACTAAGGGCTTCCACCGATGTGGGTGCTGCCTTATGTGTCGAACAGTTAAAAGCGAGACCAGTAAAATTAAAGAATTAACTATTAATGGTAACACTTACACCATTAATCAATTTATCACGTGTAACTCACGTAATGTTGTATATGTGTTCGGCTGCAGCTGTGGCCTGTACTATGTAGGCAGGACAACTAGAGCTTTAAAAACCAGGCTGGCCGAGCACATATACAACATTAGAAAAGGTTTAGATACACATACTGTGTCGTCACATTTAAAAAAATGTCATGACAAAAAGGAATGTCATTTAAAATTCTTCTGTGGTATAGAACTAATCCTGCCAAAATTAAGAACTAGAGATGTAGAGAAAAGGTTGTCCAGAGCAGAGATGCGGTGGATATTCCTATTGAAAACCCTTATTCCTAATGGCTTGTATAACGAATTTGAATTGAGGTGTTTCTTAACATAATGAATATAAAAGATTTCCTCTTTTTTAATATATATTTTTAACATATATTGTTTAACATGCACTGTCACTTTATGGATGTTGCTATGGTGATGGCTAACAATAAGAAATCATCCAACCTTGAATGTATGTATCACCATTTATTCCATATCTTTGGCAGGTTATGACTGAATATTAATATTAATATGGACATTATCTTGTCACTAACATCTGCCACCTATACTGTCAGCGCATTAAAGTATTGGACGTATCTGAACTCACTCCGTAATATATGTGGGGACTCTATGAATGGCAGTGGAACGCAACGCTGACACATAGAGAGCAGCACTTCCTACTTCCGGCGAGTGCGCTTGATGGATGTCCGTGGAACGCAGCGCCGACAACAAGATGACATCATTTCCGGTCGGGAAATAGGAAATGAAGATCCCGCACCGCTGATGATACTTTGTAGTAATTAACAAACCTTTAAAAGATTCACTCTGGGACTGTAACCACACTTCTGAGGGTTATTATGGAGCTTAGGTCACAGCTAGCAATACTATACTACATTTTCCGTAGTTCAATTAGATCAGGCATGGTACCAAAGGACTGGAGCACAGCTGAGGTAGTGCCTTTATTTAAATAAGGAACTAAAAATAATCCTGGTAACTATAGACCAGTTAATTTAACCTCTATAGTGGGTAAAATATTGGAAAACATTTTGAGGGACTGCATATACGATTATCTGTGGGCTACTAAGTTTATTACCAAAAGTCAGCATGGGTTTGTAAGGGACAGATTATGTCAAACTAACTTAATTAGCTTCTACAAGTAAGTGAGCGAGAATCTTGACCAGGGAAAAGCAGTGGATGTGGTGTATTTAGATTTTGCAAAAGCCTTCGATACAGTGCCTCATAGGAGGCTGATCATCAAATTAAGGGACCTTCGCCTAGGAAATATTATTTCTCTAACGTCCTAGTGGATGCTGGGGACTCCATCAGGACCATGGGGATTAGCGGCTCCGCAGGAGACAGGGCACAAAAATAAAGCTTTAGGATCAGTGGTGTGCACTGGCTCCTCCCCCTATGACCCTCCTCCAAGCCTCAGTTAGGTTTTTGTGCCCGTCCGAGCAGGGTGCAATCTAGGTGGCTCTCCTAAAGAGCTGCTTAGAAAAAGTTTTTAGGTTTTTTATTTTCAGTGAGTCCTGCTGGCAACAGGCTCACTGCATCGAGGGACTTAGGGGAGAGAAGTGAACTCACCTGCGTGCAGGATGGATTGGCTTCTTAGGCTACTGGACACCATTAGCTCCAGAGGGATCGAACACAGGCCCAGCCATGGAGTCCGGTCCCGGAGCCGCGCCGCCGACCCCCCTTGCAGATGCCGAAGATTGAAGAGGTCCAGAAACAGGCGGCAGAAGACTTTTCAGTCTTCATGAGGTAGCGCACAGCACTGCAGCTGTGCGCCATTGTTGTCAGCACACTTCACACAGCGGTCACTGAGGGTGCAGGGCGCTGGGGGGGGGCGCCCTGGGCAGCAATGTATAATACCTTTTTTATGGCTAAAAATACATCACATATAGCCCTTGAGGCTATATGGATGTATTTAACCCCTGCCAGATCTCACAAACTCCGGGAGAAGAGCCCGCCGAAATAGGGGGCGGGGCTTATTCTCCTCAGCACACAGCGCCATTTTCCTGCTCAGCTCCGCTGTGAGGAAGGCTCCCAGGACTCTCCCCTGCACTGCACTACAGAAACAGGGTAAAACAGAGAGGGGGGGCATTTTTTTTGGCGATATTACTATATTTAAGCTGCTATAAGGATACAACACTTATATAGGGTTGTTCCCATATATATTATAGCGCTTGGGTGTGTGCTGGCAAACTCTCCCTCTGTCTCCCCAAAGGGCTAGTGGGGTCCTGTCTTCAATAGAGCATTCCCTGTGTGTCTGCTGTGTGTCGGTACGTGTGTGTCGACATGTATGAGGACGATGTTGGTGTGGAGGCAGAGCAATTGCCGGTAATGGTGATGTCACCCCCCAGGGAGTCGACACCGGAATGGATGGCTTTGTTTATGGAATTACGTGATAATGTCAGCACATTACAAAAATCAGTTGACGACATTAGACGGCCGGCAAACCAGTTAGTACCTGCCCAGGCGTCTCAGACACCGTCAGGGGCTGTAAAACGCCCTTTACCTCAGTCGGTCGACACAGACCCAGACACGGACACTGAATCTAGTGTCGACGGTGAAGAAACAAACGTATTTTCCAGTAGGGCCACACGTTATATGATCACGGCAATGAAGGAGACTTTACATATCTCTGATACTGCAAGTACCACAAAAAGGGGTATTATGTGGGGTGTGAAAAAACTACCTGTAGTTTTTCCTGAATCAGAGGAATTGAATGACAGATAAAAAAGTGCTAATTTCAAAAAAGTTATTGGCATTATACCCTTTCCCGCCAGAGGTTAGGGCGCGCTGGGAAACACCCCCTAGGGTGGATAAGGCGCTCACACGCTTATCAAAACAAGTGGCGTTACCGTCTCCTGATACGGCCGCCCTCAAGGATCCAGCTGATAGGAGGCTGGAAACTACCTTAAAAAGTATATACACACATACTGGTGTTATACTGCGACCAGCCATCGCCTCAGCCTGGATGTGCAGTGCTGGGGTGGTCTGGTCGGATTCCCTGACTGAAAATATTGATACCCTGGATAGGGACAGTATTTTATTGACTTTAGAGCAATTAAAGGATGCTTTTCTTTATATGCGAGATGCTCAGAGGGATATTTGCACTCTGGCATCGAGAGTAAGTGCGATGTCCATATCTGCCAGAAGAAGTTTATGGACGCGACAGTGGTCAGGTGATGCGGATTCCAAACGGCATATGGAAGTATTGCCGTATAAAGGGGAGGAATTATTTGGCGTCGGTCTATCGGATCTGGTGGCCACGGCAACTGCCGGAAAATCCACCTTTTTACCTCAGACCCCCTCCCAACAGAAAAAGACACCGTCTTTTCAGCCGCAGTCCTTTCGGTCCTATAAGAACAAGCGGGCAAAAGGACAGTCATATCTGCCCCGAGGCAGAGGAAAGGGTAAGAGAGGGCAGCAAGCAGCTCCTTCCCAGGAACAGAAGCCCGCCCCGGGTTCTGCAAAGCCCTCAGCATGACGCTGGGGCTTTACAAGCGGACTCAGGAGCGGTGGGGGGTCGACTCAATAATTTCAGCGCGCAGTGGGCTTG
Organism: Pseudophryne corroboree; assembly: GCF_028390025.1. Lineage (NCBI taxonomy): Eukaryota > Metazoa > Chordata > Amphibia > Anura > Myobatrachidae > Pseudophryne > Pseudophryne corroboree. The sequence continues at coordinate 1,149,173,952 of NC_086444.1, forward strand.
CTCACAGGTGGACCCCTGGATCCTGCAGGTAGTATCTCAGGGTTACAGGTTGGAATTCGAGAAGTCTCCCCCTCGCCGGTTCCTAAAGTCTGCTTTGCCAACGTCTCCCTCAGACAGGGCGACGGTATTGGAAGCCATTCACAAGCTGTTTTCTCAGCAGGTGATAGTCAAGGTACCCCTCCTACAACAGGAAAAGGGGTATTACTCCACACTATTTGTGGTACCGAAGCCGGACGGCTCGGTAAGACCTATTCTAAATCTGAAATCTTTGAACCTGTACATACAAAAATTCAAGTTCAAGATGGAGTCACTCAGAGCAGTGATAGCGAATCTGGAAGAAGGGGACTTTATGGTGTCCCTGGACATAAAAGATGCTTATCTGCATGTCCCAATTTGCCCTTCACATCAAGGGTACCTCAGGTTCGTGGTGCAAAACTGTCATTATCAGTTTCAGACGCTGCCGTTTGGATTGTCCACGGCACCTCGGGTCTTTACCAAGGTAATGGCCGAAATGATGATTCTTCTGCGAAGAAGAGGCGTATTAATTATCCCTTACTTGGACGATCTCCTGATAAGGGCAAGGTCCAGAGAACAGCTGGAGGACGGAGTAGCACTAACCCAAGTAGTGCTGCAACAACACGGGTGGATTCTGAATTTTCCAAAATCTCAGTTGACCCCGACAACACGTCTGCTGTTCCTGGGAATGATTCTGGACACGGTTCAGAAAAAGGTGTTTCTTCCGGAGGAGAAAGCCAAGGAGTTATCCGAACTTGTCAGGAACCTCCTAAAACCAGGAAAAGTGTCTGTGCATCAATGCACAAGAGTCCTGGGAAAGATGGTGGCTTCTTACGAAGCGATTCCATTCGGCAGATTCCACGCACGAACTTTTCAGTGGGATCTGCTGGACAAATGGTCCGGATCGCATCTGCAGATGCATCAGCGGATAACCTTATCGCCACGGACAAGGGTGTCTCTTCTGTGGTGGTTGCAGAGTGCTCATCTGTTAGAGGGCCGCAGATTCGGCATACAGGACTGGGTCCTGGTGACCACGGATGCCAGTCTGAGAGGCTGGGGAGCGGTCACACAGGGAAGAAACTTCCAGGGAGTATGGTCAAACCTGGAGATATCTCTTCACATAAATATACTGGAGCTAAGAGCGATTTACAATGCTCTAAGCCTGGCAAAACCCCTGCTTCAGGGTCAGCCGGTGTTGATCCAGTCGGACAACATCACGGCAGTCGCCCACGTAAACAGACAGGGCGGCACAAGAAGCAGGAGAGCAATGGCAGAAGCTGCAAGGATTCTTCGCTGGGCGGAAGATCATGTGATAGCACTGTCAGCAGTGTTCATTCCGGGAGTGGACAACTGGGAAGCAGACTTCCTCAGCAGACACGATCTACACCCGGGAGAGTGGGGACTTCATCCAGAAGTCTTCCACATGATTGTGAACCGTTGGGAAAAACCAAAGGTGGACATGATGGCGTCTCGCCTCAACAAAAAACTGGACAGGTATTGCGCCAGGTCAAGAGACCCTCAGGTAATAGCTGTGGACGCTCTGGTAACGCCGTGGGTGTTCCAGTCAGTGTATGTGTTTCCTCCTCTGCCTCTCATACCAAAAGTACTGAGAATCATACGGCAAAGGGGAGTAAGAACGATACTCGTGGCTCCGGATTGGCCAAGAAGAACTTGGTACCCGGAACTTCAGGAGATGCTCACGGAAGATCCGTGGCCTCTACCTCTAAGACGGGACCTGCTTCAGCAGGGACCGTGTCTATTCCAAGACTTACCGCGGCTGCGTTTGACGGCATGGCGGTTGAACGCCAAATTTTAAGGGAAAAAGGCATTCCGGAAGAGGTCATTCCTACACTGGTAAAAGCCAGGAAGGAGGTGACTGCACAACATTATCACCGCATCTGGAGAAAATATGTTGCGTGGTGTGAGGCCAGGAAGGCCCCCACGGAGGAATTTCAATTGGGTCGATTCCTACATTTCCTGCAAACAGGATTGTCTATGGGCCTCAAGTTGGGGTCCATTAAGGTTCAAATTTCGGCCCTGTCGATTTTCTTCCAAAAAGAATTGGCTTCAGTTCCTGAAGTCCAGACTTTTGTAAAAGGAGTACTACATATACAGCCCCCGGTTGTGCCCCCAGTGGCTCCGTGGGACCTTAATGTAGTTTTGGATTTTCTCAAATCCCATTGGTTTGAGCCACTCAAATCGGCGGATTTGAAATATCTTACATGGAAGGTAACCATGCTACTGGCCCTGGCTTCAGCCAGGAGAGTGTCAGAATTGGCGGCTTTATCGTATAAAAGCCCATATCTGATTTTCCATTCGGACAGGGCAGAACTGCGGACGCGTCCTCATTTTCTGCCTAAGGTGGTGTCAGCGTTTCACCTGAACCAGCCTATTGTAGTGCCTGCGGCTACTAGCGATTTGGAGGATTCCAGGTTGCTGGACGTTGTCAGGGCATTGAAAATATATATTTCAAGGACGGCTGGAGTCAGAAAATCTGACTCGCTGTTTATACTGTATGCACCCAACAAGCTGGGTGCTCCTGCTTCTAAGCAGACGATTGCTCGTTGGATTTGTAGCACAATTCAACTTGCACATTCTGTGGCAGGCCTGCCACAGCCTAAATCTGTCAAGGCCCATTCCACAAGGAAGGTGGGCTCATCCTGGGCGGCTGCCCGAGGGGTCTCGGCATTACAACTCTGCCGAGCAGCTACGTGGTCGGGGGAGAACACGTTTGTAAAATTCTACAAATTTGATACCCTGGCTAAAGAGGACCTGGAGTTCTCTCATTCGGTGCTGCAGAGTCATCCGCACTCTCCCGCCCGTTTGGGAGCTTTGGTATAATCCCCATGGTCCTGACGGAGTCCCCAGCATCCACTAGGACGTTAGAGAAAATAAGATTTTACTTACCGATAAATCTATTTCTCGTAGTCCGTAGTGGATGCTGGGCGCCCATCCCAAGTGCGGATTGTCTGCAATACTTGTACATAGTTATTGTTACAAAAAAATCGGGTTGTTCTTGTTGTGAGCCGTCTGTTCAGAGGCTCCTACGTTGTCATACTGTTAACTGGGTTCAGATCACAAGTTGTACGGTGTGATTGGTGTGGCTGGTATGAGTCTTACCCGGGATTCAATATTAGAGATGAACGCCTGAAATTTTTCGGGTTTTGTGTTTTGGTTTTGGGTTCGGTTCCGCGGCCGTGTTTTGGGTTCAAACGCGTTTTGGCAAAACCTCACCGAATTTTTTTTGTCGGATTCGGGTGTGTTTTGGATTCGGGTGTTTTTTTCAAAAAACACTAAAAAACAGCTTAAATCATAGAATTTGGGGGTCATTTTGATCCCAAAGTATTATTAACCTCAAAAACCATAATTTACACTCATTTTCAGTCTATTCTGAATACCTCACACCTCACAATATTATTTTTAGTCCTAAAATTTGCACCGAGGTCGCTGTGTGAGTAAGATAAGCGACCCTAGTGGCCGACACAAACACCGGGCCCATCTAGGAGTGGCACTGCAGTGTCACGCAGGATGTCCCTTCCAAAAAACCCTCCCCAAACAGCACATGACGCAAAGAAAAAAAGAGGCGCAATGAGGTAGCTGTGTGAGTAAGATTAGCGACCCTAGTGGCCGACACAAACACCGGGCCCATCTAGGAGTGGCACTGCAGTGTCACGCAGGATGGCCCTTCCAAAAAACCCTCCCCAAACAGCACATGACGCAAAGAAAAAAAGAGGCGCAATGAGGTAGCTGTGTGAGTAAGATTAGCGACCCTAGTGGCCGACACAAACACCGGGCCCATCTAGGAGTGGCACTGCAGTGTCACGCAGGATGTCCCTTCCAAAAAACCCTCCCCAAACAGCACATGACGCAAAGAAAAAAAGAGGCGCAATGAGGTAGCTGTGTGAGTAAGATTAGCGACCCTAGTGGCCGACACAAACACCGGGCCCATCTAGGAGTGGCACTGCAGTGTCACGCAGGATGTCCCTTCCAAAAAACCCTCCCCAAACAGCACATGACGCAAAGAAAAAAAGAGGCGCAATGAGGTAGCTGACTGTGTGAGTAAGATTAGCGACCCTAGTGGCCGACACAAACACCGGGCCCATCTAGGAGTGGCACTGCAGTGTCACGCAGGATGTCCCTTCCAAAAAACCCTCCCCAATCAGCACATGATGCAAAGAAAAAGAAAAGAAAAAAGAGGTGCAAGATGGAATTGTCCTTGGGCCCTCCCACCCACCCTTATGTTGTATAAACAAAACAGGACATGCACACTTTAACCAACCCATCATTTCAGTGACAGGGTCTGCCACACGACTGTGACTGATATGACGGGTTGGTTTGGACCCCCCCCAAAAAAGAAGCAATTAATCTCTCCTTGCACAAACTGGCTCTACAGAGGCAAGATGTCCACCTCATCTTCACCCTCCGATATATCACCGTGTACATCCCCCTCCTCACAGATTATCAATTCGTCCCCACTGGAATCCACCATCTCAGCTCCCTGTGTACTTTGTGGAGGCAATTGCTGCTGGTCAATGTCTCCGCGGAGGAATTGATTATAATTCATTTTAATGAACATCATCTTCTCCACATTTTCTGGATGTAACCTCGTACGCCGATTGCTGACAAGGTGAGCGGCGGCACTAAACACTCTTTCGGAGTACACACTTGTGGGAGGGCAACTTAGGTAGAATAAAGCCAGTTTGTGCAAGGGCCTCCAAATTGCCTCTTTTTCCTGCCAGTATAAGTACGGACTGTGTGACGTGCCTACTTGGATGCGGTCACTCATATAATCCTCCACCATTCTATCAATGTTGAGAGAATCATATGCAGTGACAGTAGACGACATGTCCGTAATCGTTGTCAGGTCCTTCAGTCCGGACCAGATGTCAGCATCAGCAGTCGCTCCAGACTGCCCTGCATCACCGCCAGCGGGTGGGCTCGGAATTCTGAGCCTTTTCCTCGCACCCCCAGTTGCGGGAGAATGTGAAGGAGGAGATGTTGACAGGTCGCGTTCCGCTTGACTTGACAATTTTGTCACCAGCAGGTCTTTCAACCCCAGCAGACCTGTGTCTGCCGGAAAGAGAGATCCAAGGTAGGCTTTAAATCTAGGATCGAGCACGGTGGCCAAAATGTAGTGCTCTGATTTCAACAGATTGACCACCCGTGAATCCTTGTTAAGCGAATTAAGGGCTGCATCCACAAGTCCCACATGCCTAGCGGAATCGCTCCCTTTTAGCTCCTTCTTCAATGCCTCCAGCTTCTTCTGCAAAAGCCTGATGAGGGGAATGACCTGACTCAGGCTGGCAGTGTCTGAACTGACTTCACGTGTGGCAAGTTCAAAGGGCATCAGAACCTTGCACAACGTTGAAATCATTCTCCACTGCACTTGAGACAGGTGCATTCCACCTACTATATCGTGCTCAATTGTATAGGCTTGAATGGCCTTTTGCTGCTCCTCCAACCTCTGAAGCATATAGAGGGTTGAATTCCACCTCGTTACCACTTCTTGCTTCAGATGATGGCAGGGCAGGTTCAGTAGTTTTTGGTGGTGCTCCAGTCTTCTGTACGTGGTGCCTGTACGCCGAAAGTGTCCCGCAATTTTTCTGGCCACCGACAGCATCTCTTGCACGCCCCTGTCGTTTTTTTAAAAATTCTGCACCACCAAATTCAAGGTATGTGCAAAACATGGGACGTGCTGGAATTTGCCCATATTTAATGCACACACAATATTGCTGGCGTTGTCCGATGCCACAAATCCACAGGAGAGTCCAATTGGGGTAAGCCATTCCGCGATGATCTTCCTCAGTTGCCGTAAGAGGTTTTCAGCTGTGTGCGTATTCTGGAAAGCGGTGATACAAAGCGTAGCCTGCCTAGGAAAGAGTTGGCGTTTGCGAGATGCTGCTACTGGTGCCGCCGCTGCTGTTCTTGCGGCGGGAGTCCATACATCTACCCAGTGGGCTGTCACAGTCATATAGTCCTGACCCTGCCCTGCTCCACTTGTCCACATGTCCGTGGTTAAGTGGACATTGGGTACAACTGCATTTTTTAGGACACTGGTGAGTCTTTTTCTGACGTCCGTGTACATTCTCGGTATCGCCTGCCTAGAGAAGTGGAACCTAGATGGTATTTGGTAACGGGGGCACACTGCCTCAATAAATTGTCTAGTTCCCTGTGAACTAACGGCGGATACCGGACGCACGTCTAACACCAACATAGTTGTCAAGGACTCAGTTATCCGCTTTGCAGTAGGATGACTGCTGTGATATTTCATCTTCCTCGCAAAGGACTGTTGAACAGTCAATTGCTTACTGGAAGTAGTACAAGTGGGCTTACGAATTCCCCTCTGGGATGACCATCGACTCCCAGCGGCAACAACAGCAGCGCCAGCAGCAGTAGGCGTTACACGCAAGGATGCATCGGAGGAATCCCAGGCAGGAGAGGACTCGTCAGAATTGCCAGTGACATGGCCTGCAGGACTATTGGCATTCCTGGGGAAGGAGGAAATTGACACTGAGGGAGTTGGTGGGGTGGTTTGCGTGAGCTTGGTTACAAGAGGAAGGGATTTACTGGTCAGTGGACTGCTTCCGCTGTCACCCAAAGTTTTTGAACTTGTCACTGACTTATTATGAATGCGCTGCAGGTGACGTATAAGGGAGGATGTTCCGAGGTGGTTAACGTCCTTACCCCTACTTATTACAGCTTGACAAAGGGAACACACGGCTTGACACCTGTTGTCCGCATTTCTGGTGAAATACCTCCACACCGAAGAGCTGATTTTTTTGGTATTTTCACCTGGCATGTCAACGGCCATATTCCTCCCACGGACAACAGGTGTCTCCCCGGGTGCCTGACTTAAACAAACCACCTCACCATCAGAATCCTCCTGGTCAATTTCCTCCCCAGCGCCAGCAACACCCATATCCTCCTCATCCTGGTGTACTTCAACACTGACATCTTCAATCTGACTGTCAGGAACTGGACTGCGGGTGCTCCTTCCAGCACTTGCAGGGGGCGTGCAAATGGTGGAAGGCGCATGCTCTTCACGTCCAGTGTTGGGAAGGTCAGGCATCGCAACCGACACAATTGGACTCTCCTTGTGGATTTGGGATTTCGAAGAATGCACAGTTCTTTGCTGTGCTGCTTTTGCCAGCTTGAGTCTTTTCATTTTTCTAGCGAGAGGCTGAGTGCTTCCATCCTCATGTGAAGCTGAACCACTAGCCATGAACATAGGCCAGGGCCTCAGCCGTTCCTTGCCACTCCGTGTGGTAAATGGCATATTGGCAAGTTTACGCTTCTCCTCCGACAATTTTATTTTAGGTTTTGGAGTCCTTTTTTTACTGATATTTGGTGTTTTGGATTTGACATGCTCTGTACTATGACATTGGGCATCGGCCTTGGCAGACGACGTTGCTGGCATTTCATCGTCTCGGCCATGACTAGTGGCAGCAGCTTCAGCACGAGGTGGAAGTGGATCTTGATCTTTCCCTAATTTTGGAACCTCAACATTTTTGTTCTCCATATTTTAATAGGCACAACTAAAAGGCACCTCAGGTAAACAATGGAGATGGATGGATTGGATACTAGTATACAATTATGGACGGGCTGCCGAGTGCCGACACAGAGGTAGCCACAGCCGTGAACTACCGCACTGTACTGTGTCTGCTGCTAATATATAGACTGGTTGATAAAGAGATAGTATACTCGTAACTAGTATGTATGTATAAAGAAAGAAAAAAAAACCACGGTTAGGTGGTATATACAATTATGGACGGGCTGCCGAGTGCCGACACAGAGGTAGCCACAGCCGTGAACTACCGCACTGTACTGTGTCTGCTGCTAATATATAGACTGGTTGATAAAGAGATAGTATACTCGTAACTAGTATGTATGTATAAAGAAAGAAAAAAAAACCACGGTTAGGTGGTATATACAATTATGGACGGGCTGCCGAGTGCCGACACAGAGGTAGCCACAGCCGTGAACTACCGCACTGTACTGTGTCTGCTGCTAATATAGACTGGTTGATAAAGAGATAGTATACTCGTAACTAGTATGTATGTATAAAGAAAGAAAAAAAAACCACGGTTAGGTGGTATATACAATTATGGACGGGCTGCCGAGTGCCGACACAGAGGTAGCCACAGCCGTGAACTACCGCACTGTACTGTGTCTGCTGCTAATATATAGACTGGTTGATAAAGAGATAGTATACTCGTAACTAGTATGTATGTATAAAGAAAGAAAAAAAAACCACGGTTAGGTGGTATATACAATTATGGACGGGCTGCCGAGTGCCGACACAGAGGTAGCCACAGCCGTGAACTACCGCACTGTACTGTGTCTGCTGCTAATATATAGACTGGTTGATAAAGAGATAGTATACTCGTAACTAGTATGTATGTATAAAGAAAGAAAAAAAAACCACGGTTAGGTGGTATATACAATTATGGACGGGCTGCCGAGTGCCGACACAGAGGTAGCCACAGCCGTGAACTACCGCACTGTACTGTGTCTGCTGCTAATATATAGACTGGTTGATAAAGAGATAGTATACTCGTAACTAGTATGTATGTATAAAGAAAGAAAAAAAAACCACGGTTAGGTGGTATATACAATTATGGACGGGCTGCCGAGTGCCGACACAGAGGTAGCCACTGCCGTGAACTACCGCACTGTACTGTGTCTGCTGCTAATATAGACTGGTTGATAAAGAGATAGTATACTCGTAACTAGTATGTATGTATAAAGAAAGAAAAAAAAACCACGGTTAGGTGGTATATACAATTATGGACGGGCTGCCGAGTGCCGACACAGAGGTAGCCACAGCCGTGAACTACCGCACTGTACTGTGTCTGCTGCTAATATATAGACTGGTTGATAAAGAGATAGTATACTCGTAACTAGTATGTATGTATAAAGAAAGAAAAAAAAACCACGGTTAGGTGGTATATACAATTATGGACGGGCTGCCGAGTGCCGACACAGAGGTAGCCACAGCCGTGAACTACCGCACTGTACTGTGTCTGCTGCTAATATATAGACTGGTTGATAAAGAGATAGTATACTCGTAACTAGTATGTATGTATAAAGAAAGAAAAAAAAACCACGGTTAGGTGGTATATACAATTATGGACGGGCTGCCGAGTGCCGACACAGAGGTAGCCACAGCCGTGAACTACCGCACTGTACTGTGTCTGCTGCTAATATATAGACTGGTTGATAAAGAGATAGTATACTCGTAACTAGTATGTATGTATAAAGAAAGAAAAAAAAACCACGGTTAGGTGGTATATACAATTATGGACGGGCTGCCGAGTGCCGACACAGAGGTAGCCACAGCCGTGAACTACCGCACTGTACTGTGTCTGCTGCTAATATATAGACTGGTTGATAAAGAGATAGTATACTCGTAACTAGTATGTATGTATAAAGAAAGAAAGAAAAACCACGGTTAGGTGGTATATACAATTATGGACGGGCTGCCGAGTGCCGACACAGAGGTAGCCACAGCCGTGAACTACCGCACTGTACTGTGTCTGCTGCTAATATAGACTGGTTGATAAAGAGATAGTATACTACTAATATTATATATACTGGTGGTCAGGTCACTGGTCACTAGTCACACTGGCAGTGGCACTCCTGCAGCAAAAGTGTGCACTGTTTAATTTTAATATAATATTATGTACTCCTGGCTCCTGCTATAACCTTTAACTGGCACTGCAGTAGTGCTCCCCAGTCTCCCCCACAATTATAAGCTGTGTGAGCTGAGCAGTCAGACAGATATATAATATATATAGATGATGCAGCACACTGGCCTGAGCCTGAGCAGTGCACACAGATATGGTATGTGACTGACTGAGTCACTGTGTGTATCGCTTTTTTCAGGCAGAGAACGGATATATTAAATAAACTGCACTGTGTGTCTGGTGGTCACTAACTATATAATATATTATGTACTCCTGGCTCCTGCTATAACCTATAACTGGCACTGCAGTAGTGCTCCCCAGTCTCCCCCACAATTATAAGCTGTGTGAGCTGAGCAGTCAGACAGATATATATAATATTATATATAGATAATAGATGATGCAGCACACTGGCCTGAGCCTGAGCAGTGCACACAGATATGGTATGTGACTGAGTCACTGTGTGCTGTGTATCGCTTTTTTCAGGCAGAGAACGGATTATAAATAAAACTGGTGGTCACTGGTCACTATCAGCAAAACTCTGCACTGTACTGAGTACTCCTAATGCTCCCCAAAATTAGTAAATCAAGTGTCTCTCTAATCTATTCTAAACGGAGAGGACGCCAGCCACGTCCTCTCCCTATCAATCTCAATGCACGTGTGAAAATGGCGGCGACGCGCGGCTCCTTATATAGAATCCGAGTCTCGCGATAGAATCCGAGCCTCGCGAGAATCCGACAGCGTCATGATGACGTTCGGGCGCGCTCGGGTTAACCGAGCAAGGCGGGAAGATCCGAGTCGCTCGGACCCGTGAAAAAAAACATGAAGTTCTGGCGGGTTCGGATTCAGAGAAACCGAACCCGCTCATCTCTATTCAATATCCTTCCTTATTGTGTACGCTCGTCCGGGCACAGTATCCTAACTGAGGCTTGGAGGAGGGTCATAGGGGGAGGAGCCAGTGCACACCACCTGATCCTAAAGCTTTATTTTTGTGCCCTGTCTCCTGCGGAGCCGCTAATCCCCATGGTCCTGACGGAGTCCCCAGCATCCACTACGGACTACGAGAAATAGATTTATCGGTAAGTAAAATCTTATTTTGCACATGGATAAGTAATTGGCTGGATAAATAGAGTACAATGAGTAGTGTTCAATGGGATGTTTCTCGAGCTGGGCACCAGTAGTCAGCAGAATACCGCAAGGGTCTGTACTTGGCCCACTACTGTTCAATATATTTATCAATGATCTAAGTATAGGCCTGGTAAACAGAGTGTCAATCTTTGCAGATGACACTAAACTGTGCAAGTTAATTAATTCAGAAAGCGATGTGGAGTCTCTACAGAATAACTTATTTTCTCTATCGTCCTAGTGGATGCTGGGGTTCCTGAAAGGACCATGGGGGATAGCGGCTCCGCAGGAGACAGGGCACAAAAAGTAAAGCTTTTCCAGATCAGGTGGTGTGCACTGGCTCCTCCCCCTATGACCCTCCTCCAGACTCCAGTTAGATTTTTGTGCCCGGCCGAGAAGGGTGCAATTCTAGGTGGCTCTCATAAAGAGCTGCTTAGAGAAAGTTTAGCTTAGGTTTTTTATTTTACAGTGATTCCTGCTGGCAACAGGATCACTGCAACGAGGGACAGAGGGGAGAAGAAGTGAACTCACCTGCGTGCAGGATGGATTGGCTTCTTGGCTACTGGACATCAGCTCCAGAGGGACGATCACAGGTACAGCCTGGATGGTCACCGGAGCCGCGCCGCCGGCCCCCTTGCAGATGCTGAAGTAAGAAGAGGTCCAGAATCGGCGGCTGAAGACTCCTGCAGTCTTCTAAAGGTAGCGCACAGCACTGCAGCTGTGCGCCATTTTCCTCTCAGCACACTTCACACGCAGTCACTGAGGGTGCAGGGCGCTGGGGGGGGGCGCCCTGGGAGGCAAATGAAAACCTATTAAAAGGCTAAAAATACCTCACATATAGCCCCCAGAGGCTATATGGAGATATTTAACCCCTGCCTGTATTCACAAAATAGCGGGAGACGAGCCCGCCGAAAAAGGGGCGGGGCCTATCTCCTCAGCACACGGCGCCATTTCCTCTCACAGTTCCGCTGGTCAGGACGGCTCCCAGGTCTCTCCCCTGCACTGCACTACAGAAACAGGGTAAAACAGAGAGGGGGGGCAAATTTAATGGCAATATCTTGATATATATAAAGCAGCTATAAGGGAGCACTTATTATAAGGCTATCCCTGTCATATATAGCGCTTTTTGGTGTGTGCTGGCAGACTCTCCCTCTGTCTCCCCAAAGGGCTAGTGGGTCCTGTCTTCGTTTAGAGCATTCCCTGTGTGTCTGCTGTGTGTCGGTACGTGTGTGTCGACATGTATGAGGACGATATTGGTGTGGAGGCGGAGCAATTGCCAAATATGGGGATGTCACCTCCTAGGGGGTCGACACCAGAATGGATGCCTTTATTTGTGGAATTACGGGATAGCGTCAACTCGCTTAAGCAGTCGTTTGACGACATGAGGCGGCCGGACAATCAATTAGTGCCTGTCCAGGCGCCTCAAACACCGTCAGGGGCTGTAAAACGCCCTTTGCCTCAGTCGGTCGACACAGACCCAGACACAGGCACTGATTCCAGTGGTGACGGTGACCAATCAACCGTATTTTCCAGTAGGGCCACACGTTATATGATTTTGGCAATGAAGGAGGCGTTACATTTAGCTGATACTACAGGTACCACTAAACAGGGTATTATGTGGGGTGTGAAAAAACTACCTATAGTTTTTCCTGAATCAGAAGAATTAAATGACGTGTGTGATGAAGCGTGGGTTGCCCCTGATAAAAAGCTGATAATTTCAAAGAAATTATTGGCATTATACCCTTTCCCGCCAGAGGTTAGGGAGCGCTGGGAAACACCTCCTAGGGTGGACAAGGCGCTAACACGCTTATCAAAACAAGTGGCGTTACCTTCTCCTGAGACGGCCGCACTTAAAGATCCATCAGATAGGAGGATGGAAAATATCCAAAAAAGTATATACACACATGCAGGTGTTATACTACGACCAGCTATAGCGTCTGCCTGGATGTGCAGTGCTGGGGTAGTTTGGTCAGAGTCCCTGATTGAAAATATTGATACCCTGGACAGGGACAATATTTTACTGTCGTTAGAACAAATAAAGGATGCATTTCTTTATATGCGTGATGCACAGAGGGATATCTGCACACTGGCATCACGGGTAAGTGCTATGTCCATTTCGGCCAGAAGAGCTTTATGGACGCGACAGTGGACAGGCGATGCGGATTCAAAACGGCATATGGAAGTTTTGCCGTATAAAGGGGAGGAGTTATTTGGAGTCGGTCTATCAGATTTGGTGGCCACGGCTACAGCCGGGAAATCCACCTTTCTACCTCAAGTCACTCCCCAACAGAAAAAGGCACCGACTTTTCAACCGCAGCCCTTTCGTTCCTTTAAAAATAAGAGAGCAAAGGGCTATTCATATCTGCCACGAGGCAGAGGTCGAGGGAAGAAACAGCAACAGGCAGCTCCTTCCCAGGAACAGAAGCCCTCCCCGGCTTCTACAAAAGCCTCAGCATGACGCTGGGGCTTCTCAAGCGGACTCGGGGACGGTGGGAGGTCGTCTCAAAAATTACAGCGCGCAGTGGGCTCACTCGCAGGTAGATCCCTGGATCCTGCAGATAATATCTCAGGGGTACAGGTTGGAATTAGAGACAGATCCACCTCGCCGTTTCCTGAAGTCTGCTTTACCAACGTCCCCTTCCGAAAGGGAGACGGTTTTGGAAGCCATTCACAAGCTGTACTCTCAGCAGGTGATAGTCAAGGTACCTCTTCTACAACAAGGGAAGGGGTATTATTCCACTCTATTTGTGGTACCGAAGCCGGATGGCTCGGTAAGGCCTATTCTAAATCTGAAGTCCTTGAACCTGTACATAAAGAAGTTCAAGTTCAAGATGGAGTCACTCAGAGCAGTGATAGCGAACCTGGAAGAAGGGGACTTTATGGTATCCTTGGACATCAAGGATGCGTATCTCCACGTTCCAATTTACCCCTCACACCAGGGGTACCTCAGGTTCGTTGTACAAAACTGTCACTATCAGTTTCAGACGCTGCCGTTTGGTTTGTCCACGGCACCTCGGATCTTTACAAAGGTAATGGCCGAGATGATGATTCTTCTTCGAAGAAAAGGCGTATTAATTATCCCATACTTGGACGATCTCCTAATAAGGGCAAGGTCCAGAGAACAGCTAGAGATGGGATTAGCAATATCTCAAGAGGTGCTAAAGCAGCACGGATGGATTCTGAATATTCCAAAATCCCAATTAATGCCGACAACTCGTCTGCTGTTCCTAGGGATGATTCTGGACACGGTTCAGAAAAAGGTTTTTCTTCCCGAGGAAAAAGCCAAGGAGTTATCCGACCTGGTCAGGAATCTCCTAAAACCAGGAAAGGTGTCTGTACATCAATGCACAAGAGTCCTGGGAAAATGGTGGCTTCTTACGAAGCAATTCCATTCGGCAGATTCTATGCAAGAATTTTCCAAAGGGATCTGTTGGACAAATGGTCAGGGTCGCATCTTCAGATGCACCTGCGGATAACCCTGTCTCCAAGGACAAGGGTATCTCTTCTGTGGTGGTTGCAGAGGGCTCATCTATTGGAGGGCCGCAGATTCGGCATACAGGATTGGATCCTGGTGACCACGGACGCCAGCCTGAGAGGCTGGGGAGCAGTCACACAAGGAAGAAACTTCCAGGGAGTGTGGTCGAGCCTGGAAAAGTCTCTTCACATAAACATTCTGGAACTAAGAGCAATCTACAATGCTCTAAGCCAGGCGGAACCTCTGCTTCAAGGAAGACCGGTGTTGATCCAGTCGGACAACATCACGGCAGTCGCCCATGTAAACAGACAGGGCGGCACAAGAAGCAGGAGTGCAATGGCAGAAGCTGCCAGGATCCTTCGCTGGGCGGAGAATCACGTGATAGCACTGTCAGCAGTGTTCATCCCGGGAGTGGACAACTGGGAAGCAGACTTCCTCAGCAGACACGATCTTCACCCGGGAGAGTGGGGACTTCATCCAGAAGTTTTCCACATGCTAATAAACCGTTGGGAAAGACCAATGGTGGACATGATGGCGTCTCGCCTCAACAAAAAACTGGACAGGTATTGCGCCAGGTCAAGAGATCCGCAGGCAATAGCTGTGGACGCGCTGGTAACACCTTGGGTGTACCAGTCGGTGTATGTGTTTCCTCATCTGCCTCTCATACCAAAGGTATTGAGAATCATAAGGCAAAGCGGAGTAAGAACGATACTAGTGGCTCCGGATTGGCCAAGAAGGTCTTGGTACCCGGAACTTCAAGAGATGGTCACGGACGATCCGTGGCCTCTACCTCTAAGACAGGACCTGCTTCAGCAGGGACCGTGTCTATTCCAAGACTTACCGCGGCTGCGTTTGACGGCATGGCGGTTGAACGCCAGATCCTAAAAGGAAAAGGCATTCCAGAAGAAGTCATTCCTACCTTGATTAAGGCAAGAAAGGAAGTCACCGCGAAGCATTATCACCGCATTTGGCGGAAATATGTTGCGTGGTGCGAGGATCGGAGTGCTCCGACGGAGGAATTTCAACTGGGTCGTTTCCTACATTTCCTGCAATCAGGATTGTCTATGGGTCTCAAATTGGGATCTATTAAGGTTCAAATTTCGGCCCTGTCAATATTCTTCCAAAAAGAATTGGCCTCAGTTCCTGAGGTCCAGACTTTTGTCAAGGGAGTACTGCATATACAGCCTCCTGTGGTGCCTCCGGTGGCACCGTGGGATCTAAATGTAGTTTTAGATTTCCTCAAATCCCATTGGTTTGAACCACTAAAAGATGTGGATTTGAAATATCTCACATGGAAAGTGACTATGTTACTGGCCCTGGCGTCCGCCAGGAGAGTATCTGAACTGGCGGCTTTATCTTATAAAAGCCCTTATTTAATTTTCCATTCGGATAGGGCAGAGCTGCGGACGCGTCCGCATTTTCTCCCTAAGGTGGTATCAGCGTTTCACCTGAACCAGCCTATTGTAGTGCCTGCGGCTACAAGCGACTTGGAGGACTCCAAGTTGTTGGACGTTGTCAGAGCTTTAAAAATATACATTTCAAGGACGGCTGGAGTCAGAAAATCTGACTCGCTGTTTATACTGTATGCACCCAACAAGTTGGGTGCGCCTGCTTCTAAGCAGTCGATTGCTCGTTGGATTTGTAACACAATTCAACTTGCACATTCTGTGGCAGGCCTGCCACAGCCTAAATCTGTTAAGGCCCATTCCACAAGGAAGGTGGGCTCATCTTGGGCGGCTGCCCGAGGGGTCTCGGCATTACAACTCTGCCGAGCAGCTACGTGGTCAGGGGAGAACACGTTTGTAAAATTCTACAAATTTGATACCCTGGCAAAGGAGGACCTGGAGTTCTCTCATTCGGTGCTGCAGAGTCATCCGCACTCTCCCGCCCGTTTGGGAGCTTTGGTATAATCCCCATGGTCCTTTCAGGAACCCCAGCATCCACTAGGACGATAGAGAAAATAAGAATTTACTTACCGATAATTCTATTTCTCGGAGTCCGTAGTGGATGCTGGGCGCCCATCCCAAGTGCGGATTATCTGCAATACTTGTACATAGTTATTGTTAACTAATTCGGGTTATTGTTTAGGGAGCCATCTTTCAGAGGCTCCTCTGTTATCATACTGTTAACTGGGTTTAGATCACAAGTTGTACGGTGTGATTGGTGTGGCTGGTATGAGTCTTACCCGGGATTCAAAATCCTCCCTTATTGTGTACGCTCGTCCGGGCACAGTACCTAACTGGAGTCTGGAGGAGGGTCATAGGGGGAGGAGCCAGTGCACACCACCTGATCTGGAAAAGCTTTACTTTTTGTGCCCTGTCTCCTGCGGAGCCGCTATCCCCCATGGTCCTTTCAGGAACCCCAGCATCCACTACGGACTCCGAGAAATAGAATTATCGGTAAGTAAATTCTTATTTAAACTTGAAACCTGGGCATCTAAATGGAGAATGAGGTTCAATATAGAAAAAATGCAAAGTTATGCATTTTGTGACAAAAAACACACTTGCATCCTACACTGTAAATGTGGAAAATATTGGGGTAACTATGGTGGAAAAAGATTTGGGGGTGCTCATAGATAAAAGGCTTAATAACAAGTACACAATATCAAAATGCAGCAAAGAAGGCAAGTAAAGTGCTTACGTGCATTAAATGGGGCATTGATACAAGGGTGTAATTCTGCCGCTGTACAAATCATTGGTACGTCCGCACCTGGAATATTGTGTTCAATTTTGGGCACCATATTATAAAAAAGATATTGGGGAACTAGAAAGAGTTCAAAGGCGAGCTACTAAATTGATTAAAGGGTTAGAGACACTGGAGTACGAGGAAAGGCTTACTAGGTTAAATATGTATACACTGGAAAAGAGGCGTCTAAGAGGAGACATTATTAATATCTTCTTCAAACATATAAAGGGTCATTACAAGGAATTGGCAGGGGACTTGTTTATTAAAAGAACTCTGTATAGGACACGTGGGCACTCGCTGAGGCTAGAGGAGAGAAAATTCCATACACAACGTAGGAAAGGGTTCTTCGCGGTAAGGGCAATAAAGATTTGGAACTCCCTGCTGGAGTAGGTAATAATGGTAGACTCTGTAAATGCATTTAAAACGGATTGGACAAATTTCTAACTGGAAAATGTATCTAGGGCAGGGCCGGTGCTAGGGTGTTCGGCGCCCCCCTGCAAACTATAAATTTGCGCCCTCCCATTTTCCTTTGGCGCGCGCCGGGAAAAGGGGTGTGGTCTCACAAGTAAGGGGCATGGCCACACAGTAGTACCCCCATTTAAAATTACGCCACAATGTAGCACAATCTTATTAATCTTATACGTAATGCCCCACCCGTAGTAGTAGCGTCCTTATACGTAATGCCCCACCCGTAGTAGTAGCGTCCTTATACGTAATGCCCCACCCGTAGTAGTAGCGTCCTTATTTGTAATGCACCCCAGTAGTAGTAGCATCCTTATACATAATGCCCCCCCAGTAGTAGTAGCATCCTTATACATAATGCCCCCCGAGTAGTAGTAGCATTCTTATACATAATGCACCCACAGTAGTAGTAGCGTCCTTATACGTAGTGCACCCCCAGTAGTAGACGCGTCCTTATACGTAATACCCCCCAGTAGTAGTAGCATCCTTATACATAATGCCCCCCCAGTAGTAGTAGCATCCTTATACATAATGCCCCCCCCAGTAGTAGTAGCATCCTTATACATAATGCCCCCCCAGTAGTAGTCCTTATACATAACGCCCCCCCAGTAGTAGTAGCGTCCTTATACGTAATGCCCTCCCGGTAATAGTAGCGTCCTTGTACATAATGCCCTCCCAGTAGTAGTAGCGTTCTTATACGTAGTGCACCCCAGTAGTAGTATCGTCCTTATATGTAATGCCCCCAGCCCCAGTAGTAGTAGCGTCCTTACACGTAATGGCCCCCCCAGTAGTAGCGTCCTTACACGTAATGGCCCCCCCAGTAGTAGCGTTGTTACACGTAATGCCCCCCTGTAGTAATAGCGTCCTTATACGTAATGGCCCCCCAGTAGTGGCGTCCATAGAGCGCTCGCACAGACATACCTCACACACACACACACACTTCTCTCTCACCCTCCACTTACCTAATCCAGTCTCCCTCTGTACAGCAGCCAGGTCCGTGTAGCTCCGCCCCCTTATGGGCCGTTTAGCCACGCCCCCTACCATCCCGTGTAGCTCCGCTCCCTTATGTCCCGTACTCGGCGCTCTCACACAGATGAGATGAGGTGAGGGAGGAGGCGTATCATGCTGCAGGTGCCCGCTGCCAGTGCCTGTCATACAGTGACAGACACAGCAGTGGCAGCAGCAGCAGGAGGGGGGACAGGGCGGCGCAGCAGGGAAGGGATGCAGAGTAGGGGAAGCGCCTATCCGTCCCAGCGCCTCCCTGCACTGCATCCCTTCGCTGAGCGGGTAGCGCCGGGCCTGATCTAGGGCTACAACATTTAACATTTTGACATTAAATATCTGGGAGCAGTAAGAATCATAGTTGTCAATTTGTACTAAACAATTACTTCAGCAGGCGCATTATAATATGATCAGCTTAACACAATACAGGTTGAACCCGATGGGCTTTTTGCCTCTTTTCAACCTCACTAACTATGTAACTATAATACATTGCAGTTTAGAGTGTGGGTCGGATACAGTACAAGTAGCATACAGTGAGGGTTGGCTATAGTGCAAGGTCAGATACAGTACGCGTTGGATACAGTGCGAGATACAGTGCAGGTCAGATACAACAATATGCACTCACTGTGGCTGTGAGTGTCTGTGTTGTCCTCAGTGTGGGCCTGTGCACAGTGTGGGGTGTCCTCAATGCAGTTTGCCAGCAGTGTCAGCAATGTGAGGGTACTGGTGGTGTCCTCAATGTGGGTATGTCGGCGCTGTTGGCAGCGGGGAGGGGTTTAGGCATTGTCAGCAATACAAGGGTGCCGGCTGTGTCCTCAGTGCAGGGGTGCCGACGGTGTCCTCATGCAGGGGTGCCGGCAGTGTCGGCAGTGTGGGTGTCCCAGTGGTGTTCTCAGTGCAGTGGTGATGACGGTGTCCTCACTGCAGGGGTGCCGGCAGTGCAGGTATCCCAGTGGTGTCATATGTGCGGGGGTTCTGGCAGAGTGGGCTCCGTCCTCAGTGTGGAGGTGTCGGCAGTGCGGGGGTGCTGGCTGTGTCAGCAGTGCAGGAGTGCATACAGTTTCCTCAGTGCAGGGTTGCCTGCCATGTCGGCAATGCTGGAGTGCTGGAGGTGTCCTCGGTGCAAGAGTGCTGGCAGTGTCTTCAGTCCAGGGGTGCCGGCAGTGTCAGCAATGCGGAGTGTCGGCAGTGTCGGCAATGCTAGAGTGCATACGCAGCCAGATCTGTGTTCATCTCTGCACATGCTGAGTGCCGCCCAGCACAGGGCAAGGCCTCCCAGCATGTGTGGGGCCGCCCCCCAATGCGTCCGCAATGTAATTGCGAAAGCATTGGATCTAGGGTTTCAGAGCTGCTGCGTGTGATGTCACGCAGCTGCCCCAAAAATGGTCCCAACACGCCCCATTCTGTATGCCATGTACCCCCAACGGCGCAACGACACTCCTCCGACAGCCGCCACTGTCAGTCACACTGCGGGATGCAGCCGCAATGTGTAAGGTGTGCATGCACACTGCAGGTAGTGCACGTGCACAGGCCAGATAGATGCAGCCGCTGCAAGCAAATGCGCAGCTGTGTCCATCTCTGAATAACCCCCTTAGCACATCTGCCCCTATGTCACATTGTAGTGACCTCAGTTCACTGTACTGGGGTCATTACAATATGGCATAATGTGAAAAGGGGTCACTGCAATATGGTATAAAGGGGGTTATGCAGGTGCAGTTGCTCCTGCAACCATCGTCGCAAAGTACCAATTTTCAGCACTTTGCACATTCACAGGACCAGTTCTGCACGTGTGTGAATGGGTCCTGCTGCATAGGTGTCTTTGATTGACAGTCTGATGCCATTTTGGGGGGCGGGTGACGGCCTCTGTTTGTGAAAACTGTTTGTGAAAACGGAGGCACGTCACCGCCGTTTTGGGGGTGGGAAGAGGCCAGGGATCTCCGTCATAGGATGGAGATTTCCTGGCCTCTGTGTCCAGAGGCGTCGGAACTGGGGGGGCAAGGGGGCAGCACGCCCCCCCCCCCCCCCCCCCCCAAGCATAGAGAGGCGCCGATCAAGATACAGGAGGAGCGGAGGAGCGATGTGCGGTCACTTGAAAGACCGCACATTACATCCTCCGCTCCGTGCAGTGAGCGTCCCAGGTCCAGTGCGGCCCCTCTCCCGTCATTTTTAGGCATTTTTTTTAATTGTTATTGCTGCCGCTGCGCTGCTAGTCACACAGCAGCAGTGGCAGCAGCATAACTGCAGCCAGAGGAGCTCCGCCTCCTTGAGCTCTGCTCTGTGAGGTGCGAGCTATCTGGCCATCAGCATGAGGGGGAGGAGGTCAAGAAAATACCACCACACAACCAGCGCACAAATCCTCCTTTTAGATGGATCAAGGAGTTTGAGTCTTCTTGTTCAATAGTTTTGTGACTCAGTAGCCTTCAATACCTCAAAACAAAAAGACATATATACATAGTGTAATACTGTATTGTCCTTAATATATGAATGTCTGTATTTAAGTGGTTACTCGTACCCCTTAAGGTGGTCTACAGATATGCAGACAATTCAGCTTTTAAGGAAAGGTAGATACAGTAGGGCCAAACAGCTTTTTCTCCCGGTAGCTTCTCTCCAGGGGGTATCCCACTTACTCAAAACAAAAGACACATATACATAGTGTAATACTGTATCTCAATAAATAAATGTCTGTGTTTAAGTGGTTACTCGTACCCTTTAAGATGGTCTACACATTTGCAGACAATTCCGCTTTTAAGGAAGAATAAACACAATGGAGCCAATCAGCTTTTCCTCCCGGTATCTCTTTCCAGAAGATATCCCGCTCACAATCATAAAATTAAGAAGAGAAAATCTCCATAGTGTAAAAACTTCAAATAATTTATTAAAACATATTGTGGAACAGACTCTCCCTGTATCCACACAGTACAATCCGAAAATGCAGTTAGTGGGACTCCTACCAGATGTTGTTGTCCACTAAAAAGTAGACAATTTGGACATGGAATGGGAGTTACAGGCGTCCCTGGATCTCAGCCTCCAATTCCTGGGTAGGGGGTCCCTCTGTCTGATCACTTTCCTTGCCAACGCGTTTCGATACGTAGTATCTCTCCCCGCGCGATGGATGAAGGCGGCGGATCTACAGAGCTCGGAGCCAGAAAGGTGAGCGGGACTGTGCGGCTGGCTGTGGACTGTGCGGCTGGAGGCATCCCCGGGGACAGCGTGGAGGAGAGAGGGAAGAGGCGGCTGGACAGCGGGGGAGGGGGAGGAAGCTGCCTGTGATACTGTAATCATCCCCGGTGATGGGGGGATACAGGGGAGAGGAGGCTGTCTATGCTGCTGGAAGGCATCCCCTGCCCCTGTCATCGTGCAGTGGGAGGGGGAGGGGGGGTTAGGAGGTGGACTGTGCCCTATCATCCACTATACCCCTGTCACCCTCACCATGTCACCTGCTATCCCCCGTCACCCTCACCCTGTCACCCGCTATCCCCCCGTCACCCTCACCATGTTACCCACTATCCACCCGTCACCCTCACCATGTAACCTGCTATCCCCCTGTCACCCTCACCATGTCACCCGCTATCCCCCATCACCCTCACCATGTCACCCGCTATCCCCCGACACCCTCACCATGTCACCCGCTATCCCCCCGACACCCTCACCATGTCACCCGCTATCCCCCCGTCACCCTCACCATGTCACCCGCTATCCCCCCATCGCCCTCACCATGTCACCTGCTATCCACCCATCACCCGCTATCCACCCGTCACCCTCACCATGTCACCCGCTATCCCCCCGTCACCCTCACCATGTCACCCGCTATCCACCCGTCACCCTTACCATGTCATCCGCTATCCCCACGTCACCCTCACCATGTCACCAGCTATCCCCCTGTCACCTTCACCATGTCACCCGCTATCCCCCCATCACCCTCACCATGTCACCTGCTATCCACCCGTCACCCGCTATCCACCCGTCACCCTCACCATGTCACCCGCTATCCCCCCGTCACCCTCACCATGTCACCCGCTATCCACCCGTCACCCTTACCATGTCATCCGCTATCCCCACGTCACCCTCACCATGTCACCAGCTATCCCCCTGTCACCTTCACCATGTCACCCGCTATCCCCGTCACCCTCACCATGTCACACACTATCCCCGTCACCCTCACCCTGTCACCTGCTATCCCCCGTCACCCTCACCCTATCACCCGCTATCCCCCCGTCACCCTCACCATGTCACCCACTATCCCCCGTCACCCTCACCCTGTCACCTGCTATCCCCCGTCACCCTCACCCTATCACCCGCTATCCCCCCGTCACCCTCACCATGTCACCCACTATCCACCCGTCACCCTCACCATGTAACCCGCTATCCCCCTGTCACCCTCACCATGTCACCCACTATCCCCCCGTCACTCTCACCATGTCACCCACTATCCACCCATCACCCTTACCATGTCATCCGCTATCCCCACGTCACCCTCACCATGTCACCAGCTATCCCCCTGTCACCTTCACCATGTCACCCGCTATCCCCGTCACCCTCACCATGTCACACACTATCCATCCGTCACCCTCACCATGTCACCCGCTATCCACCCGTCACCCTCACCATGTCACCCGCTATTCCCCCGTCACCCTCACCATGTCACCCGCTATCCACCCGTCACCCTCACCATGTCACCCGCTATCCACCCGTCACCCTCACCATGTCACCCACTATCCCCCTGTCACCCTCACCATGTCACCCGCTATCCACCTGTCACCCTCACCATGTCACCCTCTATCTCCCTGTCACTTTCTCTCCCTGTCACCCACTATCTCCATCACCTAGTACCCCCGTCTCCCTCACCATGTCACCCACTATTTTTATGTCACCCAACGTCTTTCTGTCACCCACTATTTCCCTGACACTTTCTGTCTCCCTGTCACACCTCCTTGCTGAGAAGTGCTGCTGTTGCTGCTGGCTGCAAGCGCTTGTCACTGAGACAGGCAGCAGCTGCGCCGGCAGCATGAAATGCAGCTCTCCCCTCTCTGCCTCCTTACTGAGGGAGCCGCACTGTCCTGCTTGTTGCTGTCGCTGCTGCCAAAGCCTGTCTCACTTACCACAGGCAGCTCAGCAGTGGCGCCGGCGGCATGAAGAGATGTGCCGCCCACCCGCCCAGGTCTCCGAGTCCCGAGCTCCGCCTCCCTAGCGGGCTGCTCTAAATCAAAGGGATCTCCGCAGCACACAGACAGAAACCCACGTGTGACAGGCTGCTGCCTTTTCCTAAAGAAGTGAGGAGGCACTTACACTCCAAATATATGGAAATCGGCAGTTGGGGGGGTGGGGGGTGGCTCTCCTCTAATAAAGCTATTTTTATAGGCCTCTTCCCTCACTCTCCTTGTAAGTCCACCCTCGGCGCCCCTGCCCTCACCCTCCCTGTAACTCCCTGTCAGCATCCCTGCCCTCACCTCCCCTGTAACTCCCCCCTCAGCATCCCTGCCCTCACCCTCCCTGTAACTCCCCCTCAGCATCCCTGCCCTCACCCTCCCTGTAACTCCCCCTCAGCATCCCTGCCCTCACCCTCCCTGTAACTCCCTCTCAGCATCCCTGCCCTCACCCTCCCTGTAACTCCCTGTCAGCATCCCTGCCCTCACCTCCCCTGTAACTCCCCCCTCAGCATCCCTGCCCTCACCCTCCCTGTAACTCCCCCTCAGCATCCCTGCCCTCACCCTCCCTGTAACTCCCTCTCAGCATCCCTGCCCTCACCCTACCTGTAACTCCCTCTCAGCATCCCTGCCCTCACCCTCCCTGTAACTCCCCCTCAGCATCCCTGCCCTCACCCTTCCTGTAACTCCCTCTCAGCATCCCTGCTCTCACCCTCCCTGTAACTCCCCCTCAGCATCCCTGCCCTCACCCTCCCTGTAACTCCCTGTCAGCATCCCTGCCCTCACCTCCCCTGTAACCCCCTCTCAGCATCCCTGCCCTCACCCTCCCTGTAACTCCCCCTCAGCATCCCTGCCCTCACCCTTCCTGTAACTCCCTCTCAGCATCCCTGCCCTCACCCTTCCTGTAACTCCCTCTCAGCATCCCTGCTCTCACCCTCCCTGTAACTCCCCCTCAGCATCCCTGCCCTCACCCTCCCTGTAACTCCCTGTCAGCATCCCTGCCCTCACCTCCCCTGTAACCCCCTCTCAGCATCCCTGCCCTCACCCTCCCTGTAACTCCCTCTCAGCATCCCTGCCCTCACCCTACCTGTAACTCCCTCTCAGCATCCCTGCCCTCACCCTCCCTGTAACTCCCCCTCAGCATCCCTGCCCTCACCCTTCCTGTAACTCCCTCTCAGCATCCCTGCTCTCACCCTCCCTGTAACTCCCCCTCAGCATCCCTGCCCTCACCCTCCCTGTAACTCCCTATCAGCATCCCTGCCCTCAGCCTCCCTGTAACTCCCTGTCAGCATCCCTGCCCTCAGCCTCCCTGTAACTCCCCCCTCAGCATCCCTGCCCTCACCCTCCCTGTAACTCCCCGTCAGCATCCCTGCCCTCACCCTACCTGTAACTCCCCCTCAGCATCCCTGCCCTCACCTCCCCTGTAACTCCCTCTCAGCATCCCTGCCCTCACCCTACCTGTAACTCCCTCTCAGCATCCCTGCTCTCACCCTCCCTGTAACTCCCCCTCAGCATCCCTGCCCTCACCCTACCTGTAACTCCCCCTCAGCATCCCTGCCCTCACCCTACCTGTAACTCCCCCTCAGCATCCCTGCCCTCACCCTCCCTGTAACTCCCGTGGCCACTACTAAAAGTCACCTTGACGCCAGCACTGCACTGGTCACTGCTAGTGCTTGACCTACTCTCCCTGCTACATGGGGCACATGGTGGGAAATTAGAGTGACATGGGAGAGCTGAAGTGCTAATTTTGCTGTTCTGTGTTCAAATAGTCGCCACCTCCAAGGGGAGTGTATATTTGCTGCTAAAATCCACAAAAATCCACTGTGTGCAGTCTGTGCGCAGCCCAGGACTTACTCCTACAGTGCGATCAAATCAGGCTGATCGGGGCCGGAGCTGACGTCAGACACCCTCCCTAAAAATGCTTAGGGACACCTGCGGTTTCCGGACACTCCCAGTAAACGATCAGTTACCACCCACAAACGGCCTCTTTCTGTCAATCAACTTGCGAACGCCTGTGCCAATGGATTTTTCGCATCATCCCCTCCCTGACCAGAGATGCCCTTTGTTGCTGTCCAATGCGCAGTTAATACCTGATTGCCCGCTGTGCGAAAACATACAGCAGCTATCAGATCTGAATGACCCCCTTAGTGTGGATCTGGCCTTCTCAATGTATTTCAGTTGGATATGGCCTTTAGCGATTCAGCAATTTAGGGGCACCAAAATGAGATTATATCTTGCCCCCCCCCAACCTAAAAACGTTCTGACACCCCTGTCTGTGACGGACGGCTTGCGCGGCACCATGGATGCCATAAGATGCCAATGGTGGGTGGTTTGATCCGATGCTGCATCCTAGGACGCAGTTCGGATAACAAGTGCAGCATGTAACAGACGCCTCCTGTCGCATCAACATACCAAGAAAGCAGCAGTGATAGCTGAACCAACCGCACCTGAATGACTCCCAAAGTGAATTGAACTAAGTCTTGGAGAGTGATAAAGTGGGGACCGAGATAAAGGGCCAACCAATCAGCTCCTGTCATTTTTCAAACACAGCCTGTAACATGATAGTTAGGAGCTGGTTGGTGTGTACTTTATCTCTCTCCATTTTATCACTCTTCAAGGCTTAGTGCATCTGCTGCAATAACACTACTGCACCCTTTCAGCAGCTAGTTTGTCCCACTCTTCCTGAGCAAACCACTTCAGCTGTCTCAGGTGTGATGGGTGCCTTCTCCAGGCTGCGGATTTTAGTTCTTTCCATAGATGTTCCATAGGATTCAGGTCAGGTCTCATGGCCAATATGGCCCCCCAACGTGTATCAGGTTGGCTATCACTGCCCTGGAGGATGGTCCTGTAGGGAAACCAGACAAACACTGTATACTGTCTAAGCATTTTCTCCTGACAGGAACCTGGCGCATACGGTATACTACAGTTCTCTATCAAGGCACGACAACAGGAGGGACTAAGGGTACAGAGGTACTGGGCCCCTAGCTCCAGAGGGTCCCGGCGCACCGTGTAGTCAATGCCTGGCTGATCAATCAATAGGGTTATCAGGTTGGGGATTCAGTATTTCAGAGCTGCTACAGCAGCAATAGAGGCTGCATTTCCCAGCAGCACCCACTTCCGGAACCCACCAGGTAAGCCAGACTGCTGAGAAGAAGGGGGCCAATGGAGAGAGGAGGGAGGAGAAGTGTATGGCTGGCATCGAAGAGCGTTCAGTGCACCCACAAGTAATGTTAAAGAAAGGTGGAATAGAGGACACTACAGAGCAGTGGCTGCCAGTGAGTCCTTCCACACAGCCCACACTCTACAGCAGGAACAGTGCCGACCACAGATATTGGTCCACCACAGGCAAAACAAACACACATATTGGCCCCACAAAAAACACAATGGCCCCCACAGTAATAAAATAAAAATCAAACACATTAACCCCATGATAAAAAAATAAAAATAAAACACATTAGCCTCCATAGTAAAAAAATAAAACACATTAGCCTCTATAGTAAAGAATAAGACACATTGGGCTAGATGCATCATCGCTCGGAGAATGATAAAATGGAGAAAGAAAAAGTGGCAGCCTATCAGCTCCTAACTGTCATGTTACAGGCTTTGTTTGGAAATTGGCAGTTAGGAGCTGATTGGCTGGTCATTTATCACTCTCCATTGTATCACTTTCCAAGTGATGATGCATCTGGCCCATTAGCCCCTACAGTAAGAAAAAATAAATAAAGCACACATTAGTTGCCCCCAGCCCCCCACAAAAAGACTTATCTGACCGGTCTGCAGAATTCTTATTCTTACTATTAATAATAAAAATAATAATAATAATAGTAATAGATAAGAGGTAAATTAAATAGAACATTCAACTCTAGCAGTGTGTGACATCACTGCTACTCTTAACCTCTAGATGATTTTGATAAGAGGGAGGATGGGAGGGCAGGGGTGATGAGCTGGGCTGTTTAGCATCTCGGCATTCAAGGCCCAGGTACTGGGAGGCTTGGACAAATCTGGTATTTGTGACCACGCCCCCTCAATAAACATAACTCTCTGCACCCTGCTAAGGGCATTTGCATGCAGTGTGCACTGCGCCACTGATTGGAACAACTTAGGGTATGGGTCATTGGGTCGACACACATTAGGTCGACATGCATTTGGTCGACCACTAAATGTCGACATGCACTAGGACGACAGGCTCGTTAGGTTGACATGTGCAAGGTCGACAGGTCAACATGGGTTTTTTGACTGTTTTTGGTGTCGTTTCTTTGCACAGTGACGGGGAACCCCAATTAGTGCACCGCGTCCCCTCGTCATGCTTCGGACAAGGTGCCTCGCTGCGCTCGGCACAGATTACCGTTCCCATTAGTAGTCCACGTGGATCGTAAAGTATGAAAAAGGTGTCAAAGTCAGAAAAATATCTCTATGCACACTACCATATTTGCACCTCACACAGGTCCGTGCTGCGCATGCGTACGCTCTCCCGTACGTGCGCATACTCACAGTCGCGGGCACCCGCAGGCGCACGGTATGCGTATTTACGGTAGAGTTTATGTGATCGTAGCGTGCGACTCAATCATTACATATTTTCACTATATAATGTATTTTTTAGATCATGGTCCCTTTGATAGATTCAGAAAGTTTGGTTAATATAGAATGTTCATGAACAGAGAAATCCCTCTTTGTTTGATACGAAGGGTCAGACAGGAGTAATACAGTGGTGTTTAGTATCCATCGGAAGAATATTTAATTAGAAATATTCCGGTGTTGGTTTGAAGCAGATCAATCGCTTGTGCGAATAGTTATGGACATAAGAAGTTTATGAACATTTACTTTATTTGCACTTTATTACCCATGCGGCGGGAAACCCAGTTTCCCTCCCACCTGAGCTGTTGGAAATAGTCACAGCCCACCTGTATGAATCAACCTATGACCTTTTGTTATAATGCGAGGAGGAATTCCTGTGTCCAATGAACAATGAGATTGTAGGGACCATTGAATTGCATTGTGTGTGGGGCATAAATAGAAAGGCCGATCACATCCAGCGCTCACTCTTCAACGGTTATCATTGCTGAAAATCGGGAGCTGGATGTCCAGAGGCGCATGCGATCGTTTCCTTTGTGCGTAAGTTTTTCTCCGTAATCATACTGTTTCTCTCTTGTTATTATGGGCCATATCTTTATCTCTCTTCTCTTTCTCTCATTTTTCTCTTAAACTTAATTGTATTGTATTTACTGTGTAGTTACCTGGTTAGTTAGTCTGTTATATTGTAGTGTATGATTTGTATTTGTATTAATTCTTTTGCAAGTATATCATTCAAAATATATATATATTAGGCGTTGGACCCTAAGCCCAGGTATCTGTGTATTTCTTATAGAGTTAAGTATTCTCAGAGCGTCGGTGACGCTCAAACTGCTTTTAAGCTAGTAAGGTTATACTGTGTTGCATTTACACCATATCACTACACAAAGGGTTTACTGCATAATACACTGTTTATGGTTTAGATATAAAGGTTTTACATTGTGAGCGTATGCGCCGCTGGTGATCTCCTCGTGGTCTCGAGCGGTCGCATCGCTATAGCGAATCATTACGGTATTCGGCAGCCAATAGCGTGCCTGCCAGTGATCTCTTGGCCGTGAGCGAACGTAACGCTTGAGCGTCTCGACCACGGCTAAGCGATTGTTACGCAACGTGCGTACCCTTACGGTACTTCATACGTAGTTAGCGTACAGTGTTCTTAGACCTCATAAAGGGTATTATATAAGATAAATAATCTGCTTTAACAATTGCGGGCTCGTCCTGTCCTTCACATATCTGCACTAGGTAATTACAGCAGACATTATCCAGCAGCAAAGGGCGGGAGATCATATTCCTCGTAGTGCTGTTTGGATAAGCGTCTGCTTCTCTTAGTAAAGGGTGCTGAAGGAATCCGGGAACCGGAGGTAAGAACAACACGCTAGTCTCTTTTAAAACTGTGTATTTTTCTGTCTTGCGTACACACGCACGCATATCTGCATTTCTTTTCATTCGTGTATTTTCGTATATCACTCTCCTGTTTGCTATTATATAGTTGATAAACGTGCTAAGAGAGATTTGCCGCTATTTCAAAGTGTAAAAGTAAAGGTAATATAGTTAAAGTATAGACAAACACACAGCTCTGCCTGAGAGACAAGGCGAAGTCAGTGTGGTGCGCGGTAGATGATCAAGGATCATCTACATTGATAAACGTATAAATTGTGTTACGGTGGATCTTTATTTTGCGTACACGTGTCTCTAACAAAGGACTGAGACTTGCGTACGCAAACCAAAGGCCGACGCACGCAGCGTATATCACGCAGCGGAGCGTCCGGGTACGCCCACGTAACTCAAATCACAAGTTTTTTTTTCGCTTCTCAACGCGATAAATAGCGCAACGCGGTAAATAACGCAAGGCGATAAATCGCACAAATTTATTTAAAATTCGAAATTTAAATTAATAGATCCTTCTCCTAATTTGTAACACATCTGGTCTAAAGAGAAATTTCTGCGCAGAAATAGAAATAGAAACAAAAGTGTACATGTGGTGAGTGAGTGTGTTGTATACAATTTTACAGGTTGAACCACAAGAAAAGTCGAGTTCTCGTGAAGTACATGCGTGTAAGTGACGTACATGGTGGCTAGGGAGGCATCCCTGGTTAAAACATACAATTTGAGCATTAGAGTGTAGCAGACCAGGAGGTCATACTGTAACAGACCAGGAGGTCATAGCAGACCAACAGGTTCAGGTACAGCAGACAAGGAAGTCCGCTATACAGTCCACAGGCACAACACCAAGAAAGGGTTGGTGCAACACCCATATAGGCCATACAAGCTCTGGCTGAAGGAATTCGCAGCCGCAATTTTCGATTCCACTGGTCGCTCCGTACATAAGATTAGTTGCTTATGTGCTGAACGATTGTACCGCACGTAATTGTGTGCATTAGTAAACCTGACCGGTACTATTTGTGTACGAAGGTCATAAACGCTATTTGTACATTCTAACGTGATTTGTGTAATTTTTTTTATTTTAAGGGAGGTTCGCTGCTCACTCAGGAACTATCCAACAACCAATAGTTACTGGAAAGAGTAAGTGTTCTTCGGATCACCCTCACAGGTTCCAGTAAATAGAGGTTCAGGTCGCAGGGGCCCTGGGTCGAGTACGCCAGCACCATATCGGTGTGATCAGGTCGTATTGGTCGGCGTGGGCGAGTGAGTGGGGTACTCGGTAAACCGCCACCGTCAGCCTATTTTGAACATTTTGGTTTGCGTAAGGGTTGGCTGAATAAAGCAACACCTTCGAACTATGGGGGCCACTTGTTCAGGTAGGGGGCGATCAACCTCGGTTCGGGTTGATTCAGTGAACCGACCAGTCGGGTCGGCAAGATACGTGATGTGTGAAAAATACGGTTCACACACGGAGGTTTTATGTGATGAATGGGAGAGAATGACGGTACATGACGGGGAGAAATTCCCAAGAGTAGGTAGCTTCAGCACAGAAGTGTTAACGAATTTAAGGAGATGGATATGTCTCATTAAATCAGCAAAGAGACGAATCAAGCATTATGATTATTTGCAGTTGTGGCAACAGGAGGGTGACATACAGAGAGGATTGGCTCAGGCGGCGGGATCTGGCTCAATCAGAAAACTGATAGCCACGGCCCCACCGCCACCATATATATCGGGAGAGAAATTGGTTGCGGAGAATGACGCACTAAGGTGTAACACACAAACACTTAGCAACTGTGTAAATGTTAAAGATAATGTTAACCAATTAACCAATGCAAGTATTAACCCGTGCAAGTTGTACCCTGTTTTGAACTTTCCTCAGGAGTGTGATCAAGAAGACGAATCGGCAACAATTTCAGCGCTCTCTCTAGCAGCCACCATAGCAGAGACCACAGTAGGCACAGCTCCACCCACGAGATTAGTAACAAGGGCCCCTAGCGGAGGGATAGGTGAGGTCGTATCTACAGGTAAGTACGGCACCATACACTATGCTGAAGCCATTTCACCACAGGCTGTAGAACCCACACAGAGTGATATTGTTAGAGTTAATCCTGTTAGGGTAATAGCTGTTCCAAATGGGAAAACTGACACATCAGGAGTCACCCCTGTGAGGAACATTGCCATGTATAGCCCATTTTCCAGAATGGAATTAAGGACCATAGTGTCTGAATTCCCTGACCCTAGAAAAGACTTAGTTGCCAGCCAAAAATACATCAGAGACCTAGGTAACACTGTAGAGCCCAACAACAAAGACTGGCAGATATTGCTGAGAGCATGTTTACCCTCCAATGTTGACGCAACTCAATTTTTAGCTGACTGTGGATTAGATCAGGATGTACCTCTTACAGATGTGTACAACAAAGACAATGTAAAAAGAATAAGCTTACAGTTAAAGGAGTATTTCCCAGCCGTAGTTAAATGGAACAAAATATTCTCCATTAAACAGAAGGAGTCAGAAACAGCTGCAGAGTATTTTTACAGAGCATTATCAGAAATGGCAAAATACACAGGCATAGAGGACATTAAAACAAACATAAACCATCGAGAAGTAGCAGTATCGGTACTGATGGATGGTTTAAAAGAGTCATTGAAAACTAGGGTACAGACCACACAACCATGTTGGCGAGGTCTGTCTGTGGCTACTTTGAGAGAGGCTGCTATTGATCACGATAGGAACATCACCAGACACAGGGAACAACAAAGTGATAAGTTAATGGCAGTAAGTATACAGGCCCTGACCACAAAACAGCCTGTGTTAACATCACCAAACCCTGTGGGTAAGTCAAATGTGGTAACATGTTATTTTTGTCACAAACAGGGACACTTTGCACGAGACTGTAGATCGAGAAATGTACAAAAATCTTATCAACCCCCTAGACAACGACACGACACACGACATTGGGAGCAGGGTCCGCAGAAACGGAGTTATGAGCCACATGCAGGGGAAACAAAAAGATACCCCCCAAACAGAGATTGGCAAACCTCTGGTAGTTCCCAGCTAACTCCCTCACAAGTAGTTGCTGCCAGCGGGATTCAGGGAGGTCACCATACCCAATAGGGGTGTGGCCATACCTGTAATCTGCAGCCAGTAAAATTGATTGCAAGCCTTGGAAGTGAACCAGAAATTGCAATCAATGTAGCTGGTAAATCATTAAACTTTCTTGTAGACACAGGGGCGGCCAAATCAGTGATAAATTCGACAGTGGGCATGAGAACCACTGGTAAGACAATTCCAGCCATAGGGGTAACGGGAGTAGTCCAGCACTACCCTGTTAGCAAACCAGCCGAGATTACAGTAGGGCCGTTACATACCAAGCATTCCTTTTTGCTGGCTGCATCGGCACCGACCAATCTCCTGGGTAGAGACTTATTGTGTAAAATGGGGTGCGTCATTTATTGTACTCCTGAAGGTGTATTCTTGGACATACCTGAGAATCACGCTCAGGAAGTACGAGACATGTTAGACTCCCCGTCAAAATTAATGTCACATACCATTATGACAAATAGGACTCCCTCCCAAGTAGAAGAAATGACATCTCAGATACCAGAGTCACTTTAGACAAAAGATGGACAGGACACTGGATTAATGGCAAACGTAGCTCCGGTAGTTGTACAAGTAAAAGATGGTAGGATAGCTCCAAAAATCCCACAGTACCCTCTGAAGCCAGAGGTGGAGTTAGGAGTGTATCCCGTAATAGAGCGCTTGCTACAACAGGGCATTCTGGTAAGAACGTCCAGCACTGCCAATAGTCCCATCTTCCCTGTTAAAAAGAGTGGGGGGAGGGGTTACCGGCTAGTGCAGGATCTAAGGGGGATTAACAAAATAGTTGAGAGTCAGTTCCCCGTAGTGCCAAATCCAGCTGTCATCCTAATGCAAATCCCTCCCACTGCGAAATTTTTCACTGTTATTGACCTCTGCTCCGCTTTCTTTTCGGTACCTCTGCACCCTGACAGTCAATATTTGTTTGCATTCACATACAGAGGAGTCCAATACACATGGACTCGATTACCACAAGGATTCATAGATAGTCCAAGTATATTTTCTCAGGCTTTGCATGATTGTTTACAGTCTTTCCAACCAGTGAGTGGATCAGTATTAATACAGTACGTGGATGATCTACTACTGTGTTCTGATTCATTGGAAGCATCCCTGAAGTATACGAAACAGCTCCTGTTTCATCTTTCAGACACAGGACACAAGGTTTCCAAAGACAAATTGCAATTATGCCAAACTAAGGTAAAATATTTGGGACACTGTCTAACACAAGGACTGAGACACCTGACCGCTGATAGAATTCAAGCAATTAGAGACATGACTCTGCCACAAACCCAGCAACAGATCAGAACATTTTTAGGAATGTGTGGGTATTGCCGTAACTGGATCCCAGGGTTTTCCATCCTAGCGTTACCCTTGCAGGAAATGGTCTCCTCAAACAAACCTGATCGGATTTCGCATACAGACGAGTCTGAGACAGCATTTGAGAGACTTAAACAGTGCCTAACGCAGGCACCAGCATTGGGTATGCCAGACTATGGGAAACCCTTTGAACTATACGGAACAGAAAGTGCTGGTTGCGCGGCAGGCGTACTAACCCAAAAGCACGGTGATGCCAGCAGGCCAGTAGCATATTACAGCGCTCAGCTAGATACGGTAGCGCGATCCCTCCCCACATGCTTGCGAAGCGTTGCTGCGATAGCATTGCTAGTAACGAAAAGCGAAGACGTCGTGCTAGGTCACAACCTCACAATTCATACACCACATGCAGTGTCAGCCTTGTTAAATTCTGCCCAAACCAGACACGTCTCATCAGCGCGGTTTACAAGATGGGAATTGGCACTAATGGCCCCCGTAAACATCACCATAAGGAGATGCAGTGCATTAAATCCTGCAACATATCTCCCAGGTGTGCCTGGACAGGCACAAAGGGTGGAGGATGAGAGTGGTGGGGAAGGAGAATTTAATACAAAGGAAGACACTCATGATTGTATGGAATATTTGACCCAAAATTTTACCGCAAGGCCTGACATCAGTGACAACCCACTGGAAGATGCAGAACTTACGTTCTACACGGACGGTAGTTGTCATAGACAGTCAGACTCGGGAGATTTGTGTACTGGATACGCAGTCGTAGATGACCAAGGCACCATAGAAGCGGAACCGCTAGGCCCACCTCACTCAGCCCAGGTTGCTGAACTGGTCGCCCTAACCAGAGCATGTGAATTGGCTAAGGGCAAATCAGCCAATATCTACACCGATTCTAGATACGCATTCGGGGTAGTCCATGATTTCGGAGCCCTATGGCGCCTCAGAAATTTCATGACGGCAGCTGGTACACCGGTAGCGCATGCAGCTCATATAAAAAGGCTTCTAACAGCGATACAGGAACCCGACAGAGTGGCTGTTATCAAATGTAAAGCACACCCATATAGCCAAGACCCAGTATCACTTGGTAACAGCCGAGCAGACGAAGCAACTAAATTAGCAGCTGGTACCCCCAGACAGACAGACACCACACAACTGATGGTATTTAATACCATCAACACACAGAAGTTGTGTGAGATGCAAAATTTGTGTTCCACACAGGAAAAGGCAGTCTGGAAGGCAAAGGGATATGGCCAGGAGTCCTCAGGACTCTGGACGGATGGACAAGGTAAACCGGTGGCCCCCAGAGCATATCTTCCATGTTTAGCTGAGGCAGCTCACGGGCTGACTCATCTGGGCAGGGAAGGGATGTGCAAGTTGGTAAGAGCATATTGGTGTGCCCCAGGATTTTCATCTCATGCGAGTAAAAGAGCAATGTCATGCCTTACCTGTCTGAGAAAGAACATCGGAAAAACAATACCAACAGAATCATCCCATATCCCACCTGCCGGCGGCCCTTTCCAGGTAATACAGATTGACTTTATTCAATTACCCCCTTGTCGAAATTTGAAATATGTACTTGTTTGTATAGATGTTTTCTCAAATTGGGTCGAAGCATTTCCGGCGGCCACAAATACCGCTATGTTTACTGCTAAGAAAATTGTGCAGGAATTTATATGTAGATATGGTATCCCTGGAATAATCGAAAGTGATAGGGGTACCCATTTTACAGGTGATGTCTTCCAAGGAATGTGTAAATTGATGGGAATTGATAGCAAGCTGCACACTCCATACCGTCCACAGGCGAGTGCGAAAGTGGAAAGAGTGAACAGCACTATTAAAAATAAACTGAGTAAAGTGATGGCAGAGACAGGATTGACATGGCCAGAAGCTTTACCCATTGTACTGTACAGCATCAGAACCACTCCCAGGTCCCCTCTTAATCTGTCTCCCTTTGAAATCTTGTTTGGTCGACAACCGCATGTTATGATTAACCCTCAGGATGATTTGAAGTGTAACAATGAAGTGACTGTAAAATACTTGATTAACATGAGTAAACAGTTAAGGAATCAAAATGATAATCTGAAGTTAGTGATTCCTGATTTACCAGATAGTAATTGTCATGACATTGAACCTGGGGATTATGTAATGATACGGAATTTTCTACGCTCAGGTTGCCTTATTGGCAGATGGGAAGGACCATACCAGGTCTTATTGACTAGCACTACAGCATTGAAGGTTGCTGAGAGAGAGACTTGGGTTCATTCGTCCCACTGTAAGAAGGTCGTTGATCCAGAGAAGTTCTGTGATAAGGAACAGACGGTAGAGGTTGTATCACTAGAGTGTCTGTTCCAGGAGGACTAAGGCGGCACCTGAGCATCGAGAACCACAAGATCAAAAGCAGTTGTCGATCCCCTGTTCCCTTTTATTGTTTTTCTCCAACTTCCCATCCCCTCTCCCTCAAATTATTTTTTTCCCCCTTCTCATTCTTCTCCGTTTCCTCCTACAAGATGGACTTGCCCCAAGAGACTGTGATCCGGATTTTCCTGTTGACCATGATGTTGACCAGAGCAGTCTGTTCCGGCGAGAGTACCATGGAGTTCGAGAGAGGTTCTGGAATGGGTTCTGATGACAGAAATGGAGGCGTAGTTTTCCAAGAACAACTTAACCAACAAGTAAAGGCGAGTATCAGAAAACGATCCGATAGCATTGACCATAGAAGGAATTGTGAAGGATTGTTAGCTGAAGAAAACTGTATCTGTCGGCTTTGTAACAATGTCATTGAGGATGGGTGCATAAAGAAATGCCAATCCAGTTTTAATATCCATATGGACCGGCATCCCTTGAGTGACTATCACTCTTTAGTGGGTAGTGTGTTAAATAAAACAGATTGTTGGGTATGCTCTCAAGTACCTCAAGGTCATAGCAAATCAGGGCTAGTACCATTTCCTTTAACATTAGGGGAGGTACTTGAGTTAAGTGGTGGGAGACCGGTGGACAGGAGGTTTAATATCTCCAGCCCTCCTAGTTTGAAGCTCCACCAATACCATGTGGATAGGTCCCTATTATGTTTTAACATCTCCAATCCCCGAAAGCCGGGAAATTGGGAAGTGTCATGGAGTAATCAAACCATGACCTTTTCACACAGAGCAGATAGAATGCCTACAGATACAGAGCTTATACGCCACATAGCCAGTAGAGGAAAATCTTTCCGGTATAGGTATACCTTAGGAAATAGGATTACGAGAGTTGGAGAGGTATCACCAGGATACTGTGCACATATCGTACAACCTGATACGTGTACTAAGCAGATGGAAGAATTAGGGTTAGGAGATTTCACATGGAAGGTGTGTAATATGGTTATGTCCTACTCCGTCCCATATGTTCTCCCCGATGATGCATATTTCATATGCGGGAGAAAGGCGTATAAGTGGCTTGCCCCAAACTCTGAAGGATTGTGTTATATTGGAAAAGTATTGCCTGAAGTAATGACTGTATCACATGACAAAATGAAAGACATACACCGTGTTGCCCAAACTCCTTATACTCACACCCATTACGAGCACGTAGTTAAACGGCACCTGATTGAAAGAACAGAGCACCCGGCCTCTGACATGATCAGTGAATCCACCGGGATTCAATTCTTAATCGCGTTAGATATCACTCACACCGCTAGAGGAGTGTTGAATTATAAATACATTTCTGCGCTCGCCAATTTGTTAGATAATATCACTGAAATGTATGATGACACGTTTAGGTATACTGGAAGGGAACTTCAGGCTTACAAAACAGAACTAGTCCAGCATAGAATGGTTCTTAATTACCTCACAGCAGTAACAGGCGGATATTGTGTCACACTGGCAACACAATACGGCGTGAAATGTTGCACATATATTACGAATAGCACCGAGGACCCGGTCGAGGTCATAGACCAAAAGATGGACGATATTCTCCAACTAAAGTGGGAATTTCGCAGAAGACACAATCTCACCCTTGCTGCTGTGAGTAATGAGCTGACTGGTTGGGTGTCATGGTTGAACCCGCGAAATTGGTTCTCCGGTTTAGGAGAATGGGCCCAAGGAGTTATAATGGATGTTGGGAAGTTTCTCCTATGTATCTTAGGTGTTGTCATATCAATTGGTTTGATATTTAGGTGCGGTCAGGCTTTAATGAGGTGCAATCATCGTACTAGGGTAATGAGTTTAAGGAGTGAGGAAACTGTAATTCCAATGGACTTGATTTATGACCCAAATGTAGAAACAATGATGTGATGAAAATGCGATTTCTACGGTCCGTTTCTTTCACCTGTTTTTCCGTTTCCTCCAAGGTAAAAAGACCCACTTGGACGAGGAATTTGATGAGCCGATATACAGACAACAGATGGATTAAAGAAGAAGTTTTGACAACCTAATACACAGATTTTTGATGAACTATGCCATGGATCCCCAGTTTCCCTAGAAATTTTAAAATTACGCTAGCCCAACACTTTTGTAAATCTATGGACATTGACAGCTTTGCTCGCACCTCATGAGCAAAAGCACAAAGAAGACTGCATTCAACAGACACCAAACAAGACCTCAATCGACGAATGTACATTTACCTGACATAGAATACCACCGCATTTACCGTAATTATGTCTTTTCTTCATTTCTACAACCCTCAGGTAATGACACACATAGTCGATAGGGAATACAGGCACAGATATCAGCAATCACATATCTCCCCCATTCATGTATCATCAACTAAAATGTGCTCCCCCATTTTGTTACAACCAAAGCCGAAAAGAGCTCGGTAAAGTTTGACAGCCCATCCACAGACCCGTACCACGGGATAAGAAGGAATTCAAATGTATACTTCGCAATACATCGAAGCTTGATTTAAAACACGTACGGCACGATGATACATGACCCCCAAGCACGGATTCATACACACATGCTTCTGCTATCTCACTAGGTCATACCCTTTTCCTACCTTCTCCTCTCCTCCCTTACCCAACCATGTAAATGTATTAACCCCTAACATATATTTTTCTCTTTTTGAAATGTTTTCAGGAAGTGGCAGTTATTGTTGACTGCCAAAGGGTGGACTGTCAAAGTCAGAAAAATATCTCTATGCACACTACCATATTTGCACCTCACACAGGTCCGTGCTGCGCATGCGTACGCTCTCCCGTACGTGCGCATACTCACAGTGGCGGGCACCCGCAGGCGCACGGTATGCGTATTTACGGTAGAGTTTATGTGATCGTAGCGTGCGACTCAATCATTACATATTTTCACTATATAATGTATTTTTTAGATCATGGTCCCTTTGATAGATTCTGAAAGTTTGGTTAATATAGAATGTTCATGAACAGAGAAATCCCTCTTTGTTTGATACGAAGGGTCAGACAGGAGTAATACAGTGGTGTTTAGTATCCATCGGAAGAATATTTAATTAGAAATATTCCGGTGTTGGTTTGAAGCAGATCAATCGCTTGTGCGAATAGTTATGGACATAAGAAGTTTATGAACATTTACTTTATTTGCACTTTATTACCCATGCGGCGGGAAACCCAGTTTCCCTCCCACCTGAGCTGTTGGAAATAGTCACAGCCCACCTGTATGAATCAACCTATGACCTTTTGTTATAATGCGAGGAGGAATTCCTGTGTCCAATGAACAATGAGATTGTAGGGACCATTGAATTGCATTGTGTGTGGGGCATAAATAGAAAGGCCGATCACATCCAGCGCTCACTCTTCAACAGTTATCATTGCTGAAAATCGGGAGCTGGATGTCCAGAGGCGCATGCGATCGTTTCCTTTGCGTAAGTTTTTCTCCGTAATCATACTGTTTCTCTCTTGTTATTATGGGCCATATCTTTATCTCTCTTCTCTTTCTCTCATTTTTCTCTTAAACTTAATTGTATTGTATTTACTGTGTAGTTACCTGGTTAGTTAGTCTATGTTATATTGTAGTGTATGATTTGTATTTGTATTAATTCTTTTGCAAGTATATCATTCAAAATATATATATATTAGGCGTTGGACCCTAAGCCCAGGTATCTGTGTATTTCTTATAGAGT
This sequence comes from Pseudophryne corroboree, assembly GCF_028390025.1. Taxonomy (NCBI): domain Eukaryota; kingdom Metazoa; phylum Chordata; class Amphibia; order Anura; family Myobatrachidae; genus Pseudophryne; species Pseudophryne corroboree. Next base: position 1,149,213,984 of record NC_086444.1, read on the forward strand.
TAAGTATTCTCAGAGCGTCGGTGACGCTCAAACTGCTTTTAAGCTAGTAAGGTTATACTGTGTTGCATTTACACCATATCACTACACAAAGGGTTTACTGCATAATACACTGTTTATGGTTTAGATATAAAGGTTTTACATTGTGAGCGTATGCGCCGCTGGTGATCTCCTCGTGGTCTCGAGCGGTCGCATCGCTATAGCGAATCATTACGGTATTCGGCAGCCAATAGCGTGCCTGCCAGTGATCTCTTGGCCGTGAGCGAACGTAACGCTTGAGCGTCTCGACCACGGCTAAGCGATTGTTACGCAACGTGCGTACCCTTACGGTACTTCATACGTAGTTAGCGTACAGTGTTCTTAGACCTCATAAAGGGTATTATATAAGATAAATAATCTGCTTTAACAAAGGTCAAAAAGTTAAAAAATAAATTGTGAAAAACTCATGTCGACCTTTTGACCTGTCGACCTTGCACATGTCGGCCTAATGAACTTTTTGACCTAGACACCCTGTCGACCTAGTGCATGTCGACCTTTAGTTGTCAACCTAACGACCGCAACCCACAACTTTTGGGTGGATTTTGGTCATCCTGCAACATAATTTTTTTTAATCTAGCTGGCAGCTGAGCGAGCAAGCGACCAGTAGCGGATCTTGCCACGGGCAAGCAGGACTTTTGCACGGGGCGCCGCACCAGGGCAAGATTCGCTGCTGCTGTGCCCCCCGCTGCCCGTTGCCCCCCGCTGCCGCTGTGAAGAGAAACTAGTTGCGTACGCGTCTAGTTTCCCTTCGTGGAGAGGTCCTTTACTGTGCGGTGCACGATGACGTCATCGCGCACCACACAGCAAAGGTCCTCTCCACGAAGGGAACTAGACGCAACGCGTCTAGTTTCCCTTCGTGGAGAGGACCTTTGCTGTGCGGTGCGCGATGACGTCATCGCGCACCACACATCATTTCAGTCTGTACAGGGGGCGTAAATGACCACGCCCCCTGTACATAGCCACGCCCCCTATAGTCGCCCGGGGCGCACAGCGCCCAAGAACCGGCCCTGCAAGCGACACTAGTTTTGGACATTAAAGTGGCAATCCAACACCTTGCTTTCATAATAGTGTCTCATGCATGAATACGGAGGAATTTATTAATTTGCCTCAATAAATTGCTGGCCATTATATTTACATATACAAGAATAATGTAAATGCAATAAGTCCTATAAAAAAAATTATATTTAATGAATGCTTACCGCTAGATCACAGAGGCTGGTCTGCACAGTGCTATTGCAGTGTGTGCAATATGGGGGTAATTCCAAGTTGATCGCAGCAGGAATTCTGTTAGCAACTGGGCAAAACCATGTGCACTGCAGGTGTGGCAGATATAACATTTGCAGAGAGAGTTAGATTTGGGTGGGTTATTTTATTTCTGTGCAGGGTAATACTGGCTGCTTTATTTTTACACTGCAAATTAGATTGCAGATTGAACTCACCACACCCAAATCTAACTCTCTCTGCACATGTTATATCTGCCTCCCCTGCAGTGCACATGGTTTTGCCCAGTTGCTAACAGAATTTCTACCCATTAATCTGGTTGCTTTAATAGTAAATATGACCGGTCTATCTTGCTTCGTTCAAATAATACACATACATGACATTACTTCATTATATAATTTTAAATAATCATGATGTCTGGCGCTTGATATTATTATAATTATGTACTGCATGAAATAAGTGTCGAATCCATCTCTGTGGCATGTCCGTGTAAATGCGTGTGTTACCATATATTGCTGTGCTTGCTGCGCATATTTGCAAGTATAGCGACTCATAATGTGTGTAGTTTGTATGTTCTTTTTATGTCATTTTTTTTTTACTTCGACAGTCCACCGTTTGGCAGCAAACAATAACTGCAATCAATTATTAACATAAGAAAAAAAAATATTTCATACAATAATCGGTGACCTAGACACAAGTATGTATGCATTTCGCAAATCAGACACTTGACTATATTTGGGGAAGACAGGGAGGAGGATGAGACATCCTCTATATGCACTCGGCGGTCACGGGACCACTAGTTGGGTGTGGGACAACATTCAACCTATAGAGTATGCTGGGACAGTGCTTTGGCCTATAATGTCTGATTTGCGACGAACATTTCACACATACATGTACCTACATCTTTGTACACTGATGTTTGGATTCGATTGAGGTTCTGCTGGGTAGATGAAGAAGACACAAACAAATCGTGACAGTGACATATAACATTTTCATGATCTACATATTCCTATCATTTTCTGAACATTGTTTCCATTTCTGGAACGTATGCTAGGTCTGTTTAATCATTGAACAAGGGTTATAAGTAGTGTCCTTCCTAAATAACATAAACCTTTGGAGTTCGGGGAGAGCCAGTCATAAGCCCCTCCTCCACATATATTAATGAGCTCTTTATCTGCAATGTGTGAACAGCCATTGTCTGATTGTTCCTGATTACCTCTGAACTCCATAACTACTAGAACTTTGATTTTCTCTGACTTTAACAAACTGATCGGCTAATCCTGGGATCCTATAAGGAAATCACTCCTTCCTCCAGTACCAGTCCCAGTCCCACACTCGACTCCTCATAAAAAAAACCTTGCAAATATAGAATATCCTGAAAGAAAATGTTTGTCAGCGGGAAAGAGAGAAAAGAGAAATAGAACAAAACAACTCTTGTTCATAACAAATCAATTACAATGACTGGTCTTTCTGCAATCCTTTAGTACGCTCAGGTAGTGTTCAACAGTGCCGCCTCTCAGTCTTCACGGAACAGAGTCTCTGGTGATACTTTTGCAATCTCACTCCATTTACGAGTTCCTTCTGGACTACCGACTTTCCTGCAATGGGAATCGTGGACCCAAGTCTCTCTCTCGGCTACTTTCACTGGGATATTGCTGTCAACAAAACTTGGTATGGTCCTTCCAACCTGTCTATTAGGCAACCTGAGCGTAAGAACAATCACATAGTCTCTTGGTTCACAATCAAGACAGTTAGTATTTGGCATACCAGCAATCTACAGTTTCAAGTTCTTTTGTCAAGTTCTCAAATGCTGGCTCATCTCAGTAAGGTACTGTACTGTCACCTCATTGGTGTATTTCTGATCATTGTGCGGATCAATCATGACATGAGGTTGTCTTCCAAAAACAACCCAAAAAGACACAAATACCAAAACAAAAACAAAAAATTTTTTTCGAAGAGGGTGACTCATTGAGTTAAGATCTGGGAGTGGTTCCGAAGCTACGTAATACTAGTGGCAGTATCTATGATCACAATGGTACAATTTCAAGCTTTGCTCCTACTTCTAGGGGTACCATTATCTACACACAAATTTCTGCGCAATTTTTCTTTGCGGTAAACACAGTAGCATCCGTGGCGGCAGGAAATGCCTCTACCCAGTATGAGAAAACATCAGTGCACACCAATACATAACAATAATTCCTAAAGGGTGTTAACTGTACGAAGTCGATTTGTATTTCCTGAAAAGATCCGTCTGCAGGAGGGATATGGTATGGCTCTGTTGGTATGGCTTTACCAATATTCTTCCTCAAGCAAGCAAGACAGGTCATTGCTCTCTTACCTGCATGAGAATAGAATCCTGGCGCACACCAGTAGGCTCTCATCAGCCTGCACATACCCTCTTTGCCTAGATGAGTCAGACCGTGTGCCACCTCAGCTAGACTTGGAAGGTATGCTCTGGGGGCTACTGGCTTACCGTGTCCACCTGCCCACAGTCCTGAGGACTCCTGGCCATACCCCTTTGTACTCCAGACTACCTTTTCCTGTAGGGAACACAATTTTTTTTTGTATCTTAATTTAACTATTGTGTGTTTGCAATGTAGAGTACCATGAGCATAACTCAAAAAAAAGAAAAAAAGAAACATCTCTAGAGGAGAGAAAGAAGAAGAAAATGAAAAAGAAAATGTCAGGTTTGCCATTCACCAACAGGCATATCAGTGTCTATATAAAATTTCCCTTCAATTCCCATTCTCCACCCTTTGTGCATGACAAGGCACACTGCAGTAATAATGGTGTCATCATGCTGTTGAGATATACTGGGTTCGGGCAGAACTCTGAAGGACCTAGGCATGTGGAGTTTGAACTGTACTTGGGTCCATGTATTGTACCACCCTGTGTGAACGCAAAAGATGAAGAGGAAACTGTAGAGAAACAGAATAGAGGTTGGTGACAGATGAGTTTGTAGAGGTGAAGATTTTATAAAAATTTGACAACTGGATTGGGCACTACGGGGAAGTGATTCTCTACTTGGTCTACTCCCCTTAAAGAAATTTCTGTGTTTGTCGTATCGCTATTGGGACTATCCCAGCCATCAATCCAGTGTCCTGTCCATCCTAAGTTCATAGGGAACTCGGTATCTGTGAGATAATTTCCTCTACCTGTGATGGACATCCATCTAGAACAGTAGAATGCAACATTAGTCTTCGTGGGTGTCTAACATACTTTGTGCTTCCTGAGCGGGAGCACAGTATATGTATATCATATCTAACAAAATTAAGTTAATCAGGGGCCATTTCTGCTAGGAAAAAGAAGCAAAAGTTTAGAGGCCCCATCTTAACCCCAGCAAGTTTTGTCAAAGGGTAATGTTGCATTTTACTGTTCTTCCCAATAGCCGAATCTGTGTTTTCTATATGGCTTATGATTCCTTACTATATGTCCCTTGGTCCCGTCTATGTGTTTAATAATGTGGCTTGTGTTTTCTGTCTAGGGGATCTATAGTGACTATGTGTCCTACTACTCCTACAATCTCTGGCAAAATGCCCTTCCTTCCTACAAGTGTAACATATTATTGACCATTAGGGATTTGGGGTTTGAACTGATGGGTCTTTCCTGTATGTACCAGTATACTTACCGTCCTCAACCTCTCCACCTGTTGTTCTCTGCGCCTAGCACTATTCTTGTGATGTTCAATAGCACACTATCTAAGATTAGCAACTGTGACCCCTTTCCAGTTTTGCAAAGAAGTCTGTACCCTGACACTCAATGCCTTATTGAGCCCATCCATTTGCACAGAGACAGCCACCTCCCATTTGCCGAATTAGTGTTTACCAGTGGTCTTATCCAGATGGAGAGTTTTCTATTACTGCAAAAGACAAAAACAAAAACAAAAGTTTGACAAGCTTCTAGGTCATGCGAAGTATTCATTCATTCCTTCTTATCCCGTATTAAGGGTCTGTACATGGTCCAACAAACATTTATGAGCTCATCTTGACTAGGGCATTACTAGGAATGAATACTTCTTATATGGTAACTGAAAGAAATACACTGGGGTTACCTTGTCTCTGTCCGCTTTCCTACTGGCAAATACTAATGTGCGGACAGGTTTTTCTCCATTTCTGCCGTTACTTTCTTGATTTTTATTTTTTGTTTTTGTTTTACTATATATGTACACGAATGATACCATACTTACCTGTTCCACTGGTCTCAGCCACTTCCCCCACAGGCTACTGCTCTTCTTTTACCGGTTGGATACTCCTCTGGGTACATGAGAAATGGCTGAAAACAATCAAGTCACCATCTCCTCCTAAATAAAACTTCAACATTCATTAGTACATATATAGGTTACAGTCATATTTTTCATATTTTTATTATTTTCTGTAGTTTGTATGCTGGCCGTAACTGCTTCCACATCTACATATGGCGGTGTACTTGCATTCTCTTTTTTTCTTCCTACTTGTTTATTGTTGCTACAAGTTCAAACAGTTCTTATACTTCCATTCTTGTCTTATATGACTTTGGTTAGACATACCACCTGCAATACCTTAGGATCAAACTCACCAACCCCTCTTGCTGCCACAGGTTTAAACACTTTGTATGTCTGACCCTTTGTTTTTGGGATTTTATCAGACATATTCTTATCCTTAAGTTCTGCAATACGTTTGGTTCAAAGCTGCTCACCTTAGGGAATGGTACCCTATCTTTGTCAGTCATACATAACCATTCATTGCAAAAAGCCACCGTGTGTGAACCATACTTTTCACACATAATAAACCTTGCTGACCCTCTCGGTCGCAATTCTGACCTTCTCGGTCCCGAGTCTGACCTTCTCGGTCCCAACTCTTCTTCAGCCTGAACCCTAGCTACCAAACTCCCACTGCTTGTGCAATTGGATCCCATCGCAGACTTTTTGCCAATAAACTCAATCCCCAATGCACACCGCAGATAGACGGTGAAAGACACCTAGCGCTTTCACTAGCTCCTTCTCCGCTGAGTACCACGACTCACTCTAATAGTGAACCCCACGTACCCAGTGAGGCCCTATCGGTTTCTATTTACTGGAAGTGTTAGGAGTGACTTAAGGTAAGTAAGTAAATATCCGCCGCTGGAGATTTTCCTGAGAGAGACCAGCGAAAACTCCCTATACACTTTTTATACACAAATCACGCTTGCGTATGCTCTATACAGCGCTAATGATACCGCGATTTTACACAAAAGCTCGTAAAAAGGGTATCAAGTTGCGCTATCTATCGCACCCACAAACGCACGGTCCAATCGCACAGCGTATAGGTACTTGTTACCTATCTGCCGTACAACCACGGGTCATTGTGCAAACTGTGATCCTCAGCTCGGAGCGCAACAAACAACCTTTTTACTTCAATACTACACAATGCACAATTCCCTATTACGCTCCTCTGCAAATCTCCTCATGATTTGCGTATTTCAATCTATATTAACATGAGTCAGCCGCCTCATGCCACCAAGCCTCCACTTACTTGATGTACCACACTATGGGATCCCGAATTCCCTGGGTTCAATATCCACTCACTCCTACGTTCGCTCAGTCAAATACACTTTGGTTTTTCTGTACAGAAAATTTCAATTCATTCAGATAGGCAGCTTAACCCCAGAGGCAATACAGTTTAAACAAAAGTTTTATACTAATCTGCTTTAGAAACCGGGTAGTTTTGTGCTATTGTATTAAATGTCTACTATCCCACCTTTGAACTAAACAACACTATTGTATAATTTGTACTTAAAGCCCGCATTCTTACGCACTTTGCGTAAACACGCGACCGTGCGTGTCTCTTACGCTGCGTGCGCAGTCCTTTACTTTGTCCGAGACACGTGTACAAAACCCTGCGTCCGCAATAAAACAAATCACACAGCTCTATAAATGTGAACAATACTAATTACTATTGCCCACTAGACACAACTTGTTCTGTATAAACTTTTATGCAGACCTGCGTTTGTGCCTTTACACTTACTTCCTTAAAATATTGTTATTTCAAATTTACCTATATAGCAATAAATGTATCCTCTTTCACACAGATCTATAATGACTCTAGCAATAATCAATAATTGAAATGATATGATTCAGATTGGATAACTATCTTGCAGAACATACACTGATATAAATATACACATAATTATAATAATATTATATATATGTACCATTCACTGGTCTCCTATGAGACACCTTACCTCTTATTTGCATATCAAAGCTATTTGCTTTTCCCTGCTAAAAAAAGCAGTTACACAGGTTAATTTGCATTTCAATGGCTATCCTATAGCAAGCAGATTCTACAAGTCTTGGAAGGAAACAGAGGGGGGGGAAAAACAAAACCCTTTCTTTCCTTTTTCTATCTGTGTGCAATTTTTTCACTTGATGTAAAGTAATTAGGCACAGACAAGAAGGACAGGAAAAAAAAACTTCTCACCATTTACTCTCACTAGACCCAACTGAAACTATTTGTAATTGACTATGGCATGGGTTAAATAAATGCATTGGTAACTCATAAATTGTGCTTGATGTGACCAAGGAAACTGATTATTCTGAGCAGACTGAAAATCAGCTATTTAGAAAATGACCTTCCTAAAATGACCACTGCTCCTCCCCTTCCACATCCATGAGTTTTAAACAAAATGGTGGACAGGCCATGTGGTTAGTCCAAAATGGAGGACAGACCATTCGGCTTCCTTTGTCACAAAGAAATCACACATTATACAAGCACCAGAAGTGATTTTAGGCCTGAGTTAAAAAAAAACTATATCAAGGCTATGCAGCAACTTTTAAATGTACTTTTAACCCTACTTAACAGATAAACAATCCAATCTGAATCAATCACAATATGACTTATTTGAACTTTGTTTTGCAACAATAAAAATACATTTTAGTATCTTAAATATTATGAGAAACGCATTGTCCCTTGAAATTTCATATCATTGGCTTACTGATATCACAACAATACACGTGGATGTTATTTTCATCAGCGTCGCAATGCGTCCATCGGAGCTGGTCAACTACAGCCACGTTTGTAATGTACAGTGCATCATTAAGACCCTGATATCGCGGACCAGCCCCCTTCTGTGAATGCCAAATTGCTTTCTCACAAACACCCAAAATGCCCACTCTAATATATATTGTAAACGCCAGGCGCATCTTATTACCATATACGATAAAAGTGCGCTGTACATCGCAAAACACTGCATCCCATAAGAGAAAACAACACACCCACACATCATCTGAGCTCCAAAGCTCACCGATGTATATATTTGTCACCAAAAGAACATGGATTCAATATATTACAATGTACAGTATACCTATAGTTACAACTCATACAGTAAGCAGTTAATACATACAGTTACAGTTACATACAGTTACTTACAGTTACATACAGTTACAGGCCAGCGATACAATTACCATATATTTCAATGCATCCTCCTCTTAATATCTCTCTCTTAGCAAATAAATACAGGAACTGATCTGGTAATAACTCCATCATCGTCTCAGACCAAACAGCAACTGAGCTCCTGTGTGATCAGCAATGTGTTATCTAGTTTTTGGGGGAGGAAACTTACTCATTCATGATGAGTCACTAGTCTCTTTGTATATGCTAAACAGGTTCAGCCTTGGGGACGTCCAAAGGGGCTGGCCTGAGCTTCCTGTCCACTACCTGTTTGGAATATCTATTGTTCTAATAAAAGTGATTTTAGCTTACATACATTTAATCATAATTATTTGTTGCAAAGTCCTACAACTTTATAACAAGTATCAAATGAATCTACCCATTAATCTGGTTGCTTTAATAGTAAATATGACTGGTCTATCTTGCTTCGTTCAAATAATACACATACATGACATTACTTCATTATATAATTTTAAATCATCATGATGTCTGGTGCTTGATATTATTATAATTATGTACTGCATGAAATAAGTGTAAAATCCATCTCTGTGGCATGTCCGTGTAAATGCGTGTGTTACCATATATTGCTGTGTTTGCTGCGCATATTTGCAAGTATAGCGACTCATAATGTGTGTTAGTTTGTATGTTCTTTTTATGTAATTTTTTTTTTGACTTCGACATTACCTATCTGTTCTGCTCAAGCACAATATTGTGCTACCCATGAAAGACCTTCCTTACATGTACAGTGAGCAGAGACATTAGCCGGGACAGGGAGATCAGCTTAAGAATATGCTTCTGAAATCGTCATTCAAAGCCATCTTGCTAGCGTCTGTTTAGTAGCAGGCCATCTCCTGTTGTGAAAACTGTAGAGGATGAAAATAGAATTTGTCTTTCTAGTGGCACTGGTACTATCCATGTAGATACTTAATGCCCGGACTACGTGCAGCGACGCATCTCCCGCAGAAAATCCTGATTCCTGAAAAACCGGGACCATAATATCTTCATTAAGGTATAATATAGATCACCCCTTAGGAAGATACCCAGACCTAGTTCTGAGAACTACTTTATCTGAATACTCATCAGAAAAGGAGATTAACATGACAGTGCTTCTAAATCTGGCACTCTTCTAGCTGATGCGATAGTCAGCCAAACGAGAACTTTAGCTGTCAACCATTTAAAATCCACTTCACTTAGTGGTTTAAACAGAGCAACTTGACAGGCTTTGAGGACTAGATTTAGATTCCCTGGCCCTGTAGTAGGAAAAAGGGAAGGTTGAATTTGCAGCATTCCATGGGAAAAAGGGCGCATATCCTGCAATTTGGCATTTTTCTTTCGGAACCAGTCAATGCTGACACTTGTATTTCCAAGGAAGCCACCGCTAAACCTTTATCTATTCCTGTCTGAAGGAATGCTAAAACCCTGGAAACTCTGCAAGATTTCGGGTCCATACCTCTTTTATTGCACCAATGAATATAAGCTTGCCATATTTGCTGAAAAATACGAGTCAAGGAAGTTTTTCCTTGCTCTGGGCATTTGTGAGAATCCTCTGGACCTCAGTATATAGATTTCAAGAGCCACGCCATCAAAACAGTTGATCCAGATGTCTGTGATAATCAAGGACCCTGTCTTAGTCTGGGCGTAGAGGAAACAGAAAAGTTATTCAACATTTTTCTGCGGATCTGTGTACCAACGCCTTCTGGGCCAAGCCGGGGCTTATTAGAATCCAAGGCATCTTTGTTGTATTTTCCTCACTATCCTGAGTAGCAGGATGATCTGAGAAACACATAAGAGAAATAAAATTCCCATTAAAAAGACATCCACAAAGATCACTTCCTTTGTTCCTGACCCAATTATGGCTTTTGTTGTTCAGATGGGACACCATGAGAATTATCTCTGGCCAAGCCCATTTGTCTACCCGAGTCTGACACGACTTTAGGGTACAAAGCCCATTCATTTACCTTAATGGCTTGTCGACTGAGAAATCAGCTCTTCAGTTTAGGACTCCCGGAACAAACTCTGCAGACAAGGCTGGAAGATGGAGTTCTGCACACTTTAGTATGTGATTTACCTTCTTTCTTGCTATTTATCTGCGTGTTTCTCTGAAAGTTGAGGTACACTACTGCCATTTCCTTGTCCTTGCGGATCTGGACCGATCTTCCTTTAGGAATGCCCCGTGCCTGAATCAGGACCCAGTATATGGCCCGAAGTGCTAACAGATTTATTATCAGGCACCTTTCTTCTGTGATCCATAATCCCCAGAATCATAATTTGCCGGACAATGGCCTCCATAGCCGTGAAGACTTGCATTTGTTGTCAGGATTTCCCCACCTGATATCCAAAAAGAAAAAGGTATCCTCTGATCTAGATGGAATGTCTGTAGCCCCCAAGCTACTCGCTTTCTTACCTTTTTTTGCCAGTACCACGTACTTGTTTGTGTACTGTCCATCTGGCCCACCTACACCACCTGGTATTCACAGATGGTCTTGCGCTCAGAGAATTTAACCAGGTACAACACTTCCTAACTTCCAACATCAATTGAGATTGGACATATCCAGTGTGATGCGGCCTTAGATGGAGGAGATGCTAAAAAAGTCTTGAGTGGAATTATGCCCACTCCCCATGTGTATTGTTAACACCATCAAACCCATCATTCGCATTGCTGCGTGAATTGATATTGTTTGATATTGTAACCACTCTCCTAGCTTTGCCTTGGATATCTTGTTCCGAGGTAACTACTTTCTGCAAACTTGAATTCAGTATAGCCCCACCGTGAGTTATGTTACGGAACCAGAGATGATCCCGTTTACGAACCACCCGTGTGCCTCTGCAGACAAGTTATTTGTATGTTGTAGATGACACAGAACCTTTCCTGTATTTGTGTCAGGATAAGTAGGTGGTCAAAGTATGGCAATTTTCTTAACCCCTACTAATGGAGATAAATTGCCATAATAATTTTGGTAACTACTCTGGGGCTGTGGCTAACCCAAAGGGTAAGGCCTAACTGAACTTTTGCTGAAGGATGGTAAACCTTGGAATAACACTGATGGACAGTGTTATAGGAGCCTGAAGGTAAAATTCCTGACTTATCCAGGAATATCATGTATTATATTGGCTCCTCACCCAACTATGGAGTTGCCTCCACGTGAACTGTGTTACCCAAATTTCTCTGTTTTTGAAACTGATATTGGGGCGAGGGATTGTTTTTGACCCCGGTGGGAATAAACCCCCCCATTGTGCATGGGATACTGAAATGACTATTCCTGACAAAACATTTTTTGAATTGCTTCATGCAAATCCCTCGCCTACGCCTACCCGAGACGGGCTGAAACCGAAAACCTTTTAGGAGAATGGTCCCAGAAGGGAAAGTATGAGCCTAGAGATACCGCTTCTTGCACCCAGGCATCTATTTGTAGACTGCTATTAAATCTGTGCAAACTGAAGAAGTCGGCCCCTTATCCTTCTGGAATCCGCCAGGAGACCCGCACCATCATGCTGATGGCCTCTGGTTTGGAAGCTGGCCTCTGGTTGCCTTTGCTTCTTTGCCTTACCAGACTTATTGTATTGAGGCTGTTACGTTCCTTTATGACCGACAAGGCCGAACCGGACCCCTAGATTTGGGGTTATTATGTGGAAGGAAACGTGACCTTCTTGGAGTCTGTTTCTGACTCCGGAATAACTGTTAACTTCTTCCCAAACAGAAACTTCCAGCCAAGGCAAAGTTTTCAGAACCTTCTTAGATTCTGAATCAGCTTCCCATGTATGTGAACCAAGCTGCTCTCGAACAACTATTGTTATGCTGATGCCCTAGAACATTAGTGTCCATATGAGCTATATGGGCTTCTTACTCCCTTGTAGGCGCTGAAAACTTGTCTTCCAGTACCTCAGCCCAATGTACCTACAGCACCTGGTATTTCAAGGTGGTCTCCCCTCCAAGAACTAACCAGGCCCAACACGGCTTAGCTTCCAAATCTAGTGAGATTGGGCCTATCCAGTGTGGTATAGCCGTTGATTGCAAGGTGAAGTCATGGCTGGCCTTATGACTGCCCCAGACAAAGACAATATGGTCTTAATCTTTTGACCGCAGAGGCCCTATAGATTTTTGCATTATCAATGACATGCATATCTATTTTGGGAGACACTTCCCTATTTTAAACAGTCCCTAGCTGGAAAAAGATATTGGAATCCCATTTACCAGGCATTCTATTTTATTGGGTGTAACCCCAACCTTTTTCCTGAATTCTGCCCTCATGAAGAGGCCCTTTTGGGCACTGCTGCCTCTATTAACAGACTAGCCTTTTTTGCTCTCATTTATTCAGCTTATTTATTTAGCTGATATCTTTTACCTGTTCTTCGTATGCTGAAGTAGAGTATATAGAGTTTTCATCGTCTGATGATTATCATGTGTAGCCTGTGAAGTTGATGATTTATTTACATTTGGTTCATCAGCTTGTCTTATTGGAGACGCTGTTGGGGATATACCACAAGCAGTGAGCAGCATGTGTTAATAATGTAAGAATTAACATTTCAGCTAAACTGTACAAGGTCTGTGCAAACATCGCCTCAATGGGTCTATCTATACCTGATGTAAATCAGGACTGTATTATGCTAAACAGCAAATCATTTTTACACAGAACCATTCTGTACCAGATCATAGAGGATATTACAGTTTTTGCCAAACAACAACATATGAGTGTTTCTGTCAGTGTATGCCACCCTTAGACATGATAAATACTCAGCACTTTCACAGTGTACTACAAAATTTGTGACTGTAACCACTTTACTCTAAAGTGATATGTGTGACCCTTCCCATGCACCTGCATTAAGGATCAGAAAATCAACCGACAATCATTTATATTAAGTCAGCATCACACTAGCAGTCAGTCACATGTTATACATATATATATATATATATATATATATATACATATATATCATATGAGCATATTATCAACTACAAACACATCTCAAAGCATGTAGAAGTACATATTACTGAATTCTGTTCTATACAGATCTTTAACGTATTCAGACGCATTGCGAAGAAAACCACAGTAATGTACATAAAACTCATATGCAATAGGCACTAAAGTTAACTATTCATACTAACAAAAGTAGATAGAATTTTAGTGCTGTATAACCCGTACTCAGTAGAGCGGGATACAGGGAGACTCACCTCACTTCCAAGATCGATCAATACGTTAGCGAACGCTGAGTGGATCCAGACGCTACTAGTGTACTCTGCCGCTCCGGGAAATTTTAGTGAACACAGACGCTCAGTGAACGCACTGTGTATGCAGGCGCACCGGTCTGCGACCCGGTCTCTTGCGGTAAAGCTTAGTGTACACCGACGCAGCGGCCTATGCTGTGACCGAGATCCCTCGTGGTAGCGTCTGAGACGGAAGTAAGGCAACAATTCATGGCGGGAGATGCACGGAAACTGGTCATGAACTGGGGGGAGGGGCGACCAGGAGAGCATCTGACTCCCCACTGTTGACATCAACACTAGGAATCGCAGCCTCATACTAATCCTGGTGCCTTATGATCCCTAAGGCCTAGTACTGGAGCAACCATGGTGACAGCGCGCCAGCTACTGTTTGGTAGTCTCCTCCCAATACAGTGCGGATGTGTCCGTATTCCCCTTCTAAGGGGAACCGATGCCTTACCTTCTCCCCGTGCTCCAGCCACAGCCTGGTAACGTCTGCTGGACCTGCTAGTATATCCGACACAGACGCCCATCGAGACAACACTTGTACCGTGGGTAAGCGTTGTTGCGACCCGGCGGAGAGTTGTTGGAGCGACTCTTTCCAATATGTGTGTAAGACGCTGTTAGGAAAGATCACTCAGAACACATAGTAAGAATATAAAAATAAATTAATAAAGCCTAGGGCTGCCAATAAAAAAAGCAGTCCTGTGACCATGGTCCGGCTCCTGCCGCACCAAGCAAAAAAATGATTTGCCTGAGTCAGTGGGCGGGGCTATATGGACGAGCCCGTTACATCCTGGGAGGACTGAAAGCTTGTGATCGTTTGGTGCCAATCCGCTGTCACTCCATCATATCCCAATGTTATCCTGTGGATAACCCGTGGACCCTGCCAGAGAAAGTTTCAACTAAAATTGCTGCTGGAAATTGTATTGTTACTACTCGAATTTCTGTCACAGAAAATGCCCCTATTTCACAATTTCAACAAAGTGCGCAGTGAAATTCCCTTTATTCTGCATACTGAATTAAATTCTTACCATATATTACACAATATATATAGTTTGGTGGCTCTATCTGTTAATAGCTATAGAAGAAAAACATATCCCTTTTTCACCGAGCTTTTGACCTGGGTTATTGCCAGGTTAATCCGTGTCGCAGCTCGGTATAAAAGGGTTTACCAGTGACCCGGGAATACAACCTGGCTAGTTTGCAGGGTTGGTCCCGGGAAGGACCCGGATCACAGTACAGTGTAAACGGGTAAGCTGGGTCTATGCGATCCGGGACCTTTTTACAGCATAGGAAAACCGGCGCTAAGAGATTATCTCATCTCCTAGACCCCTGACGCCACCGACACGGCAATAAGCCAGGTCCGGGCGCCAGTCTGATCAGGGTCTCAGGTGGGTCGCATCCAGGTTGGAGCCAACTACAAAATCCTAGGTGCAACCCGGCAATTCGGTGTAAAAGTGGTGTTAGCTGACTAGTAAAATATCATGGCTGGGATTGTACATCTCCGAGGTCCACCATATGCAGGTGCGTCTTATGAGAGGAGGGAGGCTCCTCCCCATACAGATCGAACCCCTTTGCTCTGTGCATGCATCTTGAAGACTGTGGGATTGTGCCAGAGTCTACTCCACAAGCGGATCTCTCTGGGAAAATGGTGCCACTGGTTTCACAGTGTTTTCTCTAATGCGCATGCACCAACTCCACTTTTGCTGGATATGCTGTAGCAAGGTAAATATAACTTAGTGTATGGTGTGGGCCCCATTGACTTAGGTGTTCCTGTGCACTGTACACCTAATAGATACGTCCTCTTTAGGTGAACTCATTGGTTCTTTTAACTTCCATTATCACCTTTATGCTGATGACACTCAAATCTACCTTTCCTCCCGTGATCTCTGCCCTGCTCTCCTCACTCGTACCTCCAACTGTCTCTCTGCTATCTCTTCCTGGATGTCCCAGCGCTTTCTTAAACTTAACATGTCCAAGACTGAGCTGATCATCTTTCCCCCCTCCCGCAAAACCTCATTCCCACAATCTCATTATCTATTGATGGCACTACTATCTCCTCTAGCCCCCAAGTGCGCTATCTTGGCGTAATCCATGACTCCTCCCTCTCATTTAAACCACACATTCAGCACCTCTCACAAACCTGTCATTTTCATCTCAAAAATATTTCCAGGATCAGACCCTGTCTCACCCAGGATGCCACTAAGACCATTATCTACTCACTGATCATTTCCAGACTGGACTACTGTAATCTCCTCCAAACTGGCCTCCCAGACAAATACCTCTCTCCAATCTATCCTGCTGCAGCCTGGCTCATCTTACTCACCAAACGCACTATGTCCACCTTCCCTCTCCTACAAGCCCTTCACTGGCTCCCCTTTCCTTTCAGAATCCAATTCAAACTTTTCATACTCAGGGGCAGATGTATTAACCTGGAGAAGGCATAAGGAAGTTATAAACCAGTGATATGTGCAAGGTGATAAAGGCACCAGCCAATCAGCTTCAATATGTAAATTAACAGTTAGGATCTGAATGGCTACCCTTTTATCACCTTGCACATATCACTGGTTTATCGCTTCCTTATGCCTTCTCCATGTTAATACATCTGCCCCTCACTTACAGGCAGTGCCGTAACTAGCCATTTTAGCGCTGTGTGCAAGAAACGGCGTTGGCGCCCCCTGTGTAAGGAAGGGGCAGTTCGTGCCGTAGGCGCGTGAAAAATATATAGGGGCGTGGCTTCATGGGGAAGGGGCGTGGCCACAAAAATAATACCAATTCGTACTACGGTGCACAGTAGTCTCCATTATTCAAATTGCGCTGCACAGTAGCACCACTATACCAGGTAGAGCCCCTTTTACACATTACGGCAGACAGCGTCCACTTTTTACACATTACAGCAGACAGCGTCCCCCTTTTTACACATTACGGCAGCCAGTCCCCCTTTTTACACATTACGGCAGACAGCGTCCCCCTTTTACACATTACGGCAGACAGCGTCACCCTTTTACACATTACGGCAGACAGCATCCCCTTTTTACACATTACGGCAGACAGCGCCCCCTTTTTACACATAACGGCAGACAGCGTCCCCCTTTTTACCCATTACGGCAGACAGCGTGCCCTTTTTACACATTACGGCAGACAGCGTGCCCTTTTTACACATTACGGCAGACAACATCCCCTTTTTACACATTACGGCAGACAGCGTCCCCTTCTTACACATTACGGCAGACAGCTTCCCCCTTTTTACACATTACGGCAGACAGTCCCCCTTTTTACTCATTGCGGCAGACAGAATAGAGAGAGAGAGAGGACAGAAAGAGTGAGAGTCAGTCAGGGCATTTATACTGCACATATGCACTCACCCTAGTCTGGGACCGGGTGGGAGGGCACACTCTCTACCTGCAGTGCTGAAACTGGCTCTGAGCTGTGCTGCTGCTGGTGACTCCTCCTCAGTACTAGAGGCGCAGGATGGCTGCAGACCTGGCTGGTGCTAGAGGGCGGGTGGGTGCCGTCGCTGCTGCTCGTCGATCTGCTGGGGCTGCTGCTGCTGCTCATCAATCTTCTCCGTTCCTTGGTTACTTACCACACGTCGCCGCTGGTCACCACGCGCCACTCCTTGAGCTTCACAGCTCCTCGGTCTTCCACCACCGCGTCCGCTCCCAGAATGCCATGCGCGATGGTGTCGCGCCTGCACTGGCATTGTGGGAAGGGGGGGGGGAGGAGATAACGGAGAGAGGCGATGGGACTGCTCAGCAGGCAAGGGGACAGCCAGACCGGGCGGCCATGCATATAATATGCCACATTTTAAAACTGTCGTGCCGCCTACTATATTTAGTGCCCTGACTCCTGGCTGTCCTCACAGCGCAGCGGGGGACTCTTGCTGCGCTCCCTCTACGAGTGCGCTGTGTGCAACGCCCACTCTGCACACACCTAGTTACGGCCCTGCTTACAAGGCACTTACCCACTCCTCTCCCATTTACATCTTTCACCTTATCTCCCTTTACTCTCCCACCCGTCTTCTTCGCTCTGCTAATGCACGCCGACTCGCCTGTCTTCTAATTACTTCCTCCCACTCCTATCTCCAAGATTTTTCACGTGCTGCTCTCTTACTCTGGAATTCTCTACCTCTCCCCCTCAGACTCTCCACCTCTCTAAAGGACTTCAAACGGGCTCTTAAGACCCACTTATTCACCAAACCCAACCTAACCCTCTGTCCCACCCTCAATCTACCCCATCTGTGTCACCCCTGTCTGTCTGCCCCTCCCCTTTAAAATGTAAGCTCTCATGATTAGGGCCTCTTCCCTCATGTGCTTATCCTTTTCTTACTTTAATAATCTTCAACTGCCCAAATCCTGCAGTTTTCGGCCACCTTGAAACTTATCTCAGTGTTGTCAACTGAAGTAGTCATGCTTAGTTACCCTGTACTTGTCCTATATTGCCTTCAACTGTAAGTCACTGTTTTGATTATGTGCATATATACTCTGTAATTGTGCGCTGCGGAACCCTTGTGGCGCCATATAAATAAAGGATACTAATAATAAATAATACAGCAACAAAGTGTATTTACAAACTATTTATAACATGTTGGGAACAATGGGTTAGCACTCCATTTACTAGAACTATTGTTAGAACAGAACACACAACACTGTAGTAACACAAAGTGCTATGTAAATTGTTTACAATGCAGCTAAGCATCCTGACGCACTACTCTGGAGCCTGCGTATGAAGAGGGAGTTCCCTGCATGCAATGTGTTACCATGGGAGCTGTGGCTACACCCTCCGGCTCCACACAGACGTCAGCTGCAGACACTTCCTAATCAAGACTTAGATCAACACTGTCTGCAGCATGTATGGTAAATAAACACATTTACACTTCTGCCAAACAACTAAGGATCGTGCATATATATATATATATATATAATGCACCTGTTGTTATTATTATTATTATTATTATTATTAGCAGTAGTATTAATAATAATAATTTGTGAGATGTTACAGTGTTCTGCATGAGATCCCACTATTAGTACTTCTGTAAACCAGCACTTTAGTAAAAAAAACCCATTGTCTTTGTAATCACAGCTATAGCACTATAGCCCAGTACACACGGGGGAGATGTGTGCTGAGCAATCTATCAGTGACCGCTCAGCACACATCTCTCCCCCGCTAAGCACTCAGCGCGATGTGTGCTGGGCGTAGGAGCAGCGTGCGGGGCGGTCATTTCACCCAGCGGTGAAATGAGAGATCTAACTAGATTTGGCATGCATGCAAGGGCTGTGCATCGCTATTGCTATGGGCATACACACAGGGAGATGGGTGCTTCATTTCTAAGCAATCTAGTCAGCCATGGGTGGCAGAGTCAGCCCCACACTGTGGCTATGGGATGACTGTATGGCGAGATACAGTGTACAGATCCCCGGCAGTGCTCACCTGTCCCGGGGTCCTGGCTCGGGTAAAGTCCGGGAGGGCAGTGGGGCAGCCGGAGCAGTTGCAGGGCACAAAGGGAGCCGAGAAGCAGAGTGCATCCCATGTAGACAGCGCAGTGCAGCAGCAGGGCAGTGAGCTGCAGCTCTCCGCCAGGGGCCCCACTGCCCGACATCCTGCTGCCCCAAGTGTAGTAGTGGCAGCAGCCCAAAGACGGCGGCCAGCATGAAGCGAGAGGATGGAAACTGGGGGCAGTGGGGTGCTGGGCTCTGGTCCCCGCTGCTTGGGGAGCACCGGCTCCATGCTGCCTTCTTAGCATCCTTAGTGCAGTAGTGTGGCCCAAGGATGAGCTGCGTGCACAGGGGGAGGATGCCCGGGTCAGCCCTCCTCTTGCAGATGGCATGATTCACAACAAAAGGGAGAGAAGAAGACTCTTTTGTGGGTGCACTCTTGTATGTTTAAGAGGTCTCAGAAGAGACAATAAGTAAAAATTATAAATGAATTTTTAAATATAACTTTTATTAACAACAATTGATAAAATAGTAGAGTTTACTGTCAAAAATTGGAGGTAGGGGTGGGGGGAAGGGTAGGGGGGAGTTGGGGAAAAGAAAGGGGGGAACACAGAACGAATTAATTACAGTGTAAATACTGAATATTGTTCTGGAATGCCAGGGTGCGATAATAACAGCTGGAGACCCTGAAAATTGAAGCGTTTTTATTCTCTCATGAGCGATGATGAGGAGACAGATGGGATGATTAAAGATGGAATGAGCAAGATGAATCTGCTGTCAGTGTTAGACGCTGAGCAAAACCGTCCAGGAATTTCTACTAAACTGAGTATTCCTCGAGAGTCTCCCACTCGAGTACTGACCCAGCCCTACACTGCTTAGCTTCCAAGATCGGAAGGATTCGGGCGTTACCAGTGTGGTATGATAGTAGAAAAAATATTTGATATCGAGGGCTCGAGAATCACTGATGAGAGTTCACGAAAATGGAGAAATAAGAGAAAAGAAAAGACAAGAGAATGGGTGGAGGAGGAAAATAGGGGATCTGCTGCCACCGTTAGACCGGGATAATTACCCCTGAATCAGTGGTGAGAGTCCTGAAGATAGTATAAAGTGAGGAAAAGGAAACGATACTGATAGGTAAAAATTTTTGAGATTGGTTGATAGACAATGGGCTGCTTGATTGCAGGATGCTGATAGTACCTATGATAAAGGTACTAGGTGTGATAAAGAGCAATTTGTACACAATTAGCAGTCAAATAAATTGATTAGACCCATACATCACCATCAATTTGCTACTATCAGATTATTACAATTATACCAAAATGGTATCAGGTGGAAAAAGAAGGAGAAAATGAACAACAATTTCTTATTTGTGTTCCGCTGTATGCAGAGCTGCAGAAATACTATATAATATGATTGCAAGATGCTGATAGTACCTATGATAAAGGTACTTGGTGTGATAAGGAGCAATTTGTACACAATTAGCAGATAATTAAGTTGATTGGAACCATGCATCACCATCAATTTGATGCTGACAGATTATTGCACATTGTACCAGAATGGTATCAGGTGAAAAGAGAAAGAGATAATGAACAACAGTTGATTATACAGAGCTGCAGCAGTGCTATATAATACGCAGTATAGAGGATAGTGATAAATTGCTCAGCCAAATGATTAGATCAATATTAATGACTGAAAATAAAGGTTTAAACAGTATCCTATGTGGTATTAAGCCGCTAAATGCCGACTATCTGTAAAACGGGTACTTGCAAAAAACAGCTTGATGAATGCTATTATCAAATATAAATATGCAAAAAGATGCTGAGATTGAGCAGATATTACCCGGAATTGTATGGAACGATCAGTCACTAATATGAGCAGGATACTTTCTGAGTACGGAATGTCCGTGTCAAAGTCCAGGCAAATTGAAGATGCAGGATACACTGGTTCTCAGGAGCTGAGCAGTTCGTTTATAGCCGCACTGCCGATCAAAGTACCTGATGTATTGTGGAGACGTGGTCAGGTTGGCTGAGGAGAAGAGAGACACAATGTTCCTGGTCCCATCGCGGCAGTATCTAGCGGCGGAGGGTTGATGCAGCGGCTGCTGGGGAAAGAGCGGCTCGTGGTTCAGGATGTCCGGAATCAGCTGTCACACCCAGGCAGTGGGGGTAGGGAACGGAAAACTAGTTTCACCCGTTCACCGGGCTTGATCACTTCTTGCAATCATATTATATAGTATTTCTGCAGCTCTGCATACAGCGGAACACAAATAAGAAATTGTTGTTCATTTTCTCCTTCTTTTTCCACCTGATACCATTTTGGTATAATTGTAATAATCTGATAGTAGCAAATTGATGGTGATGTATGGGTCTAATCAATTTATTTGACTGCTAATTGTGTACAAATTGCTCTTTATCACACCTAGTACCTTTATCATAGGTACTATCAGCATCCTGCAATCAAGCAGCCCATTGTCTATCAACCAATCTCAAAAAAATTTTTTACCTATCAGTATCGTTTCCTTTTCCTCACTTTATACTATCTTCAGGACTCTCACCACTGATTCAGGGGTAATTATCCCGGTCTAACGGTGGCAGCAGATCCCCTATTTTCCTCCTCCACCCATTCTCTTGTCTTTTCTTTTCTCTTATTTCTCCATTTTCGTGAACTCTCATCAGTGATTCTCGAGCCCTCGATATCAAATATTTTTTCTACTATCATACCACACTGGTAACGCCCGAATCCTTCCGATCTTGGAAGCTAAGCAGTGTAGGGCTGGGTCAGTACTCGAGTGGGAGACTCTCGAGGAATACTCAGTTTAGTAGAAATTCATGGACGGTTTTGCTCAGCGTCTAACACTGACAGCAGATTCATCTTGCTCATTCCATCTTTAATCATCCCATCTGTCTCCTCATCATCGCTCATGAGAGAATAAAAACGCTTCAATTTTCAGGGTCTCCAGCTGTTATTATCGCACCCAGGCATTCCAGAACAATATTCAGTATTTACACTGTAATTAATTCGTTCTGTGTTCCCCCCTTTCTTTTCCCCAACTCCCCCCTACCCTTCCCCCCACCCCTACCTCCAATTTTTGACAGTAAACTCTACTATTTTATCAATTGTTGTTAATAAAAGTTATATTTAAAAATTCATTTATAATTTTTACTTATTGTCTCTTCTGAGACCTCTTAAACATACAAGAGTGCACCCACAAAAGAGTCTTCTTCTCTCCCTTTTGTTGTATGTCTTACCACTGACTCAGGGTGCACCACCAAACTCAAGATAACATTAGAAAACTCAGATTTTCTCGTTGTATTATGTATTTTGGTTCTAACAATATCTATTAGATACCTTACCATTCTCCAGTGCGGTATACCCCCAATACATTCAGATGGCATGATTCACCAAGCCGGGCTCCATGTCACTGCTCAGCTCCTCTGCCCTGCCAGTTATGCCATGGCTCCCATCACATTCACAGTGCTCTAAATGCTGGGAAGTGGTGCCGCCCGGGAGCTCATAACGCTGGTGGCTGTATCACCCTAGCACCGAGCATGAAAACCCCTTGGCAATGAGCATTACACACCCCTAGCAACAAGCATTACCCCCTGGTAACAAGCATGACACCCAGCTCATGAAATCCCTGGCAACAAGCATTACCCCCCAGTAACGAGCATGACACCCAGTGCTTGAAACCTCTGCCAATGAATATTACCCCCTGGCAACAAGCTTGACACCCAACACATGAAACTCTTGGCAACAAGCATAACACCCGGTGCATGAAACCCCTGGCAATGAGCATGACACCCTTAGCATGAAACACCTGGCAATGAGTAGGTAACTTAAAAGTAATTAGAAGCCTTACTGTAGAGCTTAATGTGTATTGGGCATTGCGGTGTGTGTCATAATGTATCACAGGCATTACGGTGTGTGGTATACTATATCAAGGGCATTGTGGTATGTGGTATAATGTCTAAGGGGCATTGCAGTGTGTGGAATAATGTATAACGGCATTGTGGTGTGTGTCATAATGTGTCACAAGCATGACAGTGTGTGTGGTGTACTGTATCACAGGCATTATATGTGGTATAATGTCTCAGGGGCATTGCGATACGTGGCATAATATGTCACAGACATTACGGTATGTGGAATATTGTGTAATGGGCATTATGGTGCAGGGACGTGCAGGCAGGGGAGGCAGTGCCTCCCCTGTCATTAATGATGTGATGAAAAGAATAAAAAAAAAGATACTTATGACGCATATTCTGTGTCATAAGTATGTTCTTTTTATTATTCTAATCATTTGATAGTGTAAATACCTTGAAAATGAATTTCTGCGGCACCGAGAGCGGTGCCGCACGCTGGCCATTGTAAAAGTCCGGAAGCAGGGGCGGCTAGGGGGCGGAGCCAATCAGAGGACTGGAAAAGGCCATGAAAAAGAACAGTGGAAGCGGCACCAGTACAAGTGCCGCAGAGCAGCAGGGGCGTGCTTTCAGCGTATATGAAAGCACGCCCATGTCTCTGTGATTGGGCAGCAGCTGTATAGCACTGACAGTGACTGCATCCTGCCGTCACTGGCAATGCTTTCGTGTACAGCGTCGAACCCCCCCACCTCCCTCCCTCCCTCTCCCTATCCCTCCCCCAGGGCCGGGGGAGGGATAGACAGTGAAAGCCAACCGGTCCATTACTCTGGATTCTCGCGGCCGCATAGAGAGCCTGTGCTGCTGCCGGATAATGGTCATGTGATGTGGTGGTCCTTAGCACGAACAGAAACTAGACGCTAGGTAGCCTCTAGTTTCTCTTCGTGCTAAGGACCACCGCATCACATGACCACTATCCGACAGCAGCACAGGCTCTCTATGCGGCCGCGAGAATCCAGAGCAATGGACCGAGCATGGTAGCGTCTAGTTTCTCTACCGTGCTATCAGTGGCTGCCTTGTGCAGAACCCTTCCTCCCGCCTGCACAGAAGTTGAAACGCTGCCGCTGCCAATAGTTCCCTAACCCCTGCCCCCAGCGCCGGAGACTTTTTTTTTTTTATGGACATGTGGCCACAGAACTGGAGAAGAGTGTGAATCTCCAGGTAATTTCTGTATTGACTAGCTGGTAATGTGGATGTGTCAGGGGGTACATGCTGGGGGTGTTAGGGGGTATATGATGGTGGTGTGGGTGTGTCAGGGGGTATATGATGGTGGTGGGGTGTCAGGGGGTACATGCTGGTGGTGTGGGGTTGTCAGGGGGTACATGCTGGTGGTGGAGGTGTTAGGGGGTACATGCTGGTGGTGTGGGGGTGTCAGGGGGTACATGCTGGTGGTGTGGGGGTGTCAGGGGGTACATGCTGGTGGTGGGGGTGTTAGGGGGTACATGCTGGTGGTGTGGGGGTGTCAGGGGGTACATGCTGGTGGTGGGGGTGTTAGGGGGTACATGCTGGTGGTGTGGGGGTGTCAGGGGGTACATGCTGGTGGAGTGGGGGTGTCAGGGGGTACATGCTGGTGGTGGGGGTGTTAGGGGGTACATGCTGGTGGTGTGGGGGTGTCAGGGGGTACATGCTGGTGGAGTGGGGGTGTCAGGGGGTACATGCTGGTGGTGGGGGTGTTAGGGGGTACATGCTGGTGGTGTGGGGGTGTCAGGGGGTACATGCTGGTGGAGTGGGGGTGTCAGGGGGTACATGCTGGTGGTGGGGGTGTTAGGGGGTACATGCTGGTGGTGTGGGGGTGTCAGGGGGTACATGCTGGTGGAGTGGGGGTGTCAGGGGGTACATGCTGGTGGTGTGGGGGTGTCAGGGGGTACATGCTGGTGGTGTGGGTGTGTTAGGGGGTACAGGGTGACAGGCTGGTGGTGTGGGGGTACATGATGGTGGTGTGGGGGTGCTAGAGGTTACAGGGAGGCAGGCTTGGTGTGGGGGGGGTGTACAGGATGGCAGGCTGATGGTGTGGGTGTGCTAGGGGGTACAGGGTGGCAGGCTAGCGGTGTGGGTGTGTCAGGGTGGCAGGCTGGTGGATTGGGTGTGTCAAGGGTACAGTGTGACAGGGTGGCAGTGCTAGGGGGTACACTGTGGCAGTGTGGGTGTGCTAGGGGGTACACTGTGGCAGGGTGGGTGTGCTAGGGGGTACAAATTGGCAGCATGTGTGCAAAATAATTGTCATACTCTATTTGGTGAATCTTTATCACCGGGCTGATTGTGTACTTGCAATGCACAAATGTGTAGAAGGAGCACTACTGTGTGTCATTACGTGAATAAGGGACACTCTTATGTAGTGTAAATGTGACAGCTGTGTGTGTTATGGATGGGACCGGGCTATCACTAGTGTGTACAGATGGGAATGGAATCTCAGTCTGTAGCAGTGACGGGGAAGCCATCCTCTCCCCTGGGTAGAAGTCACGCTTCTCCACTGAGCTCACCCTGTGCCACAGGAGATGTCCAGCAGGGTCTGGCATTCATGCCTCTGCAGCAGGGACAAAATCTTTAAGCGATACTCATTGGTGCAATTTCACGTGTCTCCGCTGTAATAATGCCAGACCAGAGCTGCTCGGCCACCTGCGTACTGATCCGGGACCCCTCCGGCCTCCACCCACAGGAAGTGGGTCTGGTACACACTGTCCACCATTGTCCCCTGCGACTCGTCTGGAAGCCGAGTCAGCGGCAGCACCCACTGTACAAACTGCACCCTGCACAGACCCTTCTCCATTAAGTTGATGGAAGCCCTGGACAACAAATTGCATTCATGTCCTCCTCCCACTCCCTTCCCAGTCCCAAACACTCATTTTTTTTTCTATAAAAATGTACAATACAGTATATCACAAGTATGATGAGCAGGCAGGCAGCGGGCATTGAACTGAGATGCAAATTAGTTGCGGAGGGCTGGGTCAGTTGATGGTGTGCGAGTTTGTAAGCCATTGGCCGCGGGCATTGGCTCGGCGGCAGTAGAGGTCATCGGCAGGATTCGGCGGACATTATGGCTGTAGTGCCTCACCAGCCACTGACCTCACCGCACGCCACTGTTATGGTGTGTGGCATAATGTCTAAGGGCCATTGCAGTATGTGGCATTTTGTATACTGGGCATTACTATAAGGAGGAAAAATGACAAATAATGTAAGGGGCATGAATCAGGATTATTTTTCTTTCCTGTGGTGGCTAACGTCTGGGCGTACAGGTTGCAAAACTGGGGTATAATGTAGTCTTTTCTGCAATGCCACACCCATTTTAGCAAGGCCACACACCCCTTTCCAACACACACCTGCGGCACCCGCAATTTCATCACGTTTCTGGTGGCAATTATGGGTTGGGGGGGGCGCCAGAGATTGTCCTGGCTTGGGGGAGAAAAATTTCTAGTTACGCCACTGATTATATTAGTGCCAGGCTGGGATTTTGGTGCTGCTAAAGTTTGTCGCAGACCATGAGGGTGGGAGGTACCTAGAGGAGAGGAATAGTTAGAGGGGAGGGGCACCTTGGTCAAACTGAATCCTTCTGTAGAGCCGGTATGTAATGGAGAATTGCACCAACAGTTTATATCAGGCAAACGAGAGATTACATAGAGTAGATTCAAATTAGACAATAGTTAATTAATATCCCTTTAACAACGCCGCTTCGACCTGGGTCACAGCTCGGTGTGAAAGGGTCTCCAAAAAAAACTTGGGTCGAGTGATCCAGGAATCCAACCTGAGTAGAAGACCTGGGTTGGACAAGGAAACTATCCGTATAAAGGTCGTCATTTGACTCTTCTTCACAGTATAGGAAGAGCCTGATTCCCGGCACTTGGATATGATGTCTCTCAAGCTCTGGCTGAAGAGTCAACATTGCACCTGTGCAGTGTAAATGGCTCCGACCTAGGAATAAATCGGCTTGGAGACGCAGTGTGACAGGGGTCTGTCCCGGCTCTGACCGATATTGGAACCGTGTTCCAAATCCCAGGTCAGATCTGGGATTTTGGTGTGAAAGGAGTATATGACTGCATAGTTAGAACATTCCCAGTGACATCAATGTGAACGATTTATAAAACAAGCACAACAAACCTTCTCAAGTACATTAACTTTCCATTATATTATTGCACCAATCATCAGTTCCACACAGTGACCTTCAATAAGTTCATTAAGTTTAACAAGTTCTTTAAAGAACAATAAATAGCAACGACTTAAGTGAAGTAACAGTGAACTCCCACACTGATAATTACTGAATGAGCTAACCAGAACAGTGTCACATCCTTAATAGTCCGAATGTTATTCAAAGCATACGGTAGGTCAGGTCACAAACCCAAAGGTTGTCACTTATTACATACGTTTCTGTGAATTTGTGCTCAAGACAAACAACAGAACAAACAAACTGGAACTTATGACAGAGACATCATTTGTAAATGTCAAGTGCATACTGTATGTGACAGTGGATTTCTCTTTTATTTTGACTAGTAAGAAAACTGCATTAAAGGGCAAAGGTAGATGTTGGGGGTAAGTACGTCACGTCACGTGCCAGCAATTAATTGTAAATGACCTCACCCAAATCTCACCATTTAGATTAAGTGTAATTAGTTAACATAAATAAATGAAATAAGAAAAATATACTTGATCTCTCTTCCCCGATTCCGTTCCAATGAACCAAGCAGGAAAAAAGACCAATAACCTAATGGGAAGCTCCGGGAAACGGAACTTGACAACGCTGCAAGGAATTTGCAAATTCAGAATATCTTTCTTTAATTTTACAACCATTGGGAGAAGTGCAATGACAGAGGGGGTCATTCCGAGTTGATCGTAGCTGTGCTAAATTTAGCACAGCCACGATCATTCACACTGACATGCGGGGGGACGCCCAGCACAGGTCCGGCCCGCATGTCAGTGCCACCCCCCCTCCCCGACCCCGCAGAAGTGCAAAGTACTCATCGCTCCCCGGCCCGCAGCGGCTGCGTGTGACATCACACAGCCACCGCGGCACGCCCCCTCCCGACCAGCGACTGCCTCTGCCTCAGAGGCGATCGCTAGGCAACGACGGCTGCCATGCGCAGCACCGACCCGATCACTGCGCTGCAACAAACTGCAGCGAGCGATTGGGTTGGAATGACCCCCAGAGTATTCAGGGGGTGTGGATTATATGATCTACATTGGAACTGGAAGAGACATTCAGCTGAACAAATAACATATCATTTGCCTTTCTTGTTTTGCAACATTGTAACAAATTATGCAGCTATGACAAGCCGTACATATTCTTGTAACATAATTACATAATGTTCTTGGTATAAAACCATAAATCCTGAGTGTACATACTTGAAATATAAGACACATTGTAAGTGAATTTATAATTCATAACAGGTTACTAGATTATTTACAGCCTTGGAACATACAATCTTCTATTTATACTTCTAAATAAGGACAGGACACAGGAAATCATTTTAATAATTTTTATTTATAAACGCAGTTTTTTCTTATTACATCACAACCACCCCACACACACACATTTTTTCTTTAGTATGTTCTAACATTTCGCTTCATTAAGCCTCACAGTAGGCTAATTAGTAATTAATGAGACAAGAAATATAAAGCCTAACAGGCAGAATTAATGTGAAGTCATTTTGATATATTTTTAATAAATACGTGATTAAGAGTTATATTTTAAAATAATATAGGGAAATGTGCACCCAATAATCCAATTTCTTTATTGTCTTATGGTCTGTCTTCATATTCATTCAGTCCAATTTTAAATTGGAGGGTAGCACTTGATCGTAATTTATGTATACACAAATGTGACAGCAACATTTAAAGATCAATATTCCCTAAAGAATACATATATCCAGTGTCGGACTGGGGAATGAAGGGCTGTTGTAGGGGCCCATGCTTAAGGGTGTGGCCAGCCATCACAAAGGCTTGGCTAACCATTACAGAGTACATGTTCTGTGCCCCTTGGTAAATACATAATAAACCATGTTCTTATGAAGTATAATGTAACATACGTATAATGCATAATTCATGTGCACTAGGATAGAGACTGGAACCTGATCCCTAGAGGAGGAGGAGGGCCCACAGGTAGTGGGGCCTACCGGTGGTTTCCCCCGTTCCCCTGTGGGCCAGTCCGGCTCTGCGTATATCTTCTGGTGCGGAATTCCCTTTCTTTCAGTTATTGTTTCCTTTTTACATGTCGATCTTTTGACCATGGCGAATTAATGCATGTCTACCATTAGTGATAGACCTATTGAATGTAGACCTTTTTAGTGTAGCTCTATAGTCCGGATACCATATTCAGGGACCATTCTGTGTATCATACAGGACTTTTAACAGAGCTTATTAATCTACAGTATCCAACATCACCCCACTTTACCTCATGGCCAAGAACTCTGGCCTCACCCTGGAGAATTGTTTCTGAAGTTGCAGGGCGTACCTTCTTTCAATAGCAACGGGTCCAAAGAAGAAATCTGCAGTCACGTCTTGAGATGCGGATAGGACTGCATATGGGTGAAACTGAATATACTGTACATATTTCTTTCTGTGCACAATCGTTTTGCTCAAAATCCATTTAATTACATTCCATCACCGCATCCAAATGCAATCTGCAACAATTTCCATTACAACTAAGCAAATCTCTATGTCTAATTCAGTATTATGTAGATACATTTACTAAAGCTTCTAAAACATATGTAGAGGTGTTGCCCAAAGCAACCAGATTCTGTTTATCATTTTCTAGGATGCAATAGAGAAATTATAGCAAAAATTTGATTGGTTGCTATGGACAAAACATCCCTTTAATTTTTTAGATACTTTACTAAATCGATCCCTATGTACCATGGGGGTTATTCAAGTTTGTTAGCAAACCCAAAAAGTTAACAATTGGTCAAAACCATGTTGCACTGCAGGTGGGGCAGATGTAATGTGCAGAGAGATTTACATTTGGGTGGGTTATGTTATTTTTGTGCATAGTAAATACTGGCTGTTTTATTTTTACACAGCAATTTAGATTTCAGTTTGAACACATCCCACCCAAATATAAATCTCTTTGCACATATTACATCTGCCCCACCTGCAGTGCAACATGGTTTTGCCCAATTGTTAACTTTTTTGGTTTGCTAACAAACATGAATAAGGCCCCATGTTCAAAAAAAATATTGAGCAATAGTGAAGTTATTAACTTTTTGTTTATTCTTGTACCACCCACATTAAAATTATCTGTGTTTAATTAACTAGTTTCTCCAAAAGGCCAACCCAACAGGTTAGTACTCTCTGATGGCTCATTTGTAGCACACAGCTGCGCCATATGTAATATTTAGGTAATAAATATATCACTACAGAAATTAAGCAAAGCTGACCACCACAACCTCAGAGGTAATGGAGGATTTTTACAGCTGGAGAGTGAAAGGAAGGTGTGTAATAAGACGCATGGTAATGATTAATAACAATACCATTAGTTT
Source organism: Pseudophryne corroboree (assembly GCF_028390025.1). Classification (NCBI taxonomy): domain Eukaryota; kingdom Metazoa; phylum Chordata; class Amphibia; order Anura; family Myobatrachidae; genus Pseudophryne; species Pseudophryne corroboree. The sequence goes on from NC_086444.1 coordinate 1,149,244,659, forward strand.
GCATCCCACCCAAATTCCTCCTCGAGATACAAACCCAATGGATGGTCATTATGCAGGAAAATATTGAGGAAAAATTGGGACTGCGCTGCTCTTTAAAATGGTTGTATTGATACTCTTAGGGGGAGAATAATTAAGCCATGGAGAGATAGTGGGTGACTGGGGAGGCAGGGGTGACAGGGAGATAGTGGGTCACTGGGAGAAAGTGGGTGTCCCGGGAGATAGTGGGTGACAGGAAAATAGGGGGTGGCAGTGGTAACAGGGAAATGGTGGGTGACTGGGAGAAAGTGGGTGGCAGGGGTGACAAGGAAATAGTCGGTGACTGTGAAGAAAAGGTGATTTTTTACAATACAATATAGGAAAAGTTCGGTGTTTCAAAACAGAGTGCAGCTAAGACCTTTTTTGCCCACCTGTAGGGCAAGAAAACAGGAAGATAGTAGGTGGCAAGTGTGACAGGGAGATAGTGGGTGACAGGGAAGGTAATGTAGCTAGCAGCCAGCTGTTGGATCGGCAGGGGAAGGAGTCCCAGTGGGATATGCCCCTGGAAATTTCCTCTCAGGCCCGGCGCTGTTACAGTGGGACCCTGTCCCAGTGCTTTCCCTCCCTGGCCCTCCACTCACCTAACCCCGTGGTCTGGGCTCTTTCTATGCGGCAGTGGTGTGCGCATCAGACTGTCCATGAGCACATCTTGTAATGCCCGATTTGGGAAGCGGCAGCTGGCAAAATAGTGGTATTAATGTGGGTAGGCCGCAGGCTCCCGAGGGCTGGGCACTTAGGTCAGGCATGGCAGCAGTGGTGCCCTCTACAGTGTGGCACTCTACGCTGCTGCGAACCTGGCAAAATGGTTGTGCCGGCCCTGCCAGTAGGCAATGCCATCTGTAGATGGGGTTGCCTATTTGAAGCCTTTGGGCAAACTATCACATTTTTCCTGAGAAGGATCCAATTGGCTTCCTCTGAGTGTCCCCCACATTGTATCCGGCCCATGTGCAAAAGGACTCCCTAGTCATAAACCCAGAAGTCCAATCATCGTAAAGGTCAGCTCCTTTATCACATGACTAATGACCCTGACTCTGATATGGATATGTACAGAATTGCACAGCCGCAGGGAAACTGCTGTGCAATACCGTACAACTAGGCATCTGCTGTGCAATACCGTAGACAAAGGAGAGAGAAGAGAGAAAGGGATCTGTTTCCGGTGCACATAAGTTTTTTTGTGTAAAAATTAACTTTTATTATCTCCTTAAAATAATTGGAAAGAATCTACTATTGCATCCAAAATTTCTTGGATGCACTAATGCGAAATATTAAAACAAAACAAAGTATAAAGTGATATAAGAATAGACAAGACTGTGTGTGATAGATAGAAAGAAACAGAAATAAATTGGTTAAACACTCTCAGCTTGGCGTCTTTTTTGTGTCTATTAGCTGATATGTACTGTCTTATCTGACTAATAACAGTATATTCTGATACAATAGTGCTACAGTAATATTTATATAAAGGAACAAATATTTACTGGGTTTCTCTAAAATGTTACACAGATGTTACTCTTTAATTCTCCCAGACTGATAAATGTAACAATGTTGTTATATTGGCTCATCTAAAGGATTCTGGCTCACTGCCCAGATTATTGTAATAGATGTTTGCAAGTGACTGCTGGTTTACCTCCAGAGGGTTACAGGAAAATATTGTTAAATCATATAATATATTCCTATATTGCCAGTGATATTATAATTATAAGAGTGAATCAGCCTTCCAAAGATATTTCTTTGATATAATCTCAATATTCACGGCAAACCAGGTTATTCCTAGATGAATGATTTGTATGTCGATATACAGTAGTTGATTTCCATTTGTTAGTTGGTATTTAATCCTCTGGGTTTAGCCAGTATATAATTTTACATCTATAGCAATATAGAGAGGGAAACAGCATCCACCTGTGATCTATATTAGATGTTCTTTTGCTTAATATGAACATATATATATTATTGATCTTACAGGTGGCTAAATAGAGAAAGGTGGTCAGAGTATATGTATTAAGTAGCCCTTAAATGCATATACATGAAGGCTTAACCTATGTCAGCATAGATAAGTGATAGTAAGAATTACATGTATATTGATGCCGTGGGCCTACTTAATTAGTATAATGCCGCAAGTCACTCTCAAAGTGTATGTGTGCTATAATCACCAGTGAATATTCATTTGCACATTAGTACTGGTGGCTAGCAGGCACATATACACATCATATTCTATGTTATCATATCTTTGCATAGATAAATTATATGCACGTGTGGTTATTGAAGAATCTCCATAGCCATAGTTATTTTATTGGATTTATCACTCGCTTGTATATATAGATGCCTTTAGTATCTAATATATAGGTGCCGCCAGATTTAGTAAGGAAATACCACATTAATTGTCACTGTTATATATAAAATAGATATATTCTGTATACAGTGATTAAATTAGTAGTCACACATACACACTGTGTAGTACAGCACAGAGCGCTAATGATTACAGCGTGTATGTGATTAACTAGCGTACACCGATGAGCATAGATATTAGAATTAACTTTTCAGTTAGACATTAGAATAGACATGTAGGACGCCCAGCCGGTACTGTCCTATGTACGTTTCGCAAAAAGCTTTGTCAGGGTAAAAAATACAATACCGTACAACTAGGCATCTGCTGTGCAATACCATACAAGTAGGCATCTGCTGTGCAATACCGTACCACTAGGCATCTGCTATACAATACCGTAAAACTAGGCATCTGCTGTGAAATACCATACAACTAGGCATCAGAGGCGTAACTAGGGTTTTCGGAGCCCAGGGGAAGATGAAAAATGGCGCCCCCCCAAAAAAACAAAACAACACACACACAAAAAGAAGCATGTGCGCGTGCCTGCGGCGAAACAATTGGCGTGGCCACACTCCAGAAGGGGTGTGGCCACGCTCCAGAAGGGGTGTGGCCACTGAAAATGGCCCACAGTGCCAGTTACATTGCCCCACAGTGCCGGATACATGCCCCACAGTGCCAGAAACATGCCCCACTCAGTGCCAGATACATGCCCCACTCAGTGCCAGATACATGCCCCACTCAGTGCCAGATACATGCCCCACTCAGTGCCAGATACATGCCCCACTCAGTGCCAGTTACATTGCCCCACTCAGTGCCAGTTACATTGCCCCACAGTGCCGGATACAATGCCCCACAGTGCCAGTTACATTGCCCCACAGTGCCGGATACATGCCCCACAGTGCCAGATACATTGCCCCACAGTGCCAGATACATTGCCCCACAGTGCCAGATACATTGCCCCACAGTGCCAGATACATGCCCCACAGTGCCAGATACATGCCCCACTCAGTGCCAGATACATGCCCCACTGTGCCGGATACAATGCCCCACAGTGCCGGATACATGCCCCACAGTGCCAGATACATTGCCCCACAGTGCCAGATACATGCCCCACTCAGTGCCAGATACATGCCCCACTCAGTGCCAGATACATTGCCCAACAGTGCCGGATACAATGCCCCACAGTGCCGGATACAATGCCCCACAGTGCCGGATACAATGCCCCACAGTGCCGGATACATTGCCCCACAGTGCCAGTTACATTGCCCCACAGTGCCAGATACATTGCCCAACAGTGCCAGATACATGCCCCACAGTGCCAGATACATGCCCCACAGTGCCAGTTACATGCCCCACAGTGCCAGTTACATGCCCCACAGTGCCAGATACATGCCCCACAGTGCCAGTTACATGCCCCACAGTGCCAGATACATTGCCCCACAGTGCCAGTTACATTGCCCCACAGTGCCAGTTACATTGCCCCACAGTGCCAGATACATTGCCCCACAGTGCCAGTTACATTGCCCCACAGTGCCAGTTACATTGCCCCACAGTGCCAGTTACATGCCGCACAGTGCCAGATACATGCCCCACAGTGCCAGGCCCCACTCAGTGCCAGTTACATGCCCCATTTGGTGCCAGTTACATGCCCCACAGTGCCAGATACATTGCCCCACAGTGCCAGTTACATTGCCCCACAGTGCCAGTTACATGCCCCACAGTGCCAGATACATGCCCCACTGTGCCGCCGGACCCCCCCCCACCCCCCCCCACCCCCGTGCCGCCGGACCCCCCCCCCCCCCCCCCCCGTCACTTACCGGCCGCTTGTTGCTATGTGAGGGGAGGAGAGCGCAGCGCCTCTCCTTCCCCTCACCGCTCCACGTCTCCGGCGGCTGTCTGGCGCCGGTTCGCTAGCCAATCAGAGCTCGCGGACCGGCAGCCAATCAGGAGCCGGTCCGCAAGCTCTGATTGGCTAACGCCGGAGACCAGACACAGCAGCGCTGCTGGCAGCGGCGGTGAGGGGAGGGAGAGACGCTGCGCTCTCCTCCCCTCACATTTAGGGTTGACGGGGGCGAGTGGGGCACGATGCCCTGGACGCCGGCGGCGCCCCCCTCTCCAGGGCCTGCCAAGGCGCCCAGGGCACGTGCCCCACTCGCCCTACCCTAGATACGCCTCTGCTAGGCATCTGCTGTGCAATACCATACAACTAGGCATCAGCTGTGCAATACCGTACAGCTAGGCATCTGCTGTGCAATACCGTACAACTAGGCATCTGCTGTGCAATACCGTACAACTAGGCATCTGCTGTGCAATACTATACAACTAGGCATCTGCTGTGCAATAAAGTACAACTAGGCATCTGCTGTGCAATACCGTACAACTAGGCATCTGCTGTGCAATACCGTACAACTAGGCATCTGCTGTGCAATACCGCACCACTAGGCATCTGCTGTACAATACCGTACAACTAGGTATCTGCTGTGCAATACCGTACAACTAGGTATCTGCTGTGCAATACCGCACCACTAGGCATCTGCTATGCAATACCGTACAACTAGGCATCTGCTGTGCAATACCGTACAACTAGGCATTTGCTGTGCAATACCGTACAACTAGGCATCTGCTGTGCAATACCGTACAACTAGGCATCTGCTGTGCAATACCGTACAACTAGGCATCTGCTGTGAAATACCGTACAACTAGGCATCTGCTGTGCAATACTGTACAACTATGCATCTGCTGTGCAACACCGTACAACTATGCATCTGCTGTGCTACACCGTACAACTAGGCATCTGCTGTGCAACACCGTACAACTAGGCATCTGCTGTGCAATACCGTACAACTAGGCATCTGCTGTGAAATACCGTACAACTAGGCATCTGCTGTGCAATTCCGTACAACTAGGCATCTGCTGTGCAATACCGTACAACTAGGCATCTGCTGTGCAATACCGTACAACTAGGCATCTGCTGTGCAATACCGTACAACTAGGCATCTGCTGTGCAATACCGTACCACTAGGCATCTGCTGTGCAATACCGTACAACTAGGCATCTGCTGTGCAATACCGTACAACTAGGCATCTGCTGTGCAATACTGTACAACTAGGCATCTGCTGTGAAATACCGTACAACTAGGCATCTGCTGTGAAATACCGTACAACTAGGCATCTGCTGTGCAATACCGTACAACTAGGCATCTGCTGTGCAATTCATTACAACTAGGCATCTGCTGTGCAATACCATACAACTAGACATCTGCTGTGCAATACTGTACAACTAGGCATCTGCTGTGCAATACCGTACCACTAGGCATCTGCTGTGCAATACCGTACAACTAGGCATCTGCTGTGCAATACCGTACAACTAGGCATCTGCTGTGAAATACCGTACAACAAGGCATCTGCTGTGCAATACCGTACAACTATGCATCTGCTGTGCAATACCATACAACTAGGCATCTGCTGTGCAATACCGTACCACTATGCATCTGCTGTGCAATACCGTACAACTAGGCATCTGCTGTGCAATACCGTACAACTAGGCATCTGCTGTGAAATACCGTACAACTAGGCATCTGCTGTGAAATACTGTATAACTAGGCATCTGCTGTGCAATACCGTACAACTAGGCATCTGCTGTGCAATACCATACAACAAGGTATCTGCTGTGCAATACCATACAACAAGGTATCTGCTGTGCAATACCATACAACTAGGTATCTGCTGTGCAATACCGTACCACTAGGCATCTGCTCTACAATACCGTACAACTAGGCATCTGCTGTGCAATACCGTACAACTAGGCATCTACTGTGCAATTCATTACAACTAGGCATCTGCTGTGCAATACCGTACAACTAGGCATCTGCTGTGCAATACCGTACCACTAGGCATCTGCTGTGCAATACCGTACAACTAGGTATCTACTGTGCAATACCGTACCACTAGGCATCTGCTATACAATACCGTACAACTAGGCATCTGCTGTGCAATACCGTACCACTAGGCATCTGCTGTGCAATACCGTACAACTAGGCATCTGCTGTGCAATACCGTACAACTAGGCATCTGCTGTGAAATACCGTACAACAAGGCATCTGCTGTGCAATACCGTACAACTATGCATCTGCTGTGCAATACCGTACAACTAGGCATCTGCTGTGCAATACCGTACCACTATGCATCTGCTGTGCAATACCGTACAACTAGGCATCTGCTGTGCAATACCGTACAACTAGGCATCTGCTGTGAAATACCGTACAACTAGGCATCTGCTGTGAAATACTGTATAACTAGGCATCTGCTGTGCAATACCGTACAACTAGGCATCTGCTGTGCAATACCGTACAACAAGGTATCTGCTGTGCAATACCATACAACAAGGTATCTGCTGTGCAATACCATACAACTAGGTATCTGCTGTGCAATACCGTACCACTAGGCATCTGCTGTGCAATACCGTACAACTAGGCATCTGCTGTGCAATACCGTACAACTAGGCATCTGCTGTGCAATACCGTACAACTAGGCATCTGCTGTGCAATACCGTACAACTAGGCATCTGCTGTGCAATGCCGTGCAACTAGGTATCTGCTGTGCAATACCGTACAACAAGGCATCTGCTGTGCAATACCGTACCACTAGGCATCTGCTGTGCAATACCGTACAACTAGGCATCTGCTGTGCAATACCGTACAACTAGGCATCTGCTGTGCAATACTGTACAACTAGGCATCTGCTGTGAAATACCGTACAACTAGGCATCTGCTGTGAAATACCGTACAACTAGGCATCTGCTGTGCAATACCGTACAACTAGGCATCTGCTGTGCAATTCATTACAACTAGGCATCTGCTGTGCAATACCATACAACTAGACATCTGCTGTGCAATACCGTACAACTAGGCATCTGCTGTGCAATACCGTACCACTAGGCATCTGCTGTGCAATACCGTACAACTAGGCATCTGCTGTGCAATACCGTACAACTAGGCATCTGCTGTGAAATACCGTACAACAAGGCATCTGCTGTGCAATACCGTACAACTATGCATCTGCTGTGCAATACCATACAACTAGGCATCTGCTGTGCAATACCGTACCACTATGCATCTGCTGTGCAATACCGTACAACTAGGTATCTGCTGTGCAATACCGTACCACTAGGCATCTGCTGTGCAATACCGTACAACTAGGCATCTGCTGTGAAATACCGTACAACTAGGCATCTGCTGTGAAATACTGTATAACTAGGCATCTGCTGTGCAATACCGTACAACTAGGCATCTGCTGTGCAATACCATACAACAAGGTATCTGCTGTGCAATACCATACAACAAGGTATCTGCTGTGCAATACCATACAACTAGGTATCTGCTGTGCAATACCGTACCACTAGGCATCTGCTATGCAATACCGTACAACTAGGCATCTGCTGTGCAATACCGTACAACTAGGCATCTACTGTGCAATACCGTACAACTAGGCATCTGCTGTGCAATACCGTACAACTAGGCATCTGCTGTGCAATACCGTACAACTAGGCATCTGCTGTGCAATACCGTACCACTAGGCATCTGCTGTGCAATACCGTACAACTAGGTATCTACTGTGCAATACCGTACCACTAGGCATCTGCTATACAATACCGTACAACTAGGCATCTCCTGTGAAATACCGTACAACTAGGCATCTGCTGTGAAATACCGTACAACTAGGCATCTGCTGTGCAATACTGTACAACTAGGCATCTGCTGTGCAATACCATACAACTAAGCATCTGCTGTGAAATACCGTACAACTAGGCATCTGCTGTGCAATACCGTACAACTAGGCATCAACTGTGCAATTCCATACAACTATGCATCTGCTGTGCAATACCATACAACTAGACATCTGCTGTGCAATACCGTACAACTAGGCATCTGCTGTGCAATACCGTACAACTAGGCATCTACTGTGCAATACCGTACAACTAGGCATCTGCTGTGCAATACCGTACAACTAGGCATCTGCTGTGCAATACCGTACAACTAGGCATCTGCTGTGCAATACCGTACAACTAGGCATCTGCTGTGCAATACCGTACAACTAGGCATCTGCTGTGCAATACCGTACAACTAGGCATCTGCTGTGCAATGCCGTACAACTAGGTATCTGCTGTGCAATGCCGTACAACTAGGTATCTGCTGTGCAATACCGTACAACTAGGCATCTGCTGTGCAATACCGTACAACTAGGTATCTGCTGTGCAATACCGTACAACTAGGTATCTGCTGTGCAATACCGTACAACTAGGCATCTGCTGTGCAATACCGTACAACTAGGCATCTGCTGTGCAATACCGTACAACTAGGCATCTGCTGTGCAATACCGTACCACTAGGCATCTGCTGTGCAATACCGTACCACTAGGCATCTGCTGTACAATACCGTACCACTAGGCATCTGCTGTGCAATACCGTACAACTAGGCGTCTGCTGTGCAATACCGTACAACTATGCATCTGCTGTGCAATGCCATACAACTAGGTATCTGCTGTGCAATACGATACAACTAGGCATCTGCTGTGCAATACCGTACAACTAGGCATCTGCTGTGCAATACCGTACCACTAGGCATCTGCTGTGCAATACCGTACAACTAGGCGTCTGCTGTGCAATACCGTACAACTAGGCATCTGCTGTGCAATGCCATACAACTAGGTATCTGCTGTGCAATACGATACAACTAGGCATCTGCTGTGCAATACCGTACCACTAGGCATCTGCTGTGCAATACCGTACAACTAGGTATCTGCTGTGCAATACCATACAACTAGGTATCTGCTGTGCAATACCGTACCACTAGGCATCTGCTATACAATACCATACAACTAGGCATCTGCTGTGCAATACCATACAACTAGGCATCTGCTGTGCAATACCATACAACTAGGCATCTGCTGTGAAATATTGTACAACTAGGCATCTGCTGTGCAGTACCGTACAACTAGGCATCTGCTGTGCAATACCGTACAACTAGGCACCTGCTGTGCAATACCGTACAACTAGGCATCTGCTGTGCAATACCGTACAACTAGGCATCTGCTGTGCAATACCGTACAACTAGGCATCTGCTGTGCAATACCATACAACTAGGTATCTGCTGTGCAATACCGTACCACTAGGCATCTGCTATATAATACCGTACAACTAGGCATCTGCTGTGCAATACCGTACAACTAGGCATCTACTGTGCAATACTGTACAACTAGGCATCTGCTGTGCAATACCGTACAACTATGCATCTGCTGTGAAATACCGTACAACTAGGCATCTGCTGTGCAATACCGTACAACTAGGCATCTGCTGTGCAATACCGTACAACTAGGCATCTGCTGTGCAATACCGTACAACTAGGCATCTGCTGTGCAATACCGTACAACTAGGCATCTGCTGTGCAATACCGTACAACTAGGCATCTGCTGTGCAATACCGTACAACTAGGTATCTGTTGTGCAATACCGTACCACTAGGCATCTGCTGTACAATACCGTACCACTAGGCATCTGCTGTGCAATACCGTGCAACTAGGCATCTGCTGTGCAATACCGTACAACTAGGCATCTGCTGTGCAATACCGTACAACTAGGCATCTGCTGTGCAATACCGTACAACTAGGCATCTGCTGTGCAATACCGTACAACTAGGCATCTGCTGTGCAATGCCGTACAACTAGGTATCTGCTGTGCAATACCGTACAACTAGGCATCTGCTGTGCAATACCGTACAACTAGGCATCTGCTGTGCAATACCTTACAACTAGGTATCTGCTGTGCAATACCGTACAACTAGGCATCTGCTGTGCAATACCGTACAACTAGGCATCTGCTGTGCAATACCGTACAACTAGGCATCTGCTGTGCAATACCGTACAACTAGGCATCTGCTGTGCAATACCGTACAACTAGGCATCTGCTGTGCAATACCGTACAACTAGGTATCTGTTGTGCAATACCGTACCACTAGGCATCTGTTGTGCAATACCGTACCACTAGGCATCTGCTGTGCAATACCGTACCACTAGGCATCTGCTGTGCAATACCGTACAACTAGGCATCTGCTGTGCAATACCGTACAACTATGCATCTGCTGTGCAATGCCATACAACTAGGTATCTGCTGTGCAATACGATACAACTAGGCATCTGCTGTGCAATACCGTACAACTAGGCATCTGCTGTGCAATACCGTACAACTAGGCATCTGCTGTGCAATACCGTACCACTAGGCATCTGCTGTGCAATACCGTACAACTAGGCGTCTGCTGTGCAATACCGTACAACTAGGCATCTGCTGTGCAATGCCATACAACTAGGTATCTGCTGTGCAATACGATACAACTAGGCATCTGCTGTGCAATACCGTACCACTAGGCATCTGCTGTGCAATACCGTACAACTACGTATCTGCTGTGCAATACCATACAACTAGGTATCTGCTGTGCAATACCGTACCACTAGGCATCTGCTATACAATACCATACAACTAGGCATCTGCTGTGCAATACCATACAACTAGGCATCTGCTGTGCAATACCATACAACTAGGCATCTGCTGTGAAATATTGTACAACTAGGCATCTGCTGTGCAGTACCGTACAACTAGGCATCTGCTGTGCAATACCGTACAACTAGGCACCTGCTGTGCAATACCGTACAACTAGGCATCTGCTGTGCAATACCGTACAACTAGGCATCTGCTGTGCAATACCGTACAACTAGGCATCTGCTGTGCAATACCATACATCTAGGTATCTGCTGTGCAATACCGTACCACTAGGCATCTGCTATATAATACCGTACAACTAGGCATCTGCTGTGCAATACCGTACAACTAGGCATCTGCTGTGCAATACTGTACAACTAGGCATCTGCTGTGCAATACCGTACAACTATGCATCTGCTGTGAAATACCGTACAACTAGGCATCTGCTGTGCAATACCGTACAACTAGGCATCTGCTGTGCAATACCGTACAACTAGGCATCTGCTGTGCAATACCGTACAACTATGCATCTGCTGTGCACTACCGTACAACTATGCATCTGCTGTGCAAAACCATACAACTAGGCATCTGCTGTGCAATACCGTACAACTAGGCATCTGCTGTGCAATACCGTACAACTAGGCATCTGCTGTGCAATACCGTACAACTAGGCATCTGCTGTGCAATACCGTACAACTAGGTATCTGCTGTGCAATACCGTACCACTAGGCATCTGCTATACAATACCGTACCACTAGGCATCTCCTGTACAATACCGTACAACTAGGCATCTGCTGTGCAATACCATACAACTAGGCATCTGCTGTGCAATACCGTACAACTAGGTATCTGCTGTGCAATACCATACAACTAGGTATCTGCTGTGCAATACCGTACAACTAGGCATCTGCTGTGCAATACCGTACCACTAGGCATCTCCTGTGCAATACCGTACAACTAGGCATCTGCTGTGCAATACCATACAACTAGGCATCTGCTGTGCAATGCCATACAACTAGGTATCTGCTGTGCAATACCATACAACTAGGTATCTGCTGTGCAATACCGTACAACTAGGCATTTGCTGTGCAATACCGTACAACTAGGCATCTGCTGTGCAATACCGTACAGCAGGTATCTGTAGGAAAGAGTTTCCTCCTGCCAGCATCTGCAATCCGAGTTCTGTGTCCGAAGATGCAGCATTGGATCACCATTGGGACCACGCACCACTTAGCCAGTCTGCGTAAGCCAAAGCTTACTCAGACTGACCATTGAATCCATTCAGCCATGTCCGGGTAGTCTGTATCTGACACAATAGACTCTGTGCTCAGCATGCCCACGCTCTGTAGACTGGTACCTGTTGCCACCAATGCTCCACTCTCAAACGCCGCAGCATGTCAGTCATGCTGCAGATAAGAGGGGACTGCGAGTGATTACGCTGGACTCATTCTGCACATGCGCGGTTCCCCTATCATCGGGTAATTGCGTTAACCCTCTGCCCATTTAAAACCACTCATGACCACTTACTCTGTAACTTCTCCTTAGCCAGGTCACACTTCTCTCTTCTACTTCCGATAAAAATTTTAAATCTGAGAGTTTCTAAAGTACTGGCTCTGCCCCAATCCTTTTACGCCAGTCTGTAAATATGGTAATTATTTCCTTATTGGGAAAGAGATCACTTGTTTTTAGGATCTAAAACCTGGAGTAAAACACCAAAACCATAGCTGTTACATATTATTGCGAAACTGCACTTTGGAGAATGAAATGCAGTCTGTGTCTGTGTTGTGATTACAGCATAATCAGTAGATCGGAACATAACATATGAATGTGGTCATACTTACTCCCACTTAAATGAGCACTTGTGCCTTTCTTGTGTAATAAAATGAAGGGTTAATATATTGTGATGTTATCTGCGAGGGTCTGTGTTGCATCACTCAGGGGCCTATTCATCATCACTAATGTTCTGTTACACAGGATGTGTACTATAGAGTAGAAGCAGGCTGCAGGCTGTGATTCAGAGATGGGCGCAATGCAGTAGCAGTTGCGGCAGTTAAAAATAAGCTAATTCCACATGAGCCGTCTGGTGTAAATCTCCTGTCGCCTTCTATGAAGACGCAATACTGAATCACTTGCGAGAACATCGGCCATCTGACTAACAGACTACTCAGTTGGGCATCTCAGATCCATAGCTGAGGCCAGTAAATCTGACAGACACTGGCCCGGGTACTTCCAGAAAACAGGGAGTGGCAGTCTCCCCGTTTTCAGGAACGCTGACCGTGTGGCACCACCCTCTCCCCACCCCCAAACGGCCGCAGCTGGTCAGTCACTGGAGATAGCTAGCAAACCTATTCACCGGCAGAAGCCACTGATATGTATGGAGAAGTCCTATTTCCGGCAAAAGCACAAGATTTACTGGCGATATGGCTTTTTCTAGTTATATAATACCCGATAGTGACTGTCACATACTTGGTGGTATTACTGTAGTTTACAACCTAATCTTACCTTAGTGGTGGAGTCCTCACTAACAGATTAGTGGAATAGAGTTTGTAAGATGTGTGAAACAAACTGATGTTTCCCTGAACAAGTAATAAAGCAATAAATATAAGTATTGGTGCATCCAGATTAAAAAAAAAATGTGGCACACTAATATAAATGATTATATTGCTACAGTACATCCTTCTAAATAATGTGTGTTTATGGTGAAACAACGCCTGTATTCTTCAAATTGTCGCTCTTGCTTTCAAGTCCATTTTTTTATTTTGCCAATTCTACGTTCATTACTGTTAAACCAGACTGAGGCCCAGATTTATCAAGCCTTGGAGATTGGTGATAAAGTACCATCCATCATCAGCTTCTATCTGCCATGTTACAGGCAGTGTTTGAAAAATAACAGGAGCGGATTGGTTGGTACTTTATCACCATGCAATTTATCACTCTCCAAGGCTTGATAAATCTGGGCCATACTGACTTTTAATTTCTCCTCTCCAGGGTAAGCGCAGAGAGAAGATTTAGATGACCACAGGTGGCAGGGTTCTTCACACCATTAGGCGTCAAAATGCATCACAATGCCACAAATCGCAAGTCCGACGGGAGGGGGCAACGCTAAAATGACACAAATCATGGACCTGCAATTCCCTACACTATGGAACTGCAATTCCTGGTATTATCTCCCCATCCTTCTCCACCCAATCTTCTGGGGGGTCTGGGGGACTAGCCACAAAATCTGGAGTCTCCCGGACTTTCCAGGTGAGTAGGTAGGTAGGTCTTAAACATGTTAAAAAATATCACGAGTAGATTATTTATCTGCTCTGCTTTTATTCACATCTATAAATAATATCAATAAGTGTACCTGTGTGCTATGTATGTTGGATGCAGTCAGCAGTCAGGTGACTGACCCCGAAATCCCAACACCACTCGGAATCCGGCACTAGATCCCTGACCGTCGGCATCCCGAAGGTAAGTATTGGGGTGATGGTTAGGGTTAGGGCCGGGGGGGGGGGGTAGGTCTAGGCACTATTGGGGGGATAGCCGCAGCTATGCGACAGGGGCTAGGTCACTATGCGACAGGGGCTAGGTCGGCACATAGTCAGTATCGCAAGCTCATTATGTGCTTGCGATACTGACTATGTGCGATTTTGGCTAAGTGTCAATTTTGGCTATCTCTTCTCTAGAGATAGTCAAAATTGACTTGCCTGCACAGTCTATCTTTTCTTGCGATGCCGACCGCGCAGGACCGCGCATCTGCATCGCAAGGTGACTTTCACTTTGCGATCTGCACTAACTTTTCTTACGATTTTGACTATATAGTCAAAATCGTAAGAAAAAATCTCACCGTGTGTACACACATTAGCCCGAGCCGCCATCCCCTGTGATTAGCCGTAGCCGCCACACCAGGCGGGTAAGAGTTAGAGTAGGGGGCAGGGGAAGGGTAAATTCTAAAAGTCAGAATGCTGCAGTCAGTCATATGATTGCCGTGATTTCCTGTCACACACGTGTATTTATATACAGAAACAAGGTTCAAAATAAATAACACATTTTTCCTCTTTTATTTCCGCAGATTTCAAATGTAGAATAAAGCAGAATTGTTTGGCACAAAATTTTCAGTATATTCAATTTCAAATCAAATAAATATTTCAGACTAAATATATTTACACAGCTGACAAAAACAACAATAATAATAATAATATTAATAATAATAATGAATTAATCAAACAAGTATTTATTACTTAATGGTCTACAGTTTTCTTTGTTCTCTTTGGGGAGGGGCAAATGGGGTTATGAAGAGTATGACTCACTAGTAAAAAAAATTCCCATTCTGAATGATAAAAATTCCAGACAGAGAGAAGTATGAAGAAACGGAGGGAGACTGAATCGTTTTTCAAGGAACTGAACACAGACAATCAGA
Source organism: Pseudophryne corroboree (assembly GCF_028390025.1). NCBI lineage: Eukaryota > Metazoa > Chordata > Amphibia > Anura > Myobatrachidae > Pseudophryne > Pseudophryne corroboree. The sequence goes on from NC_086444.1 coordinate 1,149,259,948, forward strand.
TTGCAGTCATTGGGCAGATGTATTAACCTGGAGAAGGCATAAGGAAGTGATAAACCAGTGATGATAAGTGCAAGGTGATAAACGCACCAGACAATCAGCTCCCATATGTAAATTAGCAGTTAGGAGCTGATTGGCTGGTGTGTTATCACCTTGCACATATCACCGCTTTATCACTGGTTTATCACTTCCTTATGCCTTCTCCAGGGTAATACATCTGCCCCATCATTTGATACTGGACATATCAGCTATCTTATCTACAATACAAGCTCAGCATTATCAAAATAAAATTTCTGCCTGAACTTCTGCCTGAAATAGCTCATTGAAAGCAAAGCAACAAACTTTTGCTGGCAGTTAACAAATACATTGAAAATATTGGACTTTCTTTAGTAATAACTGTAGCCATGAAGATAAACTGATTAGCCATGAGCTACTCTGATTGTTTCCATAGTTGCAGGTGTTGCTAAAACAGGTCAGTTATTCACAAACAGATAGGTAATAATGTGTTAGACTAGAGTTCTCAACATACAATTTCAGGAAGAAGTTTTAATTAATCTATCCAGAATTGTAAAGCGCAATGTAATATGCAGGCACTATATAAGTAGATGTTATAGTACCAGAAACACAGAATACTGTTTTAATTATGCAATATTAATTTTGAGTGTATTTACCGTTTATACAGTAATTAAGAAAATGATCGCTATATAATTGTTATGAACCACAAGCAGTGGTTCATTCCTGTTTATGTATTTTATGTTATAGTTCTCTTGCAAGCCTGGATTTCCTTTGCTCTGGTTTAGAAAGACTCTTGTTGGCCGCCGGTGGTGAGTCTGTGTAATTGCAGCCTGTTTCCATGTGTTTAGCCTCACCTGTCTGTTAATTGCACCTGTCAGTTTGGAGTCGTGCAGCAGGGCAGCTGCACGACATAATTAATTAGGGTCCCTGCTGTGATTGGAAGAAATCCTTGTTATATTCTGTCTCAGTGCATTACACAGATGCCGGTGATAGCTTCTGTCTAGCTGCTTCCTGCCTTGAAGCATTCCTGTCCAGGAGTCCTGTGGCTTTGCCTGTGTCTGATCCAGTATCCTGCCTTGAAACATTCCTGTCCAGGAGTCCTGTGGCTTTGCTTGTGTCTGATCCAGTATCTAGCTTCCTGGTGTCCACTGGTCTGTCGTTTGGAATTCTGCCCGTCCTCCGGTCCTGAGAGCCTGTGTCAGCTACTTTGGGGGTTCCTTTCCTTTTGCCAGTATTCGTACCGGTTTCGTGAGTAGCAGCTTTGCCGCGTGTCTCGGCCTAGGCCGTAGCTACCTGTTGCTTTTGCTTTGGATTTTCTGCAGAGGGTTCTGCGTATGCTGTCACCGCCGGTACACAACAGTATTGTGTCGGTGTGTGGACAGCATTTCCTTTGTTGTTGTTTATCCTGGCGGCTGTGCCACACATACTTTATTTAAGTTCTGTAGCACCCCTAACTGGGTACTTCTTTCTCTAGTTAGAGGTTCACCTTGTCATCACCCCGTCTTAGTCTACGCCTTATCTCCAACTAAGACCGGGGGGCATCGGAGTTGGGCAGACATAATCCGCCCTTCAAACGCGGCTGCCGTGTAACGTAACAAACCCTCTCACATGTGTTATGTACTCTATTTCAGTCTAATTTCCTATCAGGCCAGAGCAGGTAGACCACTGCTTCCCCTCCCGGCCATTAGACTGCACCTCATATTAGTCATACTGTCCCAAGGGACTGGCGGAAACATGGTCACACACTGCAGTGCATAGTGTGATCAGATTTCTGGCACATCAGCAGCTGATGTTCATCACCAACTTGTCGAGGTGTTCGGTGATAACATCATGTCACGGAAACAGGTTTGGGTTTTGTACACTGCCTTTGATAACGGCAGGACAGACGTTCAAGACATTAGGTACTTGACGTCCTCCCTACTGCCCTGATTTACAGGGCCGGCTCTAGGCATGTTCGAATAGAGCGGCCGCACAGGGCGCCACCCTTAATGGGCGCCGCGCGCTGGCGCCGCCATATTCGATGCTGGAGCCGGCCCTGTGTGTGCAGCATTGGCCCGTGTGCACTGTGCGCTATGCGCGCTGCGCGGCGCCGGTGTCTGACGTCAGACGCCGGCGCCATAGTGCACACAAGTGGCCACCCGGACCCAGGCTCACTCTGACTCGCCGGCCGGCCGCCCGCCAGCACTCCCGCCCGCTCGCCAGCACACTCGGACAGGCGGACAGCAGCAGTACTCCTCCCCAGCAGCGCCGCAGGTATTGGGGGGATCCGCACTGTGGGGGCATTTCTGGCTATGGGGGGGGCATTTCTGGCACTGTGGGGGGCATTGCATATCTGGCTCTGTGGGGGCATATCTGGTTCTGTGGCCTGGGGGCATATCTGGCACTGTGGGTGGCATATCTGGCACTGTGGGGGGCATTTCTGGCACTGTGCGGGCATATCTGGCACTGTGGGGGCATATCTGGCTCTGTGGGTGGCATATCTGGCACTGTGGGGGGCATATCTGGCACTGTGGGGGCATATCTGGCACTGTGGGGGCATATCTGGCTCTGTGGGGGCATATCTGGCACTGTGGGTGGCATATCTGGCACTGTGGGTGGCATATCTGGCACTGTGGGTGGCATATCTGGCACTGTGGGTGGCATATCTGGCACTGTGGGGGGCATATCTGGCACTGTGGGGGGCATATCTGGCACTGTGGGGGCATATCTGGCACTGTGGGGGCATATCTGGCACTGTGGGGGCATATCTGGCACTGTGGGTGGCATATCTGGCACTGTGGGTGGCATATCTGGCACTGTGGGTGGCATATCTGGCACTGTGGGTGGCATATCTGGCACTGTGGGGGGCATATCTGGCACTGTGGGGGCATATCTGGCTCTGTGGGGGGCATATCTGGCACTGTGGGGGGCATATCTGGCACTGTGGGGGCATATCTGGCACTGTGGGGGCATATCTGGCACTGTGGGTGGCATATCTGGCACTGTGGGTGGCATATCTGGCACTGTGGGTGGCATATCTGGCACTGTGGGTGGCATATCTGGCACTGTGGGTGGCATATCTGGCACTGTGGGGGGCATATCTGGCACTGTGGGGGCATATCTGGCTCTGTGGGTGGCATATCTGGCACTGTGGGGGCATTTATCTGGCACTGTGGGGGCATTTATCTGGCACTGTGGGGGCATTTATCTGGCACTGTGGGGGCATTTATCTGGCACTGTGGGGGCATTTATCTGGCACTGTGGGGGCATTTATCTGGCACTGTGGGGGCATTTATCTGGCACTGTGGGGGCATTTATCTGGCACTGTGGGGGCATTTATCTGGCACTGTGGGGGCATTTATCTGGCACTGTGGGGGCATTTATGTATCAGGCACTGTGGGGGCATTTATGTATCTGGCACCGTGGGGGCATTTATGTATCTGGCACCGTGGGGGCATTTATGTATCTGGCACCGTGGGGGCATTTATGTATCTGGCACCGTGGGGGCATTTATGTATCTGGCACCGTGGGGGCAATTATGTATCTGGCACCGTGGGGGCAATTATGTATCTGGCACCGTGGGGGCATTTATGTATCTGGCACCGTGGGGGCATTTCTTGCACTGTGGGGGCATTTCTTGCACTGTGGGGGCATATCTTGCACTGTGAGGGCATTAATGTATCTGGCACTGTGGGGGCATATCTGCGCTGTGGGGGCATTTATCCATCTGGAACTGTGTGGCCATTTATGTAGCTGGCACTGATGGGGGGCATGTCACGTGTAGCTGCCACTGCTGGGGGGCATGTCATGTGTAGCTGGCACTGCTGGGGGGCATATCATGTAGTGTTCCCGCTAGGCGTCTGTGGCTGGGCAGTGTGTCTCAGTGCTCTACCTGGCGCAATGTGTCTAACGTGCTCTTATAGGAGGTTCTACCTGGTGCAATGTGTATTAGCTGCACTACTGTGTGGTGTAATGTGAATTGCCACTATAATGTGGCTACGCACCTTCCCCACGAAGTAACTCCCCTAAATTTTTGCTGCGCGCCTTCGGCGCGCACTGTCCATGCTTTAGCGTGTGGAAATGGGTACAACAAGCATTACAATATGTACATCATTTTGCCCACCTAACTTAAAAATGTGCCCTCCCTGTGATCAGCAACCTGCCCTAAAAAGTGAACACTATCATGTGTAGCTGGCACTGCTGGGAGTCATGTCACGTGTAGCTGGCACTGCCGGAGGGCATGTCATGTGTAGCTGGCACTGCTGGGGGGCGAGACCACGCCCACTTTTTCAGGAGGCCACACCCACTTTTTCAGGAGCGCGCGCCTTCGGCGCGCGCATGGGGGAGGGGGGGGGGCACTTTTAAATTTTCTCGCTCAGGGTGCTAGTAGGCCTGGAGCCGGCCCTGCTGATTTAGCACCAGTAATTTCCATCTCTTTGGACCACTGAAGAAGCACCTGAGTGGAAGACGATTTACAACCAACGGTGAAGTTCAGCAAGCCATCATGTTCTGGCTTCAGGCACTGGACACTGATTTCTGATGCCGGTATAAATGCCTGGGTGTACCATTGGAACAAATGCTTAGACAAGTGTGGGGTCTATGTGGAAAAATAATCTGTAATAAGCCCATACTATTGATAATAAGTATGTACTAGTTGAATACATTTATACGATGAGAGGTCTTGTCACCTTATTTATTGAACCACCTTTGTATATAGGGTAACAAAGTGTATACTGCAGCCCCTTTGTATAATTGCCACATGATCCATTAGGTAAACTTATGTGTATATGTAAATCTGTCTCTGATACTAGCCAGTGCCTCCCCCGCCATTGACCTCATCGCTAGTGATGAGCGGGTTCGGATCCTCGGAATCCAACCCGCCCGAACTTCACCTTTTTTTTTTACACGGGTCCGAGCGACTCGGATCCTCCCGCCTTGCTCGGTTAACCCGAGCGCGCCCGAACGTCATCATCCCGCTGTCGGATTCTCGCGAGACTCGGATTCTATATAAGGAGCCGCGCATCGCCGCCATGTTCACACGTGCATTAAGATTGATAGGGAGAGGACGTGGCTGGCGTCCTCTCTGTTATAGTAGAACACAGAGTGACTTAGTTAGTTATAATTGTGGGGAGGATTGGGGACGGGGAGCAGCTGTTAGGGAGTACAGTGCAGGGTTTTGATTATACCACCAGTGAGTTTAATCCTTTGTTTCTCTGCCTGAAAAAAATGCTCCGACCACCATATCTGTGCTCACTCAGTGTGCTGCACTGCTGCATGATATATCTGTGCTGAGTGCACTGCTCTGCTCACACTGCCTAATTGTGGGGACTGGGGAGCAGTTATAGCAGGAGTACAGTGCACAGTTTTGCTGACAGTGACCACCAGTCCAGTATACGTTTGTCTGCCTGAAAAACACTCCGGTGTTTTGTTTTTTTTCTTCATACTAGTTTAGCAGTCTGTTGACAGTGTCCACCAGGTCCGTTATACAGTATATTATATATATAAGCAGCAGTACGGTAGGCCACGGCTGTACCTACCTCTGTGTCGTCAGTGCACTTGTCGTCCATAAGTAATATAATACTATACTATCCACCCATCTACATTGTATACCTGTGGTGTTTTTTTTTTCTTCATACTAGTTTAGCAGTCTGCTGACAGTGTCCACCAGGTCCGTTATACAGTATATTATATATATAAGCAGCAGTAAGGTAGGCCACGGCTGTACCTACCTCTGTGTCGTCAGTGCACTCGTCGTCCATAAGTAATATAATACTATACTATACTATCCATCCATCTACATTGTATACCTGTGTTGTTGTTTTTTTCTTCATACTAGTTTAGCAGTCTGATGACAGTGTCCACCAGGTCCGTTATACAGTATATTATATATATATATATATATATATATATAAGCAGCAGTACGGTAGGCCACGGCTGTACCTACCTCTGTGTCATCACTCGTCGTCCATAAGTAATATAATACTATACTATCCATCCATCTACATTGTATACCAGTGGTGTTTTTTTTTCTTCATCCTAGTTTAGCAGTCTGCTGACAGTGTCCACCAGGTCCGTTATACAGTATATTATATATATAAGCAGCAGTACGGTAGGCCACGGCTGTACCTACCTCTGTGTCATCAGTCACTCGTCGTCCATAAGTAATATAATACTATACTATCCATCCATCTACATTGTATACCTGTGGTGTTTTTTTTTCTTCATACTAGTTTATCAGTCTGCTGACAGTGTCCACCAGGTCCGTTATACAGTATATTATATATATAAGCAGCAGTACGGTAGGCCACGGCTGTACCTACCTCTGTGTCATCAGTGCACTCGTCGTCCATAAGTAATATAATACTATACTATCCATCCATCTACATTGTATACCTGTGGTGTTGTTTTTTTCTTCATACTAGTTTAGCAGTCTGCTGACAGTGTCCACCAGGTCCGTTATACAGTATATTATATATATATATATATATAAGCAGCAGTACGGTAGGCCACGGCTGTACCTACCTCTGTGTCATCACTCGTCGTCCATAAGTAATATAATACTATACTATCCATCCATCTACATTGTATACCAGTGGTGTTTTTTTTTCTTCATCCTAGTTTAGCAGTCTGCTGACAGTGTCCACCAGGTCCGTTATACAGTATATTATATATATAAGCAGCAGTACGGTAGGCCACGGCTGTACCTACCTCTGTGTCATCAGTCACTCGTCGTCCATAAGTAATATAATACTATACTATCCATCCATCTACATTGTATACCTGTGGTGTTGTTTTTTTCTTCATACTAGTTTAGCAGTCTGCTGACAGTGTCCACCAGGTCCGTTATACAGTATATTATATATATAAGCAGCAGTACGGTAGGCCACGGCTGTACCTACCTCTGTGTCATCACTCGTCGTCCATAAGTAATATAATACTATACTATCCACCCATCTACATTGTATACCTGTGGTGGCTTTTAGTTGTGCGCAAAATATGGAGAACAAAAATGTGGAGGTTAAAAAAATAGGGAAAGATCAAGATCCACTTCCACCTCGTGCTGAAGCTGCTGCCACTAGTCATGGCCGAGACGATGAAATGCCATCAACGTCGTCTGCCAAGGCCGATGCCCAATGTCATAGTACAGAGCATGTAAAATCCAAAACACAAAAGATCAGTAAAAAAATGACCCAAAAATCTAAATTAAAAGCGTCTGAGGAGAAGCGTAAACTTGCCAATATGCCATTTACAACACAGAGTGGCAAGGAACGGCTGAGGCCCTGGCCTATGTTCATGGCTAGTGGTTCAGCTTCACATGAGGATGGAAGCACTCATCCTCTCGCTAGAAAAAAGAAAATACTTGCGGCAAAAGCACAGCAAAGAACTGTGCGTTCTTCGAAATCACAAATCCCAAAGGAGAGTCCAATTGTGTCGGTTGCGATGCCTGACCTTCCCAACACTGGACGGGAAGAGCTTGTGCCTTCCACCATTTGCACGCCCCCTGCAAGTGTTGAAAGGAGCACCCGCAGTCCAGTTCCTGATAGTGAAATTGAAGATGTCAGTGTTGAAGTACACCAGGATGAGGATATGGGTGTTGCTGGCGCTGGGGAGGAAATTGACATGGAGGATTCTGATGGTGAGGTGGTTTGTTTAAGTCAGGCACCCGGGGAGACACCTGTTGTCCATGGGAGGAATATGGCCATTGACATGCCTGGTGAAAATACCAAAAAAATCAGCTCTTCAGTGTGGAAGTATTTCAACAGAAATGCGGACAACAGGTGTCAAGCCGTGTGTTGCCTTTGTCAAGCTGTAATAAGTAGGGGTAAGGACGTTAACCACCTCGGAACATCCTCCCTTATACGTCACCTGCAGCGCATTCATAATAAGTCAGTGACAAGTTCAAAAACTTTGGGCGACAGCGGAAGCAGTCCACTGACCAGTAAATCCCTTCCTCTTGTAACCAAGCTCGCGCAAACCACACCACCAACTCCCTCAGTGTCAATTTCCTCCTTACCCAGGAAAGCCAATAGTCCTACAGGCCATGTCACTGGCAAGTCTGACGAGTCCTCTCCTGCCTGGGATTCCTCCGATGCATCCTTGAGTGTAATGCCTACTGCTGCTGGCGCTGCTGTTGTTGCTGCTGGGAGTCGATCGTCATCCCAGAGGGGAAGTCGGAAGACCACTTGTACTACTTCCAGTAAGCAATTGACTGTCCAACAGTCCTTTGCGAGGAAGATGAAATATCACAGCAGTCATCCTGTTGCAAAGCGGATAACTGAGGCCTTGACAACTATGTTGGTGTTAGACGTGCGTCCGGTATCCGCCGTTAGTTCACAGGGAACTAGACAATTTCTTGAGGTAGTGTGCCCCCGTTACCAAATACCATCTAGGTTCCACTTCTCTAGGCAGGCGATACCGAGAATGTACACGGACGTCAGAAAACGACTCACCAGTGTCCTAAAAAATGCAGTTGTACCCAATGTCCACTTAACCACGGACATGTGGACAAGTGGAGCAGGGCAGACTCAGGACTACATGACTGTGACAGCCCACTGGGTAGATGTATTGCCTCCCGCTGCAAGAACAGCAGCGGCGGCACCAGTAGCAGCATCTCGCAAACGCCAACTCGTTCCTAGGCAGGCTACGCTTTGTATCACCGCTTTCCAGAATACGCACACAGCTGAAAACCTCTTACGGCAACTGAGGAAGATCATCGCAGAATGGCTTACCCCAATTGGACTCTCCTGGGGATTTGTGACATCGGACAACGCCAGCAATATTGTGCGTGCATTACATCTGGGCAAATTCCAGCACGTCCCATGTTTTGCACATACCTTGAATTTGGTGGTGCAGAATTATTTAAAAAATGACAGGGGCGTGCAAGAGATGCTGTCGGTGGCCAGAAGAATTGCGGGCCACTTTCGGCGTACAAGCACCGCGTACAGAAGACTGGAGCACCACCAAAAACAACTGAACCGGCCCTGCCATCATCTGAAGCAAGAGGTGGTAACGAGGTGGAATTCAACCCTCTATATGCTTCAGAGGATGGAGGAGCAGCAAAAGGCCATTCAAGACTATACATCTGGCCACGATATAGGCAAAGGAGGTGGAATGCACCTGTCTCAAGCGCAGTGGAGAATGATTTCAACGTTGTGCAAGGTTCTGCAACCCTTTGAACTTGCCACACGTGAAGTCAGTTCAGACACTGCCAGCCTGAGTCACGTCATTCCCCTCATCAGGCTTTTGCAGAAGAAGCTGGAGGCATTGAAGGAGGAGCTAAAAAATAGCGATTCCGCTAGGCATGTGGGACTTGTGGATGGAGCCCTTCATTCGCTTAACCAGGATTCACGTGTGGTCAATATGTTGAAATCAGAGCACTACATTTTGGCCACCGTGCTCGATCCTAGATTTAAAACCTACGTTGGATCTCTCTTTCCGGCAGACACAAGTCTGCAGAGGTTCAAAGAACTGCTGGTGAGAAAATTGTCAAGTAAAGCGGAACGCGACCCGTCAACATCTCCTCCTTCACTTTCTCCCGCAACTGGGGGTGCGAGGAAAAGGCTACGAATTCCGAGCCCACCCGCTGGCGGTGATGCAGGGCAGTCTGCTGATGCTGACATCTGGTCCGGACTGAAGGACCTGCCAACGATTACTGACATGTCGTCTACTGTCACTGCATATGATTCTCTCACCATTGAAAGAATGGTGGAGGATTATATGGGTGACCGCATCCAAGTAGGCACGTCAGACAGTCCGTACGTATACTGGCAGGAAAAAGAGGCAATTTGGAGGCCCTTGCAGAAACTGGCTTTATTCTACCTAAGTTGCCCTCCCTCCAGTGTGTACTCCGAAAGAGTAATTAAAGCCCCCGCTCACCTTGTCAGCAATCGGCGTACGAGGTTACTTCCAGAAAATGTGGAGAAGATGATGTTCATTAAAATGAATTATAATCAATTCCTCCATGGAGACATTCACCAGCAGCAATTGCCTCCAGAAAGTACACGGGGATCTGAGATGGTGGATTCCAGTGGGGCCGAATTAATAATCTGTGAGGAGGGGGATGTACACAGTGAAAGGGGTGCTGAATCGGACGATGATGATGAGGTGGACATCTTGCCTCTGTAGAGCCAGTTTGTGCAAGGAGAGATTGCTTCTTTTTGGTGGGGGCCCAAACCAACCTGTCATTTCAGTCACAGTCGTGTGGCAGACCCTGTCGCTGAAATGATGGGTTGGTTAAAGTGTGCATGTCCTGTTTATACAACATAAGGGTGGGTGGGAGGGCCCAAGGACAATTCCATCTTGCACCTCTTTTTTCTTTCATTTTTCTTTGCGTCATGTGCTGTTTTTGGAGTATTTTTTGGAAGGGCCATCCTGCGTGACACTGCAGTGCCACTCCTAGATGGGCCAGGTGTTTGTGTCGGCCACTTGGGTCGCTTAGCTTACTCACACAGCTACCTCATTGCGCCTCTTTTTTTCTTTGCGTCATGTGCTGTTTGCGGAGTATTTTTTGGAAGGGCCATCCTGCCTGACACTGCAGTGCCACTCCTAGATGGGCCAGGTGTTTGTGTCGGCCACTAGGGTCGCTTAGCTTACTCACACAGCTACCTCATTGCGCCTCTTTTTTTCTTTGCGTCATGTGCTGTTTGGGGAGTATTTTTTGGAAGGGCCATCCTGCCTGACACTGCAGTGCCACTCCTTGATGGGCCAGGTGTTTGTGTCGGCCACTTGTGTCGCTTAGCTTAGCCATCCAGCGACCTCGGTGCAAATTTTAGGACTAAAAATAATATTGTCAGGTGTGAGGTGTTCAGAATAGACTGGAAATGAGTGTAAATTATGGTTATTGAGGTTAATAATACTATGGGATCAAAATGACCCCCAAATTCAATGATTTAAGTTGTTTTTTAGGGTTTTTTGAAAAAAACACCCGAATCCAAAACACACCCGAATCCGACAAAAAAAATTCGGTGAGGTTTTGCCAAAACGCGTTCGAACCCAAAACACGGCCGCGGAACCGAACCCAAAACCAAAACACAAAACCCGAAAAATTTCCGGTGCACATCACTACTCATCGCACCTCACTGCTTCTTACAGGTTAATATATAAATTTATCTTCCACACTCTGGACCAGTCTTCAGATGCTTATTTTACTAAACTCTGATTTTTATTAATTTTCCTGATTTCTTCCTGTTTCTTGAACTAGTTACAAACTAGAAATGATCCCAAATAAAATATGCCGGCATATGCACTTTTATATACCATGGAAAAAAAGCACTGCGGCTAAGAAACAGTTCCAGAATATGCCCATATGTCACACAGGACACTACATAATCTACGCCCATACGTCACACAGGACACTGCATAATCTACGCCCATATGTCACACAGGACACTGCATAATCTACGCCCATACGTCACACAGGACACTACATAATCTACGCCCATACGTCACACAGGACACTACATAATCTACGCCCATACGTCACACAGGACACTAAATAATCTACGCCCATATTTCACACAGGACACTACATAATCTACGCCCATATGTCACACAGGACACTACATAATCTACGCCCATATGTCACACAGGACACTACATAATCTACGCCTATATGTCACACAGGACACTACATAATCTACACCCATACAGTATGTCACACAGGGCACTACATAATATACGCCCATATGTCACACAGGACACTGCATAATCTACGCCTATACGTCACACAGGACACTGCATAATCTGCGCCCTTATGTCACACAGGACACTACATAATCTGCGCCCATACGTCACACAGGACACTACATAATCTACGCCCATACATCACACAGGACACTACATAATCTACGCCCATATGTCACACAGGACACTACATAATCTACGCCCATACAGTATGTCACACAGGGCACTACATAATATACGCCCATACGTCACACAGGACACTGCATAATCTACGCCCATACGTCACACAGGACACTGCATAATCTGCGCCCATACGTCACACAGGACACTTCATAATCTGCGCCCATACGTCACACAGGACACTACATAATCTACGCCCATACGTCACACAAGACACTGCATAATCTGCGCCCATACGTCACACAGGACACTGCATAATCTACGCCCATACGTCACACAGGACACTACATAATCTGCGCCCATACGTCACACAGGACACTACATAATCTGCGCCCATACGTCACACAGGACACTACATAATCTGCGCCCATACGTCACACAGGACACTACATAATCTGCGCCCATACGTCACACAGGACACTACATAATCTGCGCCCATACGTCACACAGGACACTACATAATCTACGCCCATACGTCACACAGGACACTACATAATCTATGCCCATACGTCACACAGGACACTGCATAATCTGCGCCCATACGTCACACAGGACACTGCATAATCTGCGCCCATACGTCACACAGGACACTACATAATCTGCGCCCATACGTCACACAGGACACTACATAATCTGCGCCCATACGTCACACAGGACACTACATAATCTATGCCCATACGTCACACAGGACACTACATAATCTACGACCATACGTCACACAGGACACTACATAATCTATGCCCATACATCACACAGGATACTACATAATCTACGCCCATATGTCACACGGGACACTGCATAATCTACACCCATACAGTATGTCACACAGGACACTACATAATATACGCCCATATGTTTGTCACACAGGACACTGCATAATCTACGCCCATACGTCACACAGGACACTGAATAATCTGCACACATACAGGGTCTGTCACACAGGACACTACATAATCTACGCCCATATGTCACACAGGACACTACATAATCTATGCCCATACAGTATGTCACACAGGACACTACATAATATACGACCATATGTCACACAGGACACTGCATAATCTACGCCCATACGTCACACAGGACACTGCATAATCTACGACCATATGTCACACAGGACACTGCATAATCTACACAGGACACTACATAATCTACGGCCATATGTCATATAGGACACTGCATAATCTACGACCATATGTCACACAGGACACTGCATAATCTACACAGGACACTACATAATCTACGGCCATATGTCATATAGGACACTACATAATCTACGCCCATATGTCATATAGGACACTGCATAATCTATGCCCATATGTCACGCAGGACACTGCATAACCTACGCCCATATGTCACACAGGACACTACATAATCTACGCCCATACGTGACACAGGACACTATATAATCTTTTATTCATGCACTCATCATCTCTTGCATTAATTATTGCAGTAATATCCTTACCAATCTTTCCCTAAACAGACTTTTACCTCTGAAATCCAAAAACAATACTGGAAGGATAATTGGCTGCAGACAAATTAATAAACACTAGTGTATATGTGTGTCCGTATGATAGGGAATTTAGGGGTCTATTTACTAAGCCTTGGAGAGTGATAAAGTGGAGAGGGATAAAGTACAAGTCATCAGTTCCTAAGTGCCACGTTACAGGCTGTATTTGAAAAATGACAGATAGGAGCTGATTGGCTGGTACTTTATCTCCGTCCAAGGCTTAGTACATAGACCCCATAGATTGTAAGCTACACTGGGGGCAAGGACTGACGTGAATGAATTAAATATTCTCCGCAATGCGCTGCATAATATGTGTGTGCTATATAAATAACGTAATAAATAAAATAAACACAATCTATTTTGAATGCGCTGGCAACACTGATTTTCCTCGCAGTTCTTCTTCTGCTACTGCGCTCTGCCAGTCCCCATATTGGTTGCCTATATTTACTGAATACCAGGACCATAACTAGGTATGTGCAGAGGGGGCACCGCACATAGTGCTGCAGGGCAGGGGGCGCTGTTGGCTGCATTTGTCAATTATCTGTTTTAATTACTTTCACTTGCAGCTACCCCCCTTTTTGAAGCCCAGCTTCCCCTGACTGCCGTTGTCTCCTACACTGACTCCTTCTGTCGCTAATACCTATACAGAATTCATGAACTCAACTTGAGTGGCAACACAACACCAACTCTTCACACTCAAAGAACGCTTGCAATGCATACAAAGGGTAATAGTGGGTGAAAGCGGAACCGTCTCAGCTCCCTTCTCAAATCCGGTGCCCAGGGAACGTGCACCCCTAGCATCCCCCCTAGTTACAGCCCTGCTTTAAGCAGATATGCTTTATTGTTGCATTGTGAGATTATTGTGTTATACATGTGAATTGACATTTGTTTTCTTTCTTGTCTTATTCATAAAGAACCGTACATACTGTAACAGCTCATTTCTGGGTTATGTAAACCAAAGTTACGAATGTGAGTCAGACCAAGGACTCCAACTTTACAGTGGGAATTCCACTCCACACCCACTCACAAGAATGGGGTGAAGGCATTCAGACAGTTTAACAATCTTTCTTTTTCAACATATGGGTAATTCTTGCTGTGGATGTGGGCACCATAAAATGCATTTTATGATGTATCCAGGTAACAATCATTTTCATACAAGTAGTTTTGTATGATCCTAGGCTGACACCAGCTCCTTCCAGATTTGATCGGTCTATAGCTATGACACACCTAGTCTTTAACTATGTGACCTAAAAGTGTCTAGACTTCACTATCATTCTTACAGTCTGTTAGCAGTGTTTCATGTCTTGGCAGTTTCTAATATAAATAACCTATATCTCCTCATAGGAAAAAACCATGACACCACTAAACTACTGTCCGGCTGAATAGTCATCTTTTCCCAAAATGCAGTCATTAGATCATAGGTCTGCAAACTCGGTCCTCATTACCCCACACAGTACATGTTGTGCAGGTAACGCAGCAGGTGCGCCGGTTTATTAATTACTCGCAGACACATTTTAAAAGGTCCGCAGGTGGAGTTAATTATTTCACTTGTGATTCTGTGAGGAGACCTGCAAAACATGCACTGTGTGGGGTAATGAGGACCGAATTTGCAGACCTATGCATTAGATGGACAATGGGGGTCATTCCGAGTTGATCGCTAGTTGCATTCGTTCACTGCAAAAAAAGGCACTTCTGTGCATGCGAATGCGGCGCAATGCACACGAGTGACGTACTATTACAACGAACGACGTAGTTTCACACGAGGTCTAGCAAAGCTTTTTAGTCACACGGCTGGCCGCAGAGTGATTGACATGAAGTGGGCTTTTCTGGGTGTCAACTGACCGTTTTCAGGGAGTGTTTGAAAAAAACGCAGGCGTGACAGAAAAAATGCAGGCATGGCTGAGCGAATGCAGGGCGTGTTTGTGACGTCAAAACAGGAACTGAACAGTCTGTAGTGATCGCAAGCGCTGAGTAGGTTTTGAGCTACTCTAAAACTCCACAAAAAAAGTTGTAGCCGCTCTGCGATCCTTTCATTAGCACTTCTGCTAAGCTAAAATTACACTCCCAGTGGGAGGCGGCATAGCGTTTGCACGGCTGCTAAAAACAGCTAGCGAGCGAACAACTCGGAATGACCACCAATAACACTGTCAACATTCAAAGGGGGGAATTAGCGGCTGTTAGTAATGGGCTCTCGCATGGAGCAATTCAGTTGTTGCTCTTTTTGGGCACAAGTAGAAATGTGCAAAAAGTCCATGGTTTAAGTGTCCAGTCTGCAGTTTGGCCACTCTAACCAGGGCTGGGATGTAATAAAGTCTGAGTGCCGCAGCCGTGTGGGATGACCGGCCGAACTCGGACATTTTTCTTAAAGAGGCAGTCATGAGCAAGGCATGGTTTAGCCTTGTACATGATTGCCCCTTTAAAAAAAAAGTCAGAGTTTAGACGGCATCGGGCATCCCGCACGGCTGCCGAAGTTGGCCTTCATTACATCCTGCCCAGTACATTAGACGGGTTAGCCTCTATTCGCCACTTCAGGACAAACTCTCATTACAATTCTGCTTGGTTTTTAGACAGTTGTTTTTTTTTTTTATGTAGAATGCAATAATAATGACATTTCTATCTACATTTTTATATATGGTTGTGTTTTAATAAATCGCATGTTTTTACCACCATAGATATTTTATTTATACCATATTGGAGTGCTGTGTGTCTATAATCTGTATTATCAGGGTTGCCTCCTTTACACAGCTGCCTAATATTGGTATTGATAACTACTTCCCTTTCAGCACCTTGGGTAAATTCCTAAATTCCTCTGTCCTATGTGGGGTCGCCTGACATCTTCATCTGATCACCAATCGGCATGGCAGAATGCTTGCAGCTTGCAGAGCGGCTCTGACAGGGTCACATATGCGTAAGGTTAATGTCAGGAGAAAATAGTATTATATGCGGGATTGCGCACATCTCTGAATGAGGCCCACAGTCTGTCTGTGTTTAGACTTTGATATTAATATATACTAAAGTCACATTTACCATGTAAAATAAAATTACATATAGAAAAAAATACAAAATAAAAGTCCAAGTTAGAAATAGAAATATCTGTTGTCTTCCCCTTTAAAAACATAATACGGTCAGTTGACACCCACAAATGCCCTCTTCCTGTCAAATTCCTTGCGATCGCCTGTGCGAACGGGTCTGTTGCACAAACCCCTTGTTGAGCGGTGATCCGCTTTGTACCCGTGCAACGCACCTGCGCATTGTGGTGCATACGCATGCGCAGTTTGGACCTGATCGCCCGCTGTGCGAAAACACACAGCAGCGATCAGGTCTGAATTACCCCCCATGTGCACTGCAGAGGGGACAGATATAACATGTGCAGAGAGAGTTAGATTTGGGTGGGGTGTGTTCAAACTGAAATCCAAATTGCAGTGTTAAAAATAAAGCAGCCAGTATTTACCCTGCACAGAAACAATATAACCCACCCAAATCTAATTCTCTCTGCACATTATATCTGCCTCCCCTGCAGTGCACATGGTTTTGCCCAACTGCTAACAAAATTCCTGCTGCGATCAACTCTGAATTACCCCCATGGTTTTGCCCAACTGCTAACAAATTTGCTGCTACGATCAGGTCTGAATTAGGCCCAATAGCTCCTCTACTAACCACTTGTGGACAATACTTAAAGTATCACAAAACAAAGCAAAATGTCCAGTGATTACCTAGGAGCTAGCGGGAGAGACAATATAAAGAACAATGGGGGTCATTCCGAGTTGATCGCTAGCTAACAATGTTCGCTGTGCAGCGATGATGCAAAAAAACTGCACTTCTGCACATGCGTATGCAGCAAAGTGCGCACGCGTGACGTACTTTCACAATGGGCAAAGTATTTTTACACAAGGTCTAGCGAAGCTTTTCAGTCGCAATGGCAGCTGCAGAGTGATTGACAGGAAAGGGGCATTTCTGGGTGTGAACTGACCGTTTTCAGTGCTCGAAAAAACGCAGGCATGCCAGGAAAAACGCAGGCGTGGCTGGCCGAACGCAGGACGTGTTTGTGACGTCAAATCCGGAACTAAACAGTCTGGAGACCCACCGTCATTTTTTCATTCAGAGCGGTTGCGTGTGACAACACACAGCCGCCCAGAAAATGTCGCTGACACGCCCCCATTTGCATTGCATTGCCACGCCCCCACAACGATCCGTCTCCACCTTGGAAATGGAGTGTTACCGCCCCGCAAAAGCCTCTGCTTGTCAATCAGGCAGAGGTGTTCGCATTTAATGCGAGCCACCCGCATTAACTGTGTGCACATGTGCAGGACAGGACCTGTGCACGTGTACGCAGGTTCCACCGCTAATTTTACAGTCGCAACATGGAGCAACCTGAATCAGCCCCAGTATATCTAGGCGCTGAGCAAAAAAATACGAAATGTAATGGAGCAGCTACTGAAAGATGGCTGCAACCACCTTAGTAAAGGAATAAAGGAAAAAATAGTAGCTGCGCCATGTCCCAAATAAATGTAGTGGTAAGCTTGTGTCTAAAGAGTGACTGATGCTTATGAAAAAGAAAGAAATATAACAAACATATCCTATATAATAAAAGGCTAATGCTGCTCCTCACCTCTATGGCGCACCAGCGGCCACTAGATGGCACCCGGTGTCGCAATTCAAGTGTTGCTCAGTTCGAGAAAATTTCCTATTAAACTTATATCCACAAGGATACAAATTGTCTTTATTTACCTTAGTATTGTATCAACTACCACAGTGTTGCAACTCACAGAAGGAAGTACATTTTCATAGCTGTTACTATTACTTATCCATGTTTACTTTTTTTTGTTGTATTATATTTTTTATGCATGTTTGTAATATTATGGTATATGAGGATGATTCAGCGATGAACGCAAGCAATGAAGTTATACGCAGACCACCAGATTTGCATACGATTGTGAATCAGACTCTATGTGTGCTATATTACATTTCTTCTGAGTAATTTGTTATGTTATTCACCAGCATAGCCTAAAGCTTACCACTAAATGTATTTGTAACATGTATTAACCTGGAGAAGGCATAAGGAAGTGATAAACCAGTGATATGTGCAAGGTGATAAAGGCAGCAGCCAATCAGATCCTAACTGTTAATTTACATATTGGAGCTGATTGGCTGGTGCCTTTATCACCTTGCACATCTCACTGGTTTATCACTTCCTTATGCCTTCTCCGGGTTAATACATCTGCCCCACAGTCCTGCTGACTATTTTAAGACATACCAACGGTCTCATTAACTTCACCAAGAAGAACAGATCCTGAATTTGGGCCCAGAAGATCTTCCAAAGGTCACACTTGTGATGTCCCTCTACTTTCAGCGAGAAGCACTACAAGCAACTTGCAGGTGGATCTCTTAATGGAATAGGATAAACCCTAACCTGTAAAATAATTCCATTACTTATCAACAAGAACATAATAATAGAAGATCCTGGGTTCTTTTCTCTAGTGATAAAACAGGGTAAAAATCCTAATGCCATCAAAATCATAGCATTTTACAGCAACGGTAAATAAAGGAAAGTTATGTAAAAAAGTAGAGACAGTGTAACGACCAGGGCCGTTTCTTGGGGCAGGCGAGCAGTGCAACCGCACTGGGCGCCCGCCGCGGCACTAACTGTGGCTCCCTACTTCCCCTCCTATTTCTCCCCGAGTAATCCGCTCGGGGGGGCAGAGTTTCACGGAATGACGCAGTTGCGTCATTACGTCATGACGCAACCCCGTCACTCCGCGGAACCCCCCCGAGCGGAGTACAGAGGGGGATCCAAGTTAGGAAGAGGGAAAGGCCGGCGCGAGGAGCGACTGGTGAGGCGGGCCGAAGAGCGGTAATCGCCTCTAAGTATTCTCTCTCTCTCTCAATGTGTAAAATGGGGACACCTGCCGTAATGTGTGAAATGGGGACTCTTGCCTGCCGTAGTGTGGGTATTTAATGTATCAAGGGCATTGCGGTGTGTGGCATAATATGGTGCAGGGGGCATTACTGTGTGGGGCTTAATATGGTAGAAATTTTTTTTTCCTGTGGTGGTCGTGATCTGTTGGAGCAGGGTCAAAAACTGGATTATGAGGTAGTCTTTTCAGACAAGGCCATGCCCATTTAAATGAGGCCACACCCATTTAGATGAGGCCACGCCCCCTTGATGGGTGCGCGTGCATGTTTTTTTTATCTAGGTGTGTGTGGGGGGGGGCACATTTTTTAATGTCATGGGGGGGCGCATTTTTAAATCTCGCACTGGGAGCCAAATTGGCTAGAAACAGCCCTGGTAACGACACATAACCAAATCAAAAGATCACAGTAAAAAAAAGTCCATCCTCAGTACATTACTAGCATGTTCAGGGGATAATTAGTAAGCGGAATAGTCCCTAGAATAGTTTTCTAGATGAGACTTCATAAGGGGAATAACGGGGGTCATTCCGAGTTGATCGTAGCTGTACTAAATTTAGCACAGCTATGATCATTCACACTGACATGCGGGGGGACGCCCAGCACAAGGCTAGTTTGCCCCGCATGTCAGTACAGCCCCCCCCCCCCCGCAGAAGTGCAAAGGCATCGCACAGCGGCGATGCCTTTGCACTTCAAGAGTAGCCCCCGACCAGCGCAGCTTTAGCGTGCTGGCCGGGAGCTATTCGTTGCTCCCCGGCCCACAACGACTGCGTGTGACGTCACGGAGCTGCCGCAGCCCGCCCCCCCCAACAGTCCGGCCAAGCCTGCATTGGCCGGACCGCGCCCCCTAAATGGCGGCTTGACGCCGCCATCCAGCCCCCTCCCGCCCAGATACCACCTCTCCCTCAGAGGCGATCGCTAGGCAACGACGGCTGCCATGCGCCGGCGCACTGCGGTGCTGGCGCATTTGCAGTTCCGACCCAATTGCTGCGCTGCGAGAAACTGCAGCGAGCGATCGGGTCAGAATGACCCCAACATTTCAAGGCTTTTCTGTCTTAATTGATAATATACCATATTGACTCTTGGTAGCACCACCAATTGAGTTATTTTTTATTCAACTGTGTCCTTATCCTTATCATACTGTGTAATATATGATCTGAGACATAATTTGAGAACATATCTGTGCGGAACCCCCATTATACCTATTAACATATCAGAGCTGCTAGGGGACAAGAACTAACTGGTACCCCTTTTTTATGAAAGTCCCAGCTGCATACAGCGCGCCTAATTCAGTAAGGATTGCAAATTCTTCTAAGTAGCAGAATTTGCAATCCTTGTGATGGCATGCTGTGGGCCGCCCATCGCAGGGCAAGGCCGGCCAATATGCTGACCACCGCCGCCCTTCCTCCCTTGACAAAGCAGAAAATTGCGATCGCACCGCAATTTCTGCTTTATCGCAGAAATTAGGGTTGCCTCCTGCCGGAGCAGCTTACCGGGCAGAGGCCTTCGCATTTTCTGCAGGCGCCTGCAGAAAATGAGGGCGCATGCGCAGGACGGGCCTTGCGCATGCGCCCGCATCCTTTTAATTATTTTGGCGGTTGGATCGCCGATTGCGATCCAACCTGAATCAGGCCCAGTATGCGAAGTTATAGCATAATTCTATTTTACGACTGGAATGAGTGCATCCACCCATTTTCGGTTGTATAACAGACGGGTGTGCCTACTTATTGTGACTCCCCTGTGGAAGGTCCTGGAGGTAAAGTTGCTATATTTCAAATATGAAAATCCGAGACACAGCTGGGATCCCACTGGCGCACCGCACTCTATTGCATAAACCAGCGGTTCCCAAACATTTCTGAATCACAGCGCCCTAGAGTATTAGAATTTTGTTTATGGCAGCCCTAGGCCAAAAGTTTCGTATTGAGAAATGTAGAAACAAATATTAAATTAAGTAAATTGTGTTTATGTCATCATTAGGTTCAATTGTGTGGTGAGGGACAAGATTTGCTTCTATTTGTCCACATCTTTTATATGATTGGCAGCCACCAGCACTGGTTTTGCTAATTACATTGACCAAAAATAGTTTGAATTTGTCCTGGACCACCAACCCAGGGTAACAGGGCCGTCTTATCAGCAGTGTACGCCCCTGGGCACTGAAATGCACTGGGGCCCCTACCCATCCTCCAGTGGTAGGGGTGGGGGGTGCTTTCAGCAGCAGTTTTGATGTCCTGTGGGCGGTAGGGGTGTTCTATTTTCTGCTCAGCATGTAGGACCTGGAGCAGTAATTTCTGCTAATTACTCCTTTACTACTCAGATGGTGGGAGATGGGACGGGAGGGAGAACACTAAACTGTAGAAGAAGGGTATTGGGTTGAATGAAGGGGCCACGGTACATGACTTCCAGGGTGGTAGGTGGTGTTTAATACGCAGGGGAGGGGTGGATAGTGGAGTGGGCTTAACACATAATTTTCTAGTGGGACGGCAGCTTGCTTGACGGCAGATATCTCAAGTTCCGGAAACAGATTTATTAGCTTTCAATGGGATAAAGAAAAGCTAGAGAGTCCCACCATTCAGGATGTACTGGGAACACCTTTCAGGAGATATTGGTGACTTGGGGATCAGAGTTCAGGAGCCAGAGCAATCCACCGCCAAAAATATAAAACTGCATACCAGGTGTGTGGAGCTGGAGCAGGGACCAGCTGCTGGAAGGCTGATATCTCTGGTTCTGGGCATAGTAGAGACAAGCTGCCAGTGTCCACCAAAAGGGGAGAGTTCAATATTTTGGAGTATACCTTCAGGAAAAACTCTAAGTCAGACAGAACCCACGATATCTGGCTGAGAAGAGCAGTTGACAGGCTCGGATGGGGACCACTGCTTTGAAGTTTGATATCTCCGGTTCCCCAGGGCAGATTTTCAAAAAACTGGTACCCCTGGAAAGAGGGGACCCTCAGCTATCAGCCTATGGCCCTTATACTCTTTGGGCCCTTGGGCAAGAGCCCATTGAGCCCATACGAAAAGACAGCCCTGCAGGGTAACCCTGCAAGTGTTCCGAGGCACCCAAGGTTGCCATGGCACACAGTTTGAGAACCACTGGCATAAACTATAAATTATATTACTGTGATAGAAAAATAAAGGCTATATTTCGAATTTAGTGCTGTTTGGACATTTAAAGCACATACACTGTGGCCTGGGAGGGGGCACGGACATCTTACACACATACTGGGTCCTGGGGGTGGGGATTGTGACACACACTGGGTTCTGGGGGAGATTGTGACAGTACACTTGTAACGTGTTCATTTAAGGTATAGTATCGCAATTCTCCTCATCAGAGTCCGGTTATATTAACAATTGCACTGGTTTCTAAATATTAATAACTTTTACAAATCTGATTGATTGCTATGGGCAACATCACCAGTTCTAAAAAACAAACCTCCCACCTTAGTAAATTTACCCCTCTGTGTTATGTCCCCTGATGCAGAAAAATGTATATACTATGTACTTGTCCAACATTGTCATGTAGTAGAAGTTTTCATTTTCTTGTTATGCTAATTTGTTTATGTACTTTGTTCATACTTACCGACATTCTGGCTGCTCTCTGCGGGAGAGAGCAGCCAGGTCGGCTCAACAGGCGGGCCGGGAGCACTTTGACTTTTGAGGCAGTACGGGGGCGGAGCAAGGGCGGGGGCATGGTTACGGTGATGCCTTCTTTAAGCCACGCCCCCGCTCTGTAATGCCGCGATCACCGGCATTACAATGCAGGGGGCGTGGCTATGATGACGCGATTCAGCAAGAATCGCGTCATCGTCTGCCCGGACCGCCCACTTTACACACAAAGTGGGCAGACGGGCAGGGGGGACCCCGTCAAATCGGGAGACATGCCTGCTCTTCCGGGGGGCCGGGAGGGTCACCCGATTTTCGGGAGCCTCCCGGCCATTCCGGGAGAGTAGGCAAGTATGACTTTGTTAGGCGATGCGGAACCCTTGTGGCACCATATAAATAAACAATAATAATACCACCATTTTCCCACTGGTACTAGAGTGTGTCCCCATGACCCCCCCCCCCCTCTCCAGGCCTCAATGTGTGTCACCATGTCCCACTCCACCAGGACCCAGCGTAAGAGTGTCACAAACCGAAAAACCCGATCCACGCACTGAAAGGGCACAGCCTGACTGACAGCTCAGGAGCGCACAGCCAATCAGGAGAGTGCCATGACGTGGCGCTCCCTGATTGGCTGAAGGGACCCTCTTTGACAGGAGTCACGGGGGGGTCCCGCCAGTCGGGAAAGGGGTCCCATGTGTAAACATGGGACCCCTTTCAGTGCATGGATCAGGTTTTTCGGTTTGTTTTTTTGCCAAGTACGTGGATTACAAAGAGGACGGAGCTACACTGGATTGTGTGAGTATCATTTTATTTACAGGTAACACGTGGATTCTACGTGGAGAAGTGGACCGAGCCACGTGTGAACATAGGTAAGTATGTGTGTATGTAGGTGTGCATGTATGTAATAAAGTTTTACTGTCACGGTGTGTGTGTTCTGTTTTTTTGGGGGTATTTTTTTTGTAGTAGAACTACAGGTACCAGTGGGCCCGTTTATCCACCGCATGCTGGTACTTGTGGTTCTCCAAGTACCAGCTTGCGGGGGAGGCTTGCTGGGACTTGTAGTACTGCTACAAAAAACAATATATTTTTTTTTACACTATGGCTATCAGCCCCCCATCCACTGCCCTTGGATGGGGGGACAGCCTCGGGCTTCACCCCTGGCCCCAGGGTACCCCGGCCAGGGGTGACTAGTTTGTGATTTAATGCCAGGGCCGAAGGGACCAAGATAAAAGTGTCCCCCGGCTGTGGCATTATCTCTCTGACTAGTGGAGCCCAGTGCTGGTTCAAAAAATACGGGGGACCCCTACGCTTTTTGTCCCCGGTATTTTTTGCACCAGGACCAGGCGCAGAGCCCGGTGCTGGTTGTTAAAATATGGGGGAACCCCTGTCAATTTTTCCCCATATTTTTACAACCAGGACCGGCTCAAAGAGCCCGAGGCTGGTTATGCTTAGGAGGGGGGACCCCACACAATTTTTTTTTCTGATTTTTAACCCTTTCACACCCCTTCCCACTGATAAACATGCACGGATCTCACGGATCCGTGCATGCCTATCAGAACACGATAAAAAAAAAGCAGGTCTATTTTAAAACTGCTTTTTTTTACGATTTGTATTTTTTCACGGCAGTGTTTGGCTATTGCCGGCAGTGTTTGTGAATTAGAATTTTTATTAAATTACTGAGTTGTATAAAATAACAGGCGCATTTGACCAATGGTGTATTCATTCGTATTTTTTTTTCTTTGACTTCCCAAAAAATACGAATGCCCTCATCACTGTCGAAATTTTAGTTTAGTAAATTCCCGAGATGACACTTTGAAGAAAAAACACCAAATCGGTCAAAATCAGGAACTTAGTAAATATATCCCCAAGTCTCAATTGTTCATGCTAATAATTGAGGCAAACAACGGTATTTGCACATCCAATCAGTCAAAGGTCTATCTTCCATGAATAAAAGAATATCACATTTTATGACACAATGCCTGTTTGGACAGAACAATCTGATATGTTAAGGATACTATTTGATTTTTATTTCTGGATGTAACACATTTGAGTGTATATAAGAAATATTTGCTATTGTGTTACAGTATGATATTTATTAACAAATGCGTCTTCTACCGTATTACCTATAGCATGCGTATTTGACGCATGTGTCGTAGACGCATCCATTAGTACATGCCATAGTGTATTCTAAATATCAAAATATGCAATTTAACTTTGACAGATTCTATCTACTGTATAATCTTCTAGAGGCAGCTAGATAAATGTTAAGTAGAATCTGATTGTTTGCTATGAGCAACATTACCAGTGCTAAAAACACTCCCACCTTAGTAAATTTAGCCCTAAGGTAAGCATCAGGGTTGATAAGGAGTGGTAAAGAATTCCAGATGTAGGGAGCACCATCGCCAAAATCTCGGCGGTAAGAATGGGAGAAAGTAATCAGTTGGCAGAAGAGGTGGCATGTATTTGTGGAGCGAAGAGGGCAGGCGGAAGTGTAGAGGGTCACATATGGAAACAAGAGAGGTATTGGTGAGGGTAAGTCAGTGTAAGAAGTAAGGCTTGTAAGACTGGAGAGGAAGATGAGCCGGGCAGCAACTTTGAGGATACATTGGAGTGGAGAGAGGAGTTTGTCAGGGATGCCAGATAGGAGGAGATCACAGCAGTCCAATCGGGGGATAACCACTGAGTAGATGAGTGTCTTAATAGCATCCAGGGTGAGAGAGTCTGATCCTTAGGGCCGTAAGTAGGTGTGTGCAGAGAGGCATTGGCCTTATGTCCCTATTGGAAAAATGAGGGGGGGGGGGGCACCAAATAGTCTAATTATGGCTCTGCCGATCCTGGAAATATTTCTGAGATGCATGCACACTTGAGCTGGGAAGGGGGATGAAACACATACTTTAGCCTTGGGGAGGGAAGGGAGACAGCTGTACAGGGATTACTATAGGAAAGCAGGGGCAGAACAGTATTGCATAGATTGTAACACCCCCTGGACAAGGGAGGTCATTCCGAGTTGCTCGCTAGCTACTTTTTGCAGCCGTGCGAACGCATAGTCGCTGCCCACAGGGGAGTGTATATTTGCTGTGCAAAGGTACGATCGCTTGTACAGCCGAGCAGTACAAAAATAGTTTGTGCAGTTTCTGAGTAGCTCAGATCTTACTCAGCCCTTGCGATCACTTCAAACTGTCTGGTCCCGGAATTTACATCAGACAACCGCCCTGCAAACGCTTGGACACGCCTGCGTTTTTTCAACCATTCCCAGAAACCGGTCAGGTGACACCCATAAATGCCTTCATCCTGTCGATCTCCTTGCAATCAGCTGTGCCTAATGGATTCTTCGTTAAATTCATCGCATAGCAACGATCCACTTTGTACCAGTACGATGCGCCTGCACATTGCGCTGCATACACATGCGCAGTAGTGACCTGATCGCTGCGCTGCAAAAAACGGCAGCATGCGATCAGGTCGGAATGACCCCCAAGGTGTTCATCACAGGGAGCACAGCATGTGTAGAGGAGACGGTGTGGTATAGAAGTTAGACAGTCAAAAGGTTCCCAGGGTCAAATGGTCAACAAAAAAATTGTGTTCTTAAACATTTCTTAACTAAATTTGTTGAAATGCATTCACTCACCACAAGGATACTAAAGGTGATAGTTTGTGACATAGATAGTAAATGAGGCAAAAGCATGAAAACACCCTGCAAAACATGTGTCGACCCTGTTGACCTTTTGACCCTGTCGACCATAGGGTGTCGCCCTAATAACTATCTTTTAACTATTTATACATTGGAACGCTAGAGGAAGAGCTGCGCTTCCTATGAAAAATGGGGACCAGAGTTATTATCGTGCAGAATGCAGCCAGCTGATTGGACAAGCTTCCTTTAGCACGCCCCATCATTTTTTCATTACTGGGGAGAAATGTGAAGGCGGCCAAGGCAGGTCATCACTGCTGGAGACCGCCTACACGCCGTCGGCACGTGCAGCTTCTGCTCAGCCCACACCATGCCCCACATGCAGGCACCAATCACCAAGGTGTCCATGGAATTCATTAGGTCAGAGGTTCCCAAACTGTGTGCCGTGGCTCCCTGGGGTGCCTCAGGACACTTGCAAGGGTGCCCTGGGTTGGTGGTCCAGGACCAATTCAAATTATTCATGGTCAATATAATAGGCAAAACCAGTGCTGGTGGCTGCCAGTCATAAAATATGTGGCAAAACAGAAGCAAATCTTGTCCCTCACCACACAACTGACCCTAAGGATGACATATAAACGCAATCTACTTAATGTAATAATTCTTTCTAAATAAGAAATTTTTGGCCTAGGGGTGCCGTGAAAAAAAATCTGATATTCTAGGGTGCCGTGATTCAAAAAAGTTTGGAAAACACTGCATTAGGTGATGAGCCACATCTTACCCCTCCCCCACGGCCATCACTGTTGGTGAAAGATGGACCTCACTGACCTCCTGGCTGTGCACAATTTGGGAAACACTGATGTAGATAATGATGTTCCGATTTTAATTTTAAGAGTAGGAGTATTTGAATGACCCATGGATTTGTTCCAGCAATTTTTTGTTCCTGACAATCTTGTGGTAAAACGGCACAAAGGATAGTTGTACGAAGTGAGTCTTCACTATTAGACAGACTCCTACTGTATAATCTCTAATCTGTTTCATCTTTCCATAGTGAGTTCATAAATGAGAATACAAGTCCCACTGAAGAGTTAGTTGCTGGAAGTGAGAATAGAAATATCACCAGAGATTAAATCACTGAAACATCAGTTCCTTCCTCAGTGAATATTTTGAAAAGATGAACCCAGGATAGACTGGCTTCTGAACTAACAGTCCACTGCTCCCAATATCATTTAATATGCCTTTCATCTATTTTAAACTGGTCAAAATACTGTTCATCAATAGCAGGGCCGTAACTAGGTGTGTGCCGATGGTGCCTTGCCCACAGGGCAAATGCACCGAGAGCGCACCATCAGGCAGCACACCTGCACGGCCGCTATCTCCTGACTCTCGTGTAGTGCACACACTCACTGCCGGCGGCGCTGCCTGTGTCACACTGATGGCGCCGCCTGAGTTTCGCTGACTGCGCATGACTCAGGCAGGGACGCTGTCTGCCGTAATGTGTAAAAAGGGGAAGCTATCTGCCGTAATGTGTAAAAAGGGAATGCGGTCTGCCATAATGTGTAAAAAGAGGATGCTGTCTGCCGTAATGTGTAAATAGGGGATGCTGACTGCCATAATGTGTAAAAGGGGGACGCTGTCTGCCATAATGTGTAAAAGGAGGACGCTGTCTGCCATAATGTGTAAAAAGGGGGACGCTATCTGCCGTAATGTGTAAAAAGGGGACGCTGTCTGCCGTAATGTGTAAAAAGGGGATGCTGTCTGCCATAATGTGTAAAAAGGGGATGCTGTCTGCCATAATGTGTAAAAAGGGGATGCTGTCTGCCGTAATGTGTAAAAAGGGGATGCTGTCTGCCGTAATGTGAAAAAAGGTAGACTCTGTCTGCCGTAATGTGTAAAAGAGGCTCTACCTGGTGTAGTGGCACTACTGTGCAGCGTAATTTGAATAATGGAGACTACTGTGCATCATAAAATATATATATTGTGGCCACACCCCTTCCCCATGAAGCCACGCCCATATTTTACATGGGGGGGGGCGCCAATGCTGTTTGTTGCACACAGCGCTAAAATGTCTAGTTACGGCACTGATCAATAGTAATGGAAGAAATTTGCTGAATAACTGCTGAAGATGATCTATCACCAGACCAGGGCCGAAACTAGGGGGGGGCTAGGGGGGCAGGTGACCTGGGCGCCGGATTGGAGGGGGCGCCGAGACCCCCAAACACCGCCGCGGCACTTTTAAACCCCCTTCTCCCGAGTGCCCAGCTCGGGGGGCGGGGTTTCGCGGAATGACGCGATTGCGTCGTGACGTCACGGCGCAAACGCGTCATTCAACGAAACCCCGCCAGAGGAGGAAGAACTGAAGGGGGAGCCCGGAGCCGCGCAGACGAGGAGGGAGAGGCGGCTGAAGAGCGGCGAGAACCGCTTCAAATGTAAGTCAGCCCCTCTCCCTTCCTCTCTCTCTCTCTCTCTCCCTCCCTCTCCCCACCACCTGGCGTAATGTTTAAAATGGGGACCTGCTGTGCCTGCGTACTGTGTAAAATGGGGACCTGTGCCTGCGTACTGTGTAAAATGGGGACCTGTGCCAGCGTACTGTGTAAAATGGGGACCTGTGCCAGCGTACTGTGTAAAATGGGGACCTGTGCCAGCGTACTGTGTAAAATGGGGACCTGTGCCAGCGTACTGTGTAAAATGGGGACACTTGCCAGCATACTGTGTAAAATGGGGACCTGTGCCAGCGTACTGTGTAAAATGGGGACCTGTGCCAGCGTACTGTGTAAAATGGGGACCTGTGCCTGCGTACTGTGTAAAATGGGGACCTGTGCCTGCGTACTGTGTAAAATGGGGACCTGTGCCTGCGTACTGTGTAAAATGGGGACCTGTGCCAGCGTACTGTGTAAAATGGGGACCTGTGCCAGCGTACTGTGTAAAATGGGGACCTGTGCCAGCGTACTGTGTAAAATGGGGACCTGTGCCAGCGTACTGTGTAAAATGGGGACCTGTGCCTGCGTACTGTGTAAAATGGGGACCTGTGCCTGCGTACTGTGTAAAATGGGGACCTGTGCCTGCGTACTGTGTAAAATGGGGACCTGTGCCTGCGTACTGTGTAAAATGGGGACCTGTGCCAGCGTACTGTGTAAAATGGGGACCTGTGCCAGCGTACTGTGTAAAATGGGGACCTGTGCCAGCGTACTGTGTAAAATGGGGACCTGTGCCAGCGTACTGTGTAAAATGGGGACCTGTGCCAGCGTACTGTGTAAAATGGGGACCTGTGCCAGCGTACTGTGTAAAATGGGGACCTGTGCCTGCGTACTGTGTAAAATGGGGACCTGTGCCTGCGTACTGTGTAAAATGGGGACCTGTGCCAGCGTACTGTGTAAAATGGGGACCTGTGCCAGCGTACTGTGTAAAATGGGGACCTGTGCCTGCGTACTGTGTAAAATGGGGACCTGTGCCTGCGTACTGTGTAAAATGGGGACCTGTGCCAGCGTACTGTGTAAAATGGGGACCTGTGCCAGCGTACTGTGTAAAATGGGGACCTGTGCCAGCGTACTGTGTAAAATGGGGACCTGTGCCAGCGTACTGTGTAAAATGGGGACACTTGCCAGCGTACTGTGTAAAATGGGGACCTGTGCCTGCGTACTGTGTAAAATGGGGACCTGTGCCTGCCGCAATGTGTAAAATGGGGACACTTGCCAGCGTACTGTGTAAAATGGGGACACTTGCCAGCTTACTGTGTAAAATGGGGACACGTGCCTGCCGCAATGTGTAAAATGGGGACACTTTTTCCTGCCGCAATGTGTAAAATGGGGACACTTTTTCCTGCCGCAATGTGTAAAATGGGGACACTTTTTCCTGGATATGAAATTTATGTTAGAAAAGGCAGTTTTTCAGGTTAAAAAGTTCTGAAAGAGATATATATATATATATATATATATATATATATATATATATATATATAATATTTTTATTCATTTATTTATTTATTTATTTTTTATTTTATTATTTTTATTCATTTATTGTAAACATTTTTTTTTTTTTTTTTTTTTTTGCGGGGGGTGTCAAATGACTACCTTGCCCCGGGTGACAGAAATCCTAGTTTCGGCCCTGACCAGACCAACTTATTTTTTCCTTTGCGATTAGCAAAAGCCATAAAAAAAATTACCTGATTCCTCTGTAGGTTTTCAAATCTACCCACTTTTCATTATAGGTCACGCAGGCATCATAAAACTCCTCACACCGGTTATAAAAACATTTTTAGGTTAAGTCCCCCTCATTGTGCAATTGTAGCACTGAGTGGATTTCTGTGGGCAGAAAATGTTCTTTTCTGTCACAGATTTTCTCAACAGTACAGTGATGGTTAGCATTACAGCCTCACAGCACTGAGGTCATGGGTTGAAATCCCACCATGGGCCTAACTGTGTGGAGTTTGTATATTCTCCCTGCACTTGCGTGGGTTTCTTCCCACAATCCAAAAATATAGTGGTAGGTTAATTGGATCCAAACAAAAATTAACTCTAGCGTAAATTTGTGTGCATGTACATGTGGTAGGGAATCTAGATTGTAAGCTCCACTGGGGCAGGGACTGATGTGAATGGCCAAATATTCCCTGTAAAGCGCAGCAGAATATGTGTGCGCTATATAAATAACTGCTAATAATAAATAACAATGTTGAGAAATTGTTGAGTATGAGTGAGATAGTGACACCTTTGATGGATCAATGTACACAAACCGTTGAATGCACAAAATTATCAAAACGATTGTATAAAATTAGTACCCGCTCCCTCTCAGCATCCCTGACTGCGGCCTCTACTTTGCGTCAATTTCTTGGATCGACTCCCTTACTGTGTGATAATTTCTCTATATATAAATCTAGTCCTCCTGCCCCTCACCGTTCCTGCTTCAGGCACACAACAGCTCTCGTGCTGGCTATTCCCCCAGCCAACAGCGCATGCAGCACTGCACGCACTCCTGCTGCCGTGCACTGGCACGGGGTGAGGGGTTACACTTGTTACACACAGGGCCGCAGCCAGCGGTGCAAGTGTGCGGGTATGGGTGGGTACGGCATACCCTTAAGAATTTAGCCGTGGGTACGCCGTACCCACGCCGACGGGCCGACGCTCCGTCCCAACCTCTGCTGCTCACCGCCGCTGACGTGAGGGGAGGAGAGTGCAGCCTGCACCTCTCCTGCCCCTCAGTGTCCTCGTTCAATTCAGCGCCACCTGGGAGCCAATCAGAGCTCGCGGACCAGCAGCCAAGGCTGCCAGACAGCGAGCTTTGATTGGCTCACGGATCGGCGCTGAATTGAACTAAGACAGCCACACCCGCCGGAGACTGAGGGGCAGGAGAGGCACAGGCTGCACTCTCCTCCCCCCACACACACACAGGTCAGCAGCAGCGGTGAGCAGCAGGGGAAGGGGGGGAGGGGGGCATGTATACCTGGCACTCGGGGCATATCTGGCACTGGGGGGGCATGTGTATCTGGCACTGGGGGCAAATCTGGCACTGGGGGGACATATGTATCTGGCACTGGGGGGACATGTATATCTGACACTGAGGGAATATCTGGCACTGGGGGGGACATGTGTAACTGGCACTGGGGGCATTTCTGTATCTGGCACTTGGGGCATTTCTGTATCTAGCACTGGGGGGCAATGTATATCTGGCACTCTGGGGGCATTTGTGTATCTGGCACTGTGGGGCAATGTATATCTGGCACTGTGGGGCAACGTGCATCTGACACTATTGGGGTCATATGTGTATCTGCCCATCCCCCCATATGTGTATCACGCCCCTATTTTCATTGGCCATGTATATTTGGCACTCTGGGGGCATTTGTGTATCTGGCACTGTGGGGAAATGTGTATCTGGCACTGTGAGGCAATGTATATCTGGCACTCTGGGGGCATTTGTGTATCTAGCACAGTGAAGCAATGTGTATCTGGCACTGTGGGGCAATGTATATTTGGCACTGTGGGGCAATGTATATCTGGCACTGTGGGGAAATGTATATCTGGCACTGTGGGGCAATATGTATCTGGCACTGTGGGGCAACGTGTATCTGGCACTATTGGGGTCATATGTGTATCTGCCCCTCCCCCATATGTGTATCACGCCCCCATTTTCATTGGCCACGCCCCATGTGGCATTTGGCCACACCCATTCTTTGGCGTGCACGCACACAGTACCTGTAAGACATATTTTATACTTGCATCACTGTCCACAGCATGCAGTTAAGCCAGAGAGCCAGCATAAGTTTCTGCCTGTGCGGTTGCGGGGGGAAAAGGGGGGGTGCCTCGATCACAGTGATTGTAGCCCCCCTCTTGAATTTGCCCCTGGCTAAGGGGCTCAAGGCACACACACCCCTCCCCCCCCCACCCCTCGCCCTTGCTGGCTTTGCTTTGCTACAAATACTTTTTATTTCTTCAGTCTTTCCTAAGGGGGTGTAGCCATGCCTCCCGCAATTAGGCTACGTCCCCAAAATTTGTCATAGTGGCCATGCCCCCTGCAGCCACACACCCTATTTGTCAATGTGTGGCATGTCCTGATTTAGGACGGGGGGAGTGGGGGGGGGGGGGGGGATAAAGATTTCTCAAAGCCTGGAGAGAGGGAAGAACCAACCAATCAACTTCTGTCATTTTTCAAACACACGATAGGCAGTGCACATAAACTTGCTTAATCGGGCGCTAATACAATGTTATATATTGGATATGTACCAATCTATTTTGGTTTTATTTAGAAAGCAGCTCCTATGTGGCAACTGGGTGCCTTTTATACTGAAAGGATAGATTAAGTTTCAAACGGAAACATAAGGAGCGCTACTGGTAAATTAAAAATGTTGGTTTATTTTTTAGATAATAATTACCACATTATAAACAATTTACCTAGTAGCTACCAGGTAACATAAAATCACAATACAATGATTAAATACGCAATATATATATTTTCAGCTAATTAGCTCTTATTAAAAGAAACAGTACTGCAGTCCAAAATAATTATAGTGGAATCAGGAAGTCCTCCAATTTGGTATAGTTAAGTGTAAATAAAATAGAAGAAACCGTCCCACAGTGTGATTATGAGTGGTACTTTGTATTTGTTGTAAATATCCTCAATTTATGAGACACTGATCTCACCCTTGTTGGCTGATCACCGCTGATTCCCGTCGATGGCAGATTTGCGGTACGGACTGTGAGCAGTTAGATGTATTACTCCTTGGTATTCCGAGAGGAGGTGTCACAGATTCTCAACAGTCGGTCCGCTGACAGGGCTTCTCAAGCACAGCGCTGGAGCGTCTGGATGTATCGTCTCACCATATGCCAGAAGGGGAGAAATCTCAGGATTAGCCAAAGTGTTGGAGGATAAATGAGGACTCCTTCAGTGGACAAGCAGTGCCCGCAGCCCTCAACGCGTTTCTCCGCCCCAAACAACCGGCGGTTTCATCAGGAGGTGTAGAAGTCCAATAGAGGGGTAGATGGATATTTAAATGCTTTAGTGTCCAATCAACATTGAAATAGTGATGTGCACACCTGAGTTTTTGCTCGGTGTGTTGGTTGTCAATGAATAATCAAATCCCCTTATATTGAATCAGCTGTTTCAGTGGTAATGCATACACCTGAGTGATCATTCAACGCTGCATCACTCAAGTAATCAGCTCACACATTTATTTTGGTACAGATATATTGATTAAAAATAGTATTCTTAAGAATAAAAACAAAAACACATAGTATAAATACATAGTAAAAGAGAAAGCAGTAAACGAGAGTATTGATAACACGAGTCCTGACGAATCAATATATAAACATTTATAGTGAGTCAATTGCTCATGTTATATAGTGTCTGTTTGTATTATTTGCCCTTCTGACAGTTCTCGTGTATTCAAAAACTCACATCAATCCTCATCCACAAGTATCAGATGTATCTATGTGTATATATATAAAAAATCATACCCTAATATTTTAATGGAGAACGGCATCCCAGAGGAGTATGGCTGTAATCTAACTATATAATTTCTTAAGAAGCTTATACATGAAAAGTCTCTATCTCTATCAGGCATCCACAGTAGTCTAGTGGATACGTAGCCGAGCTCTGATGAGAGAGGTCATCGGTTCTAGACCAACATAAGAGTATTTATTTACATACATTTATTATTTCTTTGATTTTTATTTTTCAAACACAGCCTGATTGGCTGGTACTTTACCTCTCTCCAAGCTTTGATAACTCTTCCCCAGTAAAAGTAAAGTACAGTACTATATACCGACAGCTGACAATATACCTTTAGAAAGTAAGCTCTCACGAGCAGGGCCCTCTTCCCTCATGTGCTTATCCTTTCTTACTTTAATAATATTCAACTGTACCACATCCAGCAGTCTTCTGCCTCCTGATACTTATTCCAGTGTCATCTGCTGATGTAACTATGTTTATTTACCCTGTACTTGTCCTATACTGTCATCAACTGTAAGTTGCTGTTTTCCTGTTTGATTATTTGTTTATATACTCTGTAATTGGGCGCTGCGGAACCCTTGTGGCGCCATATAAATAAAGGATAATAATAATAATAATAATAATAATAATAATGCTGTAAAGTCTGGCTCTGGGGAAAACCCAGCTTACTTCAAACTTCCTTTGAATTTAGAGAAGTAAGGATATCACTGAAGACATCATTGAAATGCTTAGTGAATGTCATTTTTAACTTTTGCATTTTATAACTAAAGTAAAAAATATACTGTATATATTTATTTTCTTTTTAAAACTAATACTGTAACCTATTAATATGTTCAATAGCCATTCAACACTCAGGGCAGCCAGAACACTGGTTTACAATGGGACCTGTTACTGCAGCCAGAAGGTGGCGAAACAGATGGCAGAGGGCCACACAGGCAGGTCAATTATGGGCACAATCCAGGAGGTGGGTACAGTGGCTTAGCAGTGAGAGTTTACCGTCACTGACTAAACATGGAACTGTACAGCAAGAGCAACAAGCTCATAATCCTAGAACAAGTTAACCATAAATATCATTACACATAGAGTTTTGCCTCAAACAAAATAGCTAACAATGGCCCTCATTCCGAGTTGTTCGCTCGCTAGCTGCTTTTAGCAGCATTGCACACGCTAAGCCGTCGCCCTCTGGGAGTGTATCTTAGCTTAGCAGAATTGCGAACGAAAGATAAGCAGAATTGCGAATAGAAATTTCTTAGCAGTTTCTGAGTAGCTCCAGACTTACTCAGCCATTGCGATCAGTTCAGTCAGACACTCCCGCGTTTTTTCGCACACTCCCAGAAAACGGCTAATTTCCGCCCAGAAACACCCACTTCCTGTCAATCACACTACGATCACCAGAACGATGAAAAATCCTCGTTATGCCGTGAGTAAAATTCCTAACTTTTGTGTAACATAACTAAGCGCATGCGCAGTAAGCGACTAATTGCAGTATAGCGAAAATTGGCAACGAGCGAACAACTCGGAATGACCCCCTATATTCAATAATATATACATTTATATAAAATTAAATAATATTGCGGAAACCCCACCACCACCACCCACATCTGTGCTAATTTCAGCAGCGAGGGGTTAATACTGGTGCACCTGAGGTGATTTGAAGGGGGTTGCCATGGCAAACCAGAAAGAGCACAATACAGGTCTGGTCATACACTGCGACTTGGGATATATTAACATACTTGATACAAAGGGCGGTATCCTATTAGCAGTGGTACTTTCCCGCTGCTAATAGGATCGCTGGGTGCTGTCCTATTAGCCCTGATGTCAGCAACCTTTTCTCCCGATGGCGGCACTTATCGTGGATTATGAGGCACCTGAAGCATAATCTGCAATAAGGTGCCGCCGAAGTCCAGATAACACAAGATCGGGTATTTATACCCGATCCCATGTGTTTTGGTGTGACCGCAGGTCCAATTTTAGCCGATACAAATGGCCTCTAATTGGATACCGCGATAATGACCATCGGTCAAACATCCCGATATCCGGCCGAAATCACATCTACAAATGGAGCCGCACTTAGCCAGTGACTAGCACTCATCCAGTGTCCGCCTAGCGTGGCTCCATCTGTAATAGGATATCGCCTTAAGAGTAATAAGAAAATACATGTCACTTGTAATGTAAGAGCCACTGTATAGTGAGATTATTCTCGATCGCAGTCTGAATTACTATGCGGCAGGCCCACTGCATCTCACTGATGCGATCGCCTCTGCCTGATTGACAGGCAGAGGCGTTGGCGGGGCGGGAGGGGGCGTGCCAACGGTGTTAGAACATCATTGGCAGGTCGCGGTACGGACAACGGATGTGTGTCCGGACCATTGGGGCGCGAGCACATCTACGATCAGGTCTGAATGACCCCCTTTGTCCTCATGAACAGACATATTACTCATCCAGACTGAAAAGCATTGAGGACAGTTTAATAAAATTGAGAGTAATGAGCATGACCCAGAATCTTGGATTTAAATAATGACCATCATCTATACAAATCATAAAACTAAGGGTTGTGTCTATACATAGCATTTGTTTTTGAGAAATATACTTCTACGGACTGTTTATGAACTATATAGACGAATAATAAATTCAGAATTTTTGTCCGTCTGTCGTTTCCGGCATCATGTAAAAACTACTGGATGAATTTTGATCGTATTTTCACTGTTGAATTGCTTAGTGACCTAGAAAGAATCTGAGGTATGTATGATCTCAATGTGAATCAGTGGAGAGGAGCAATAAAGGTAAAAAATAGACACTTGGCACGTGCAATTCGCAGTCTCAAGTCCAAAATGACTGTATTCTCAGTACCAGCTGCTTCTCCCATGGGCAGCTTTACAAGCTTTGCTTACGAGTTAGTAGTTCTAAGCATATTTTTGTGTTAATCCCTGAAGGAAAATATTGCATATGCAAATATTATTTACAAAGAAATTTTGTGATTAATGTGTTCAATATAAAATAAACTTCACAATATTAGATGGCACTACTGTCTTTGTAAAATTAGTTCCACCATGCAAAAAAAGACACCCTCGCGACTTAGCAGCGGGTAAATGCTAGTATTGTGATATAAAAGAGGATTTTGGTACTTATCAGGTAAATCTTTTTCTTTGAATCCATAGGAGGCCCTGGAGTACTCTTGGGATATGGACGGGGCATTAGCAGGGATAAGCACATTTAAATATTTAAATTAGTAACCCTCCACCCCCTCCATACTCCCAAGGTACCTCAGTGTTTTTTTTGCAGAGCCGAACAGGAGCAAAAGAGAAGATGAATAATGGAGAATTACATATAACATTATAACATAACGGACAACTAGAAAGTTGACACGACAACAGATAATCACCATAACATTTAAACAAGCCGGTGATAAAGAGTTACCATAAGATGTACTGAATTTACCACCGGGCGTCCAGTGACCCCTATGGATTCAAAGAAAAGGATTTACCTGGTAAGTACCAAAATCCTCTTTTCTTTTCATCCACTAGGGGTCACTGGATTACTCTTGGGACGTACCAAAATTTCTCCCTTGGGCGGAAGAGCTGTTTGGCACCGGTAACAGTAGACGGTCAAAGTTAGATGCTGATGCCGCAGAATTATCAAATTTGTAAAAGCGCACAAACGTGTGCACTGACGACCATGTAGCTGCACAGCAAACTTGCGTCATGGAAGCTCCACGACCTGCTGCCCATGATGTTCCCACAGAACGTGTGGAATGTGCTGAAAAAGATGCAGGCAGTTGTAGACTAGCATGGAAATAATTACAACCGTTTCTTAACCAGATGGTATCAGTTCAAGAAAAAAAGTTTAGTTCAAAGCTCATGAAATGATTAAATGCCATGCTCCAGAGTATTAGATTTCACAAATCTTTAGAATCAGCTCTCAAGTGCGGGATTTTAAGACCTGCTTCCGCTGTATACTGACATCCACTTTGTCCATCAGTCAGCATAGACTTAAATGTAAATACGGTGCATATGAAAGTCCCACACAAGTGCTCCACAACATATGGAGATTTAAACAGGGCAGACTCCGATACTCTCTCACCCAATTGGAATAATGCACGGTGACGGGTCTCCACGCTCCACTGGTAGCCACTCGTTCCTGGGATCACAATAAGCTGCATGCACCAAGCCTCCGACAGAACCTCTTAACGCGTTTCTCCGCTTGATAAGTACTCAGCGGCTTCATTTCTTCTGATTTATCCAGCTGCTTCTGCAAAAGCCTGATGAGGGGAATGACCTGACTCAAGCTGGCAGGTTCTGAACTGACTTCACATGTGGCAAGTTTGAAGGGTTGGAGAACCTTGCACAAGACGGAATCATTCTCCACTGCGCTTGAGTCAGGTGCATTCCCCCTCCTTTGCCTATATCGTAGGTGGATGTATAGGCTTGAATGGCCTTTTGCTGCTCCTCCATCCTCTGAAGCATGTAGAGTGTTGAATTCCACCTCGTTACCACCTCTTGATTCAGGTGATGGCAGGGCAGGTTCAGAAGTGTTTGCTAGCGCTCCATTCTTCGGCACGCAGAGGCTGAAAGCTGAAAAGTGGCCCGCAATTTTTTGGGCCACCGACAGCATCTCCTGCACGCCCCTGTCATTTTTCAAAACATTCTGCACTACCAAATTAATTGTATGTGCAAAACATGGGACGTGCTGGAATTTGCCCAGATGTAATGCACGCACAATATTGGTGGAGTCCGATATCCCAGATCCCCAGAAGAGTCTAAGTGGGGTAAGCCATTGTGCGATGATGTCCCTCAGTTTCTGTAAGAGGTTGTCAGCGGTGTGCCTCTTATAGAAACCAGTGATACACAGCATATCCTGCCTAGGAACGAGCTGGCGTTTGTGAGATGCTGCTACTGGTGCCGCTGCTGTTGTTGCTGCAGGAGGAAATACATCTACCCAGTGGGCTGTCACAGTCATGTAGTCTTTAGTTTGCCCAGCTCCACTTGTCCACATGTCCATGGTTAAGTGGACACTGGGTACAACCGCATTTTTCAGGACACTGAGAACACTTTTCTTAATGTCTCTGTACAGTCTGGGAATCACTCTCCTAGTGAAGTGGAATCTAGATGGGATTTGGTACCGGGGAAACACTGCCACCATCAATTGTCTAAATCCTACTGCACTAATGGCGGATACCAGACGCATGTCTAACACCAACATAGCTGTCAAGGCTCAGTTATCTGTTTTGCAACAGGATGACTGCTGTCATATTTCATCTTCCTCTGGGATGACGATAGACTCCTAGCAGCAACAACAGCAGCGACAGCAGTAGGCATGCCACGCAAGGTTCCTTCGGAGGAATCCCGGTTAGGAGAGGACTCGTCAGTCATGCCAGTGACATGGCCTGCAGGACTACTGACGTTCCTGACTGAGGAGGAAATTGACATTGAGGGAGTTGGTGGTGTGGCTTGCAGGAGCTTGGGTACAAGAGGAAAAGGGGATTTAGGTGTCAGAGGACTGATTACGCTCTTACCCAAAGAATCTGAACTTGACAATGACTTCTGATGAATGTGCTGCAGGCGACGTATAAGGGAGGATGTTCCTAGGTGGTTAACGTCCTTACCCCTACTTATTATGGATTGACAAAGGCAACACACGGCTTGACACCTGTTGTCCAGATTTGTGGAGAAATAATTCCACACTCAAGAGGTCGCTTTTTTGGTATTTTGCCCAGGCATTACAATGGGCTTTCTCAACCCACGCACAACGTCGTCTCCCCCTGGTGCCTGATTTACACAAACTACATCACCATCAGAATCCTCCTCGTCAACTTCCTTCTCAGTGCCAGCAACACCCATATCCTCATCCTGGTGTACTTCAACAGTGACATCTTCACAGGACAGCACCCCTTTATTATTACAGCACACAGAACAGTGCCTCTTTATTTTCACAGCATCCCTGTATTCTTACAGCATACAGGAGCAGTGTGCTTTTCATTTTTAACTGCACCCAAACTTTTATAGCAGACAGGGCCAGTGTAATGTTATTACGACATATTTCACAGCATATAACTGCACCCAAACTTTTATAGCAGACATGGCCAGTGTAATGCTATTAAGACATCAGCAGCACCCCTATATTTCACAGCATACAGGAGCAGTGTGCTTTTAATTTGTAAGAACTGCACCCAAATTTTTATAGCAGACAGGGCCAGTGTAATGTTATTACGACATATATTTCACAGCATATAACTGCACCCAAACTTTTATAGCAGACATGGCCAGTGTAATGCTATTAAGACATCAGCAGCACCCCTATATTTCACAGCATACAGAAACAGCGTGCTTTTAATTTTTTAATGCACAAAACTTTTATAGCAGACAGGGCCAGTGTAATGTTTTTAGGACATCGGCAGCACCCCTATATTTCACAGCATACAGGAG
Organism: Pseudophryne corroboree; assembly: GCF_028390025.1. Taxonomy (NCBI): domain Eukaryota; kingdom Metazoa; phylum Chordata; class Amphibia; order Anura; family Myobatrachidae; genus Pseudophryne; species Pseudophryne corroboree. Next base: position 1,149,300,799 of record NC_086444.1, read on the forward strand.
CAGTGTGCTTTTAATTTGTAAGAACTGCACCCAAATTTTTATAGCAGACACGGCCAGTGTAATGCTATAAAGACATCAGCACCCCTATATTTCACAGTGCCCCTGCCCCCTGTACAACACAGTGACAGCCAGGACAGCAACACACATGTACAGCTGCAGCAACCGGCAGTAACACCAGTGACAGCAGGAACAGTCATGTCCGCACCCCTAACACAGAACAGAAACATCACAGACTGCAGCAGCACCCCAACAGAGCACACACTAACCCCACGCCACCACTCACAGAGGTCTGTCTCCCTCACTCCCCAAGTCCGGAGTGAAAATGTCGGCTTTTTATATGGGAACCAAAGCCCGCGAGAATCCTACAGCAGGATGATGAAGTTTTGCCTCGTTCTGGCTTCCGAGTCTGGCGGGAAAACCCGAGCCGAGCTTTAATCCGGGCTCGGGACGTGATATTCAGAAGGGTTCGGTTCTCAGGGAACAGACCCGCTCATCCCTACTCCAGACTGAAGCAATTTCTGAACTGCCTCTTGCAAAGCCCTGGCCTTCATTTCTACTGAAGACGGGCTGGTACTAAAAAAACCTTTGAGGAGGGTGTTTCTTGAAAGCAAATGCATAACCGTGAGATACCGCTTCTTGCACCCAGGCATCTGTGGGAGACTGCTGCCAGATCTGTGCAAACTGAAGAAGTCGGCCTACCACTCTGGGGTCCCCCAGGTGGAGGCCCGCACCATCAAGCTGATGGCTTATCTTCTGATTTGGAAGCTGGTCCTCTGGTACCCCAATGCTTTTTAGTCTTACCAGACTTGTTGTATTGGGACTGTTTGCTATCACCTTTTTCCTTTGCTTTTCCTTGAGAATGAAAAGCTGGAAATTTAGGCTTGAATTTGTGTGTGGAAGGAAAATTCACTTTCTTGAAGTCTGCTTCTGACTCCAAAATACTGGTTAATTCTTTACCAAAAAGAAAATCTCCAGTAAAAGGCAAAGACTCCAGAAACTCCTTGGATTCTGAATCCGCCTTCCATGTACGTAGCCAAACTGCTCTGCGAGCGGCTACTGCTGAAGCTGATGCCTGAGAGGCAATTATACCCATATCCAAGGCTGCTTCTTCCAAAAACATTGACGCCTGTTTGATATGTGCAATATGGGATTTTTGCTCTCTAGATGCCATTGAAAGATCCTCCTCCAATGCATCAGCCAGGCAGCCACTGCTTTCGTCATCCAGGCTGAAGCCATGGCTGGTCTTATGATTGCCCCAGACAATGAAAAAATGTTTTTTAGAAAACCATCAACTCTCCTATCCGTGACATCATTTAATGATGTTGAAGGCAGAGGTAATGTAGATTTTCGCACTAATCGGATGACATGCGTATCTACTTTGGGACCCACCTCCCTTTTTAAACAGTACCCAGCCGGAAGAGTATAATTGGAATTCTAAACTTCTTACTGGGCATAACCCAAGCCTCTTGCATAATTTCCATCAGCTGTTCTGACCCAGGAAACTCAGTCCTAACTGTTTTGGGACGTTTAAACAGAGGTGCCTTAGATTTTAACACAGGCTCTGCTGCCTCCTCTAAGGATAGAATGGCTTTCATTGCATTCAATGAGCTGAGACCTTCCTCCTCGTCTCTGTATGCAGAACCGGAGTGTAACTGTGAAGATGTTGTTTCATGTCTATGTGATTTACTTACCACTGGCCTTTCAGCTTGTTTTTGTTGAGAGGCTGCTGCTTCCCCTGCTGGATGTAATAAACCCCAGGTGGAATGCTGCATGTAAGGGTTAATAGTGTAACCTATCCCTGGTACAGAAGTTGGAATTATCCACTCAGCTATACTGGATAATGTCTCTGCAAAAGAAGCCCATGGGAGATCGACTTGCACCTGTGTCTGCCTTGGATTTTTCAAGAGACTTTGGTGAAAGCTAACAAATTTACACACAAACCATTCTGAACCAGATCCTGAGAGGTTAACCCAGCTTTGCAAGACAAACATGATATGAGTGTTGGTGCTTCTGTGAGTGTATTTTCCTCACCCTTGCCGCTCTTAGATATAATAAATAATCACACACTTGTACAGTGTAAACTATACAATTAGTGACTATAATCACTTTAAATTTTGTTAAAGAGGCATACAATCCGACCCTAGCCTGCTTTACACCAGCATCGAGGATCAGAATAGACAGAAAAACTAACAGAATTATAGTAAAGTCAGCAATCACACTAGCAATCAGTCACAAGTTATACATTAGTATAATAAGCAATATGAGCACAAAATCAACAACAAAAACATTTCAAGTATGTAGGAGAAACATATTACTGCATTCCTTATATAGGATTTAACCGTATTCAGTTGCACAGCGAAAGAAAACAACAGCAATAGTTATCAGACTCATATGCATTAGGCACTTATCCAACTATTCGTACTCAAAGTAGATAGAGACATCGGCCCTCATTCCGATTTGTTCGCTCGCTAGCTGCTTTTAGCAGCATTTCACACGCTAAGCCGCCGCCCTCTGGGAGTGTATCTTAGCTTAGCAGAATTGCGAACGAAAGATTAGCAGAATTGCGAATAGAAATTTCTTAGCAGTTTCTGAGTAGCTCCAGACTTACTCAGCCATTGCGATCAGTTCAGTCAGTTTTGTTCATGGTTTGACGTCACAAACACACCCAGCGTTTGCCCAGATACTCCCCCGTTTCTTCAGACACTCCCGCGTTTTTCCCAGAAACGCCAGCGTTTTTTCGCACACGCCCATAAAACGGCAAGTTTCCACCCAGAAACACCCACTTCCTGTCAATCACAGTACGATCACCAGAACGATGAAAAATCCTCGTTATGCCGTGAGTAAAATACCTAACTTTTGTGTAAAATAACTAAGCGCATGCGCTCTGCGAACCTTGCGCAGTAAGCGACTAATCGCAATATAGAGAAAATCGGCAACGAGCGAACAACTCGGAATGACCACCATAGTGCTGTAGAGTGGGATACAGGGAGACTCACCCCGCTTCCAGGATCGATAAATACATTAGCGAACGCTCAGTGGATCCAGACGCTAATAATGTACACACTCGCCCCGTGAACCTACAGTGAACACAGACGCCCAAGTGAACACTGACACACCAGCCACACAGCCGGCTATGCTGCGACTGGGTCCCCTTAGATACACAGCGTCTCAGACGGAAGCGGGAAAAACAGTTCATGGCCGGAGACTAGGAGGTAACTGGTCATGAACCTGGGGGAGGGGCGACCAGGGGAGCGTCTGACTCCCCACTGCTGACATCAAACCTAGGGATCACGGCCTCATACTACCCCTGGAGCCTATGATCCCTAGGGCCTAGTGCTGGTGCACCCTAGGTGGCAGCTGCGTCAGCGACTGTTTGGTAGTCTCCTCCCAAAACAGTACGGAACCGATGCCTTACCTTCTCCCCATGCTCTGGCCAATGCCTGGTAATGTCTGCTGGACTTGCCAGTACATCCGACACAGACACCCGCCGAAACAGCACTGTACTCATGGGTAAGTGTTGTCGTGACCCGGCGGGGAGTTGTTGGAGAGACTCTTTCTAAGGTAGGTATAAGACACTTTTTTAGAAAAATCACTCCAAAAAATAGTAAGACTATAAAAAAAAAAGGCTTATGGCTGTAAAAAAAAACCAGCAGCCCTCTTGAGCATGGTCCAACTCCTGCCACACAAAAAACTGATTTGCCTGAACCAGGAGGCGGGTATATATGGACGGGCACGTTGCATGCTGGGAGCCTGAAAGCTTTGACCGCTTGGTGCAAATCCGCTGTCGCGTCATCATATCCCAATGTTATCCTGTGGACCCTGCCGGAGAAAAAATAGATACAAAAAAATTGTTCCCCAAAGGAAAAATACAAACACATGGCTCTCACAGGAAAATAAACACACTACCCCCAACACCACCACAGGAAATAAATAAAAACACAATGACACACGACAGTAAAACAAACACATGCAATGGCCCCCACAGAAAAAAAAACCCATTGATTTCCACAGGAAAACTCTGATTACAATCTAAGATGGCGCCGCAGATGGCTGCCTCGGAGCTACGCAGCTCAGCCAAAATACCTGTTTCCCCTTTTTTTTACCCTGCCCTTGTCTACTCCACCGGTGACCAAACACAGCAGGGAAGCCCTCCTAAGTTGGAGCGCTCCCGAGGTGCTTACCACACGTTCGGGCCCATCGGCGGGCGGACCAGCGGCCCTTGCAGCCCTTGCTGCCCTGTGTGGCAAGGATGCAGACGTTGTGGACACCGAAGTGGATGACCAAGCAGCCGCGCCCCCCCCCCCCCGCTTCCCCGCAGCCCTGGTGGTGACTGGCGGGTGGATCGCAGGCCCCGGAAAGAGAATGACGGAGGCCCTCATGTCGGCCCTAGTAGAAGGACCTGGGCTCAGAGGAGAGGCTGTCGCGCAGGCGCCCTAGTGAGGTGGCAGCGGCGAGTGCACCGGTCTGCACTTCCCGCGATCCTGCTTTCGAATGTGCGCTCACTGACAAACAAGTTCGACGAATTGTCCCTCCTTCTAGGCAGCTCAGGGTTAGGCATTACAGGGTCATCCGTCCTCTGCTTTATGGAGACGTGGCTGGACGACCATATTGCGGACAACCCGATGTCTCTGGATACCTGCGCTCACCCTCTCTTTGGTGTTTGTATGTGAGAAATGATGTATCTCTATGATCTGTAAATACCTTTATAAGTCACAATGCTTAGTATAACAGATGGTACAATAATTCACATATAATTGATGATATTGTGATTACACATAAATGCCCTTATAATAACATGCATGTTGTGTGAACATCCGATGTATAGGGAAATTAAACACAAGATGAAATAAAATATGGTATTTGGCCGCTTGATGAATATCCTAAAAAAAAAAAGAAAGAAAGGAGTCTTGTGAGAAAAGGAGTGTCTTTGTTCCAGATATATAGGAGTCAGTCTTTATCTGAAGGGATTTCCTTTCCCCTCAGTGCGAGTCTAAACAGTGTGCCCAGAGGCGGTTCTTTTGTCAATAATTGATCGTAGGTGGAGGTCGTGTTCTGGGAGGCCGGCGTCCCGGCCTGCCAGGTGCAACTTACCCTCACGATGTGATGTTTAGTTCTCTTTGTTCACTCTGTGGTGAGTGATGATATGGCCACTTGCGCTGTTTCCGCCCGGCGGGACCCGGCAGCCTAGCAGCAGAGCCAGGAAGGCTTCCAGCCCTGTCTGCTGAGGAACACCACCGGGGACGGATACAGCGGAAACAGCGCAAGTGGCCATATCATCACTCACCACAGAGTGAACAAAGAGAACTAAACATCACATCGTGAGGGTAAGTTGCACCTGGCAGGCCGGGACGCCGGCCTCCCAGAACACGACCTCCACCTGCGATCAATTATTGACAAAAGAACCGCCTCTGGGCACACTGTTTAGACTCACACTGAGGGGAAAGGAAATCCCTTCAGATAAAGAATGACTCCTATATATCTGGAACAAAGACACTCCTTTTCTCACAAGACTCCTTTCTTTCTTTTTTTTTTTAGGATATTCATCAAGCGGCAAAATACCATATTTTATTTCATCTTGTGTTTAATTTCCCTATACATCGGATGTTCACACAACATGCATGTTATTATAAGGGCATTTATGTGTAATCACAATATCATCAATTATATGTGAATTATTGTACCATCTGTTATACTAAGCATTGTGACTTATAAAGGTATTTACAGATCATAGAGATACATCATTTCTCACATACAAACACCAAAGAGAGGGTGAGCGCAGGTATCCAAAACCTGTACGATAACACTAGCCTTAGAGTCTGGACAACTCTCCAGATACCAGCAGCCCCCTTGAACAAGATACACATACTGTGCGCTCCACGCAAACCCCTTGATTCCATAACCCGATGTCTCTGCCAGGCTTCAGTCTCTTCAGGGCCGATCGCTCCAAGGTTCTCTCAGGAAAAACGAAGGGTGGTGGCATCTGCTTCTACATCAACGACGGATGGTGCACCAATGTCACGGTCATAGGCAAATCATGTAGCCCTCACCTGGAGATGCTGAGTATCAACTGCAACCCCTTCTATTTGCCCCGGGAATTTGCCTCAATTGTCCTTGTGGGAGTGTACATCCCCTCCCCCCTCGCCTGCGCGAACGAAGCCCTGCACCACCTGGCCGTATGCATATCCGACATAGAACAAAAACATCCAGACTCTCTGCTTATAGTACTGGGCGACTTCAACAGAACTAACCTGAGCAAGGAGCTACCTAAGTACAAACAACTAGTCACGTGTCCCACTAGAGAAGGGCGCACCCTTGATCACTGCTACACTACCCTCAAGTCTGCCTTCTGGTCTATCCCACGTGTTGCACTCGGCCTATCTGACCACTGCCTCGTCCACCTACTCCATACCTATACACAGAAGCTGAGAGCGGTTAAGCCTGTCGTCAGAACTGTTAAGAAATGGACCAATGAGGCCAAGATGAAGCTCCAGGCCTGCTTTGACTGCATGGAATGGGGGGTCCTCGAAGCCTCGGCAACCGACCTGAATTACCTGACAGACACTGTCACATTCTACATCAGCTACTGTGAGGACATTTGTGTACCTACCAAGACTTACAACAACAAGCCCTGGTTCAATGCCCAGCTCAGGCAACTTCGTCGAGCCAAAGAGGAGGCCTATAGCAGCGGTGACAGAGCACTATACAACCGTACTAGGAACTCTCTGACTAAAGGAATCAGGCTAGCAAAAAAGCGGTTCTCGGACAAGCTGACAAACGATCTCTCCACCAATGACCCCATATCTGTATGGAAAGGAATGCAATCCATAACCAACTATAGGAAAACATCAAAGTCCACCACCATGCACAAAGACCTAGCAGATGAACTGAACCACTTTTATTGCAGGTTTGCAAAAGAAGTCCCCTGCAACCCAAACAATCACCTCTACGATGCCCCGAACTAGAGATGAGCGGGTTCGGTTCCTCGGAATCCGAACCCGCCCGAACTTCAGCTTTTTTTACACGGATCCGAGCGACTCGGATCTTCCCGCCTTGCTCGGTTAACCCGAGCGCGCCCGAACGTCATCATGACGCTGTCGGATTCTCGCGAGGCTCGGATTCTATCGCGAGACTCGGATTCTATATAAGGAGCCGCGCGTCGCCGCCATTTTCACACGTGCATTGAGATTGATAGGGAGAGGACGTGGCTGGCGTCCTCTCCATTTAGATTAGAAGAGAGAGAGTGAGATTGAGACAGAGACACTTGATTTACTGGAGCTTAGGAGTACTAGAGAGTGCAGAGTTTACTAGTGACTGACCACTGACCAGTGACCACCAGTGCAGTTTTATTTAATATAATCCGTTCTCTGCCTGAAAAAAACGATACACAGTGACTCAGTCACATACCATATCTGTGCTCAGCCCAGTGTGCTGCATCATCTATGTATAATATCTGACTGTGCTCACACAGCTTAATTGTGGGGGAGACTGGGGAGCAGTTATAGGTTATAGCAGGAGCCAGGAGTACATACATATTATTAAAATTAAACAGTGCACACTTTTGCTGCAGGAGTGCCACTGCCAGTGTGACTGACCAGTGACCTGACCACACTGACCACCAGTATAGTATACTATATTGTGATTGCCTGAAAAAGTTAAACACTCGTCGTGTGACTTGTGTGGTGTTTTTTTATTCTATAAAAAACTCATTCTGCTGACAGACAGTGTCCAGCAGGTCCGTCATTATATAATATATACCTGTCCGGCTGCAGTAGTGATATATATATATTTTTTATATCATTATTTATCATCCAGTCGCAGCAGACACAGTACGGTAGTTCACGGCTGTAGCTACCTCTGTGTCGGCACTCGGCAGTCCATCCATAATTGTATACCACCTACCCGTGGTTTTTTTTTTCTTTCTTCTTTATACATACTACATCTCATTATCATCCAGTCTATATTATCAGCAGACACAGTACAGTACGGTAGTCCACGGCTGTAGCTACCTCTGTGTCGGCACTCGGCAGTCCATCCATAATTGTATACCACCTACCCGTGGTTTTTTTTTCTTTCTTCTTTATACATACTACATCTCATTATCAACCAGTCTATATTAGCAGCAGACACAGTACAGTATGGTAGTCCACTGCTGTAGCTACCTCTGTGTCGGCACTCGGCAGTCCATCCATAATTGTATACCATCTACCCGTGGTTTTTTTTTCTTTCTTCTTTATACATACTACATCTCATTATCATCCAGTCTATATTAGCAGCAGACACAGTACAGTACGGTAGTCCACGGCTGTAGCTACCTCTGTGTCGGCACTCGGCAGTCCGTCCATAATTGTATACCACCTACCCGTGTTTTTTTTTTCTTTATTCTTTATACATACTACATCTCATTATCATCCAGTCTATATTAGCAGCAGACACAGTACAGTACGGTAGTCCACGGCTGTAGCTACCTCTGTGTCGGCACTCGGCAGTCCATCCATAATTGTATACCACCTACCCGTGTTTTTTTTTTTCTTTATTCTTTATACATACTACATCTCATTATCAACCAGTCTATATTAGCAGCAGACACAGTACAGTACGGTAGTCCACGGCTGTAGCTACCTCTGTGTCGGCACTCGGCAGTCCATCCATAATTGTATACCACCTACCCGTGGTTTTTTTTTCTTTCTTCTTTATACATACTACATCTCATTATCATCCAGTCTATATTAGCAGCAGACACAGTACAGTACGGTAGTCCACGGCTGTAGCTACCTCTGTGTCGGCACTCGGCAGTCCATCCATAATTGTATACCACCTACCCGTGGTTTTTTTTTTCTTTCTTCTTTATACATACTACATCTCATTATCAACCAGTCTATATTAGCAGCAGACACAGTACAGTACGGTAGTCCACGGCTGTAGCTACCTCTGTGTCGGCACTCGGCAGTCCGTCCATAATTGTATACCACCTACCCGTGGGTTTTTTTTCTTTCTTCTTTATACATACTACATCTCATTATCATCCAGTCTATATTAGCAGCAGACACAGTACAGTACGGTAGTCCACGGCTGTAGCTACCTCTGTGTCGGCACTCGGCAGTCCATCCATAATTGTATACCACCTACCCGTGGTTTTTTTTTTCTTCTTTATACATACTACATCTCATTATCATCCAGTCTATGGCCCTCATTCCGAGTTGATCGCTCGGTATTTTTCATCGCATCGCAGTGAAATTCCGCTTAGTACGCATGCGCAATATTCGCACTGCGACTGCGCCAAGTATTTTTACAATGAAGATAGTATTTTTACTCACGGCTTTTTCTTCGCTCCGGCGATCGTAGTGTGATTGACAGGAAATTAGTGTTACTGGGCGGAAACACGGCGTTTTAGGGGCGTGTGGATGAAAACGCTACCGTTTCCGGAAAAAACGCAGGAGTGGCCGGAGAAACGGGGGAGTGTCTGGGCGAACGCTGGGTGTGTTTGTGACGTCAAACCAGGAACGACAAGCACTGAACTGATCGCAGATGCCGAGTAAGTCTGAAGCTACTGTGAAACTGCTAAGTAGTTTGTAATCGCAATATTGCGAATACATCGGTCGCAATTTTAAGAAGCTAAGATACACTCCCAGTAGGCGGCGGCTTAGCGTGAGCAACTCTGCTAAATTCGCCTTGCGAGCGATCAACTCGGAATGAGGGCCTATATTAGCAGCAGACACAGTACAGTACGGTAGTCCACGGCTGTAGCTACCTCTGTGTCGGCACTCGGCAGTCCGTCCATAATTGTATACCACCTACCCGTGGTTTTTTTTTCTTTCTTCTTTATACATACTACATCTCATTATCATCCAGTCTATATTAGCAGCAGACACAGTACAGTACGGTAGTCCACGGCTGTAGCTACCTCTGTGTCGGCACTCGGCAGTCCATCCATAATTGTATACCACCTACCCGTGGTTTTTTTTTCTTTCTTCTTTATACATACTACATCTCATTATCATCCAGTCTATATTAGCAGCAGACACAGTACAGTACGGTAGTCCACGGCTGTAGCTACCTCTGTGTCGGCACTCGGCAGTCCATCCATAATTGTATACCACCTACCCGTGGTTTTTTTTTCTTTCTTCTTTATACATACTACATCTCATTATCAACCAGTCTATATTAGCAGCAGACACAGTACAGTACGGTAGTCCACGGCTGTAGCTACCTCTGTGTCGGCACTCGGCAGTCCGTCCATAATTGTATACCACCTACCCGTGGTTTTTTTTTCTTTCTTCTTTATACATACTACATCTCATTATCATCCAGTCTATATTAGCAGCAGACACAGTACAGTACGGTAGTCCACGGCTGTAGCTACCTCTGTGTCGGCACTCGGCAGTCCGTCCATAATTGTATACCACCTACCCGTGGTTTTTTTTTCTTTCTTCTTTATACATACTACATCTCATTATCATCCAGTCTATATTAGCAGCAGACACAGTACAGTATGGTAGTCCACGGCTGTAGCTACCTCTGTGTCGGCACTCGGCAGTCCATCCATAATTGTATACCACCTACCCGTGGTTTTTTTTTCTTTCTTCTTTATACATACTACATCTCATTATCATCCAGTCTATATTAGCAGCAGACACAGTACAGTACGGTAGTCCACGGCTGTAGCTACCTCTGTGTCGGCACTCGGCAGTCCATCCATAATTGTATACCACCTACCCGTGGTTTTTTTTTCTTTCTTCTTTATACATACTACATCTCATTATCATCCAGTCTATATATGCAGCAGACACAGTACAGTACGGTAGTCCACGGCTGTAGCTACCTCTGTGTCGGCACTCGGCAGTCCATCCATAATTGTATACTAGTATCCATCCATCTCCATTGTTTACCTGAGGTGCCTTTTAGTTGTGCCTATTAAAATATGGAGAACAAAAATGTTGAGGTTCCAAAATTAGGGAAAGATCAAGATCCACTTCCACCTCGTGCTGAAGCTGCTGCCACTGGTCATGGCCGAGACGATGAAATGCCAGCAACGTCGTCTGCCAAGGCCGATGCCCAATGTCATAGTACAGAGCATGTCAAATCCAAAACACCAAATATCAGTAAAAAAAGGACTCCAAAACCTAAAATAAAATTGTCGGAGGAGAAGCGTAAACTTGCCAATATGCCATTTACCACACGGAGTGGCAAGGAACGGCTGAGGCCCTGGCCTATGTTCATGGCTAGTGGTTCAGCTTCACATGAGGATGGAAGCACTCAGCCTCTCGCTAGAAAAATGAAAAGACTCAAGCTGGAAAAAGCACAGCAAAGAACTGTGCGTTCTTCGAAATCCCAAATCCACAAGGAGAGTCCAATTGTGCCGGTTGCGATGCCTGACCTTACCAACACTGGACGTGAAGAGCATGCGCCTTCCACCATTTGCACGCCCCCTGCAAGTGCTGGAAGGAGCACCCGCAGTCCAGTTCCTGATAGTCAGATTGAAGATGTCAGTGTTGAAGTACACCAGGATGAGGAGGATATGGGTGTTGCTGGCGCTGGGGAGGAAATTGACCAGGAGGATTCTGATGGTGAGGTGGTTTGTTTAAGTCAGGCACCCGGGGAGACACCTGTTGTCCGTGGGAGGAATATGGCCGTTGACATGCCTGGTGAAAATACCAAAAAAATCAGCTCTTCGGTGTGGAAGTATTTCACCAGAAATGCGGACAACATTTGTCAAGCCGTGTGTTCCCTTTGTCAAGCTGTAATAAGTAGGGGTAAGGACGTTAACCACCTCGGAACATCCTCCCTTATACGTCACCTGCAGCGCATTCATAATAAGTCAGTGACAAGTTCAAAAACTTTGGCCGACAGCGGAAGCAGTCCACTGACCAGTAAATCCCTTCCTCTTGTAACCAAGCTCACGCAAACCACCCCACCAACTCCCTCAGTGTCAATTTCCTCCTTCCCCAGGAATGCCAATAGTCCTGCAGGCCATGTCACTGGCAATTCTGATGATTCCTCTCCTGCCTGGGATTCCTCCGATGCATCCTTGCGTGTAACGCCTACTGCTGCTGGCGCTGCTGTTGTTGCTGCTGGGAGTCGATGGTCATCCCAGAGGGGAAGTCGTAAGACCACTTTTACTACTTCCACCAAGCAATTGACTGTCCAACAGTCCTTTGCGAGGAAGATGAAATATCACAGCAGTCATCCTACTGCAAAGCGGATAACTGAGGCCTTGGCATCCTGGGTGGTGAGAAACGTGGTTCCGGTATCCATCATTACTGCAGAGCCAACTAGAGACTTGTTGGAGGTACTGTGTCCCCGGTACCAAATACCATCTAGGTTCCATTTCTCTAGGCAGGCGATACCGAAAATGTACACAGACCTCAGAAAAAGAGTCACCAGTGTCCTAAAAAATGCAGCTGTACCCAATGTCCACTTAACCACGGACATGTGGACAAGTGGAGCAGGGCAGGGTCAGGACTATATGACTGTGACAGCCCACTGGGTAGATGTATGGACTCCCGCCGCAAGAACAGCAGCGGCGGCACCAGTAGCAGCATCTCGCAAACGCCAACTCTTTCCTAGGCAGGCTACGCTTTGTATCACCGGTTTCCAGAATACGCACACAGCTGAAAACCTCTTACGGCAACTGAGGAAGATCATCGCGGAATGGCTTACCCCAATTGGACTCTGTGACAAATAGGACATTAATTTGTATCCAGCGAAATAAGAATTGTATGTAATGTCTACATGTATATTGTAATGGAGTCTGTGACACAAAATGGTTTCCAACCTGTCCTTTAAATGAACCCATAGTTACATAGATATGGGAGTAGAGGACACTGATGTATAGTGGGAGAGCCAGAGGTTAGTTTATGGCTCTTACCTTATCTAAGAAGCTATAAACGACATTACCACAAGCCAGGCCAGGCCAAGAAACCTGACCTCTTGAAACTTAAAAGGAAGACAGTTGTTGAAAGTGAAACCAAGTAAAGTCTGGTTGTTACTGCTCAGGTACCCAGCATTGAGAGAGTTAATGAAAGGGTGGGGGGCCTGCAGCTATGAGGGGGCTATATCTGTCCCTCACACACACACTGTCTTGTTCATTCTCTGAGGGAAGCAGCCAGGAGCTGGGAATGCACCATATATCTTCCATTGTGAGATCCCTCCACACAGAAAGCTAACTGAGGTTGAGTAAGTTAGGCTTCTGAAATTATTCTCTTTTTGTTTATTGAGACTGCTAGTAACCTGTATATCTTTTCTAAACTCCTTATATTCTTTGTAATCTTTTTACCAGTGTAAACCCGAAGATATTTCTTGATTATAATAAACATATAATTAGATCTGACTGCTGTGTTCTTGAACCCAAGTCAAGCCAAGTGAAGTACGTTACCTATGGTTTTCATGAGATATTGAGATTGGTGATCACAGGTGAAGCTAAAGACACCTGCAACGTCCGCAATACGTTGAAAAGTCTTTGCTGGTGGCAGCGGAGATTCGCACGGCGCTGGCGCAACTCTCGGATTGGTGTATCCGGAGAGTGAGGCGGCCGGGGTCCGTGACAAAGTGGCTGGCAGCGTGTGGGATTGATAAATAACTTTTTACAAGAACTTGAGTGAGTGGGAGTAATTCCACTTCACCAGAGTCAGAACTTGGGCTTACATATGACAATAGTTAGAAATTATATACCGTGAACGCAGTCTCTGTTCCCCTCCCCTTCTCTTGTTTTTCTTTTCTATTATTTTATTTTGGCGAAAATGAGATCAAAGATGACTAAGTCTAAGCATCTGATGAAGGATGATGGCAAACCTGTGCGTGGGAATGATGCATCGCCCTGTGCCGCCGAGACAGTAGGGGATGTATTGCGCACTGGACTGTTATGTACTGCGAGTAGTAATGGTGCCATGCTGATTTCTGATGTGGACTCTGTTATCGATGTGAGGTCTGTGCATATGGCCTTGGATGAATATTCGCTGACTGATATCAAGTATGGGAAAGATACAGAGCATCATGATGGCTGCAAACCTGTGCGTGGGAATGATACATCGGCCTGGGCTGCTGAGACAGTAGGAGATGTATTGCGTACTGGACTATTATGTACTGCGGGTAGTAATAGTGCGACGCTGGATTCTGATGTGGACTCTGTTATCGATGTGAGGCCTGCTGTGGCTGCCTCCAATGTGGATCTTTTCCCCCCGTTCCTGGAAACTGTCGGAGCTGCGTGCTGGACAGGGAAAAAGTGTTCCAGTGCACGAGAGGAGAGAGAGATAGGGCCTGCCAGTGCTGCACAGCTGGTGCAGAGGTTGAGTCCTATGGCAGAAACGAGTTCTGCAAACCGAGTAGCTAAGAGAAAATGTGAGCTACAAATTGCATCGCGACAAGAAAGTGATTGCTCGCGATACCATGAGACCAGGGAGGTCACTGTTAAACCTTGCCTGGATCAAGTCCCTAGTATGACGGACTATGTGAACGTGGACAGTACTGCAAATACCCAGTGGAGGTCAGGCACCTCTTACAGCTACACTGAAGATCCTGACCTGGATAAGTATTTACAGAGTGCAATTTCATCTATGAAGTCATCTCCAGCCTGGGCAACCCTTATGCATCTGGGGCAACAGATCCTTGCCGAAAGCCAAGCAGCTCTGGAACGTGAGGCTGCCAGGGAGATGGTAGAAAATTCCTGGCAACCATCTGAGACAGAGTCAGAAGAGCCATGGTGGGATGACCCAGCTGAACTGTTTGCCAGGATGAGTACAGATGAGCTAATCAATGAATGTCAGCTGCAAGGTATCTCCTGCTGCAACAATTCCCGCAGGGAGATGATCATGCAGCTCACCTATGCACAGGACGATGAAAGCAACGCCTTCAGCCAGTATCGTGCAGAGTTTCGCAGCTGGGGTGCCGATGCAAGTACTTGGATATTGCTGAGAGAACTGGCGGAATGTTTTGAATTAGCGCAGCAAAAGGCCTATGATTGTGGAAAGCTCGCTACCCCATTTTGGAAGGATCAGTGCCGCCGGGTAGATGCTGAATGGCATCGCCTACAACAGCTTCCGTTACCAGCTTTAGAAACAAATGTCCAGCCTGCAGGGGTGCCCCACGAGGAAAAGGTACCCCTTCCTGTTAACATCGTTGTGGAGCCTGCTCCTGAGACATCACATCACAAGGCCCAGTTTAAACTGCTGGGAGAAGATGAGGAAGTGAGCAGCATGCTCCCAACAGATGCCCAAGATTTGTTGCTGGAAGAGGCTGATTTTCAGGAGAACCTGATTGCGGAGGAGATTATGTCGACAAGAGAGATGGGAGGGTCAGATATTATTCCCAAGAATGTGTTCGTGAGAACTGACTTTGGACAATTGATAGCACAGTCTGTGCCTGACATTTCTAAGTCGGTTGAAATATGTGAATCATCTCAGGTAGTATGTGATGATGCTAAACCTGGCAATGATGTTGCTCTGTGTGCAGTACCTGTAATGTTATGTGATACTGCTGGATCTTGCACAGAAGTGACTCTGGGTAAAAACGTAGTGCCCTGTGAACATTTTGCATTTTCTACTGTGCTAGAGACTTGTGATAATACCAGTGAAATGAACTGTATTGCTGCAGGAACTAACCCTTCTTTTCCTCAGGGGACCCCCGCTGATCCACACAACATTATTGCCAATGTATGTGATGCTGAAAATCTTACCAACCAGTGTGAACTAGAAAATAACATGCCAATATCTATGTGTAGGGACAAAGAAGTGACTCCCTGTATTGTTGAAAATGTTCAAATTGATTTGCAGGTACTGAGGGGCCCCGAAAACAGGCAAACGTCTATGTATAAAGGAGGGGAAATGATTCCTTGTATTGATGATAATACTGTGTTGAATACTTTATGTAATACCACGCCTAGGGTAGCAGTAATGACACGCAGTGCAGCAGCACAGAAAATCTGTGATTTAACCCCTGCAAGTGGGGAGGGTGACTCAAAAGCCAGAGATCTCCCTCCGTCCACCTCCATCCCTGTTAAAGGTGCAAGCTCAGATACTGGCCTAGGGAAGGGAGTCAATGAGGATGATGTATTGTTTTGTATGCGCGTTATCAGTAATTCTGATGATGCAAGTATCAATATAGGAAATAATGTGTCTGAGGTGAGGGGTGACCTAGCTATAGGTACCAAGCAGAGGGCAATGCAGAAGGGCTGCACATTAACCCTTGGAAAGGAATCAGAAAGTACTTCTGCTGATAAAAGACTGTCTCCTTTACACTTAGCAATGAAAGTTGAAAACGTATCAGTGTCAGGAATTGCTGTGCCTGACATAGGCACTGATGTATGTATAAAGTGTGAAATTGTGGTCAACCAGAAGGAGAATCCCCATTTACAAGTGCCAGGTGTTAAGATGAACAAAAGGTTTGGACAGGAGTGTGATGAAAGTTCTGCCATGCAAACCCCCCTGTGTCCTGACAGAGAACAGCCAGGGAGGGGTGGGCCACGGTCAGAAGCTGCAGAACCTCTGAGGGCGAGGGCCTATCAACCTTCTACTGAGGCTGAGCCAGGAAAGGAACATGTTATTCTTTCTCCAGGTGTAGGTAACAGGAGTGTAGAAGTACACAGTGGTTATTCACAGAGGTGTATGGAGGTGGGCAACCCCAGTCTTGTGAAGATGGGGCCGAGTGACAAAGGCCATAGCTGTGACGCAGCTATAACACATACACTAACAGCAGAGCTAGCAACACAGGGAGCACCGTGTACGAAAGAGTGTGTTCCCATCACAAAACACATATTTGCCCACTATACCAAGGAAGGGCTGCCCCCTGCTTTGTTCCCTCACACTGATCCGCTCATCAGAGGTGAGGAATTCCAAGCAGGACAACCAGCTGACTCTGACTTAGCATCTGTAAAGACACAGATCAGTCAGACAGGCCGGGGAGATAAATCAGGAAGAATTTCTTTGAGAAAGAGACATTTAGGTGATGATCCCAATGTCCTAGGTATACCCCAAATGATGTGCAGTGGAACCTGTCAAGGGCATCCCATAGAGCAAGGTGCCCCCACCTCCGGGACCGTGTGGGTGAGGGGCAGGCAACCACATCAGGAAAGAGCACAAGGGCAGGAAGAGTTTGTTGGGGAGAAGTATCTAGGTGTATTTTCCCCAGTATGTGTTAATGAGGAAATTTCTCCCCATTATAGTACCACTAGACCCGCCGAGTTACAGACACCTAGGAATGATGTGGGCACACTGTATAAATATGTGACGGGTGGCCTCGCTATAGGTACCCAGCAGAAGGCAATGCAGAAGGGCTGCACATTAACCTCTGGAGGAATCAGCAGTGGTTCCTTAGATCGAAGCAGTGAATGGCTAGGGACAGGAGGAATCTGTCAGAGTGAGCTGAGTAGAGTCCCTAGAGAAAGGGGAAACCTCATAAAATGGTGCCTGATGCTGCAGCGTTACAATTTTGCCATTATGCACAGGGAAGGTGCAGAACACAGTCATGTGGATGGGCTTTCACGCCAAAATGAGCAGGTGGTCAGTGGCGCACAAGTAAGACTGTGACGTGTGTCACTAGTCCCCTTATGCTTCAATTCACTGGCGGGAATGTGACAAATAGGACATTAATTTGTATCCAGCGAAATAAGAATTGTATGTAATGTCTACATGTATATTGTAATGGAGTCTGTGACACAAAATGGTTTCCAACCTGTCCTTTAAATGAACCCATAGTTACATAGATATGGGAGTAGAGGACACTGATGTATAGTGGGAGAGCCAGAGGTTAGTTTATGGCTCTTACCTTATCTAAGAAGCTATAAACGACATTACCACAAGCCAGGCCAGGCCAAGAAACCTGACCTCTTGAAACTTAAAAGGAAGACAGTTGTTGAAAGTGAAACCAAGTAAAGTCTGGTTGTTACTGCTCAGGTACCCAGCATTGAGAGAGTTAATGAAAGGGTGGGGGGCCTGCAGCTATGAGGGGGCTATATCTGTCCCTCACACACACACTGTCTTGTTCATTCTCTGAGGGAAGCAGCCAGGAGCTGGGAATGCACCATATATCTTCCATTGTGAGATCCCTCCACACAGAAAGCTAACTGAGGTTGAGTAAGTTAGGCTTCTGAAATTATTCTCTTTTTGTTTATTGAGACTGCTAGTAACCTGTATATCTTTTCTAAACTCCTTATATTCTTTGTAATCTTTTTACCAGTGTAAACCCGAAGATATTTCTTGATTATAATAAACATATAATTAGATCTGACTGCTGTGTTCTTGAACCCAAGTCAAGCCAAGTGAAGTACGTTACCTATGGTTTTCATGAGATATTGAGATTGGTGATCACAGGTGAAGCTAAAGACACCTGCAACGTCCGCAATACGTTGAAAAGTCTTTGCTGGTGGCAGCGGAGATTCGCACGGCGCTGGCGCAACTCTCGGATTGGTGTATCCGGAGAGTGAGGCGGCCGGGGTCCGTGACAGACTCTCCTGTGGATTTGTGGCATCGGACAACGCCAGCAATATTGTGTGTGCATTAAATATGGGCAAATTCCAGCACGTCCCATGTTTTGCACATACCTTGAATTTGGTGGTGCAGAATTATTTAAAAAACGACAGGGGCGTGCAAGAGATGCTGTCGGTGGCCAGAAGAATTGCGGGACACTTTCGGCGTACAGGCACCACGTACAGAAGACTGGAGCACCACCAAAAACTACTGAACCTGCCCTGCCATCATCTGAAGCAAGAAGTGGTAACGAGGTGGAATTCAACCCTCTATATGCTTCAGAGGTTGGAGGAGCAGCAAAAGGCCATTCAAGCCTATACAATTGAGCACGATATAGGAGGTGGAATGCACCTGTCTCAAGCGCAGTGGAGAATGATTTCAACGTTGTGCAAGGTTCTGATGCCCTTTGAACTTGCCACACGTGAAGTCAGTTCAGACACTGCCAGCCTGAGTCAGGTCATTCCCCTCATCAGGCTTTTGCAGAAGAAGCTGGAGACATTGAAGGAGGAGCTAACACGGAGCGATTCCGCTAGGCATGTGGGACTTGTGGATGAAGCCCTTAATTCGCTTAACAAGGATTCACGGGTGGTCAATCTGTTGAAATCAGAGCACTACATTTTGGCCACCATGCTCGATCCTAGATTTAAAGCCTACCTTGCATCTCTCTTTCCGGCAGACACAAGTCTGCTGGGGTTGAAAGACCTGCTGGTGAGAAAATTGTCAAGTCAAGCGGAACGCGACCTGTCAACATCTCCTCCTTCACATTCTCCCACAACTGGGGGTGCGAGGAAAAGGCTCAGAATTCCGAGCCCACCCGCTGGCGGTGATGCAGGGCAGTCTGGAGCGACTGCTGATGCTGACATCTGGTCCGGACTGAAGGACCTGACAACGATTACGGACATGTCGTCTACTGTCACTGCATATGATTCTCTCAACATTGAAAGAATGGTGGAGGATTATATGAGTGACCGCATCCAAGTAGGCACGTCACACAGTCCGTACTTATACTGGCAGGAAAAAGAGGCAATTTGGAGGCCCTTGCACAAACTGGCTTTATTCTACCCAAGTTGCCCTCCCACAAGTGTGTACTCCGAAAGAGTGTTTAGTGCCGCCGCTCACCTTGTCAGCAATCGGCGTACGAGGTTACATCCAGAAAATGTGGAGAAGATGATGTTCATTAAAATGAATTATAATCAATTCCTCCGCGGAGACATTGACCAGCAGCAATTGCCTCCACAAAGTACACAGGGAGCTGAGATGGTGGATTCCAGTGGGGACGAATTGATAATCTGTGAGGAGGGGGATGTACACGGTGATATATCGGAGGATGATGATGAGGTGGACATCTTGCCTCTGTAGAGCCAGTTTGTGCAAGGAGAGATTAATTGCTTCTTTTTTGGGGGGGGTCCAAACCAACCCGTCATATCAGTCACAGTCGTGTGGCAGACCCTGTCACTGAAATGATGGGTTGGTTAAAGTGTGCATGTCCTGTTTTGTTTATACAACATAAGGGTGGGTGGGAGGGCCCAAGGACAATTCCATCTTGCACCTCTTTTTTCTTTTATTTTTCTTTGCGTCATGTGCTGTTTGGGGAGGGTTTTTTGGAAGGGCCATCCTGCGTGACACTGCAGTGCCACTCCTAGATGGGCCCGGTGTTTGTGTCGGCCACTAGGGTCGCTTATCTTACTCACACAGTCAGCTACCTCATTGCGCCTCTTTTTTTCTTTGCGTCATGTGCTGTTTGGGGAGGGTTTTTTGGAAGGGACATCCTGCGTGACACTGCAGTGCCACTCCTAGATGGGCCCGGTGTTTGTGTCGGCCACTAGGGTCGCTTATCTTACTCACACAGTCAGCTACCTCATTGCACCTCTTTTTTTCTTTGCATCATGTGCTGTTTGGGGAGGGTTTTTTGGAAGGGACATCCTGCGTGACACTGCAGTGCCACTCCTAGATGGGCCCGGTGTTTGTGTCGGCCACTAGGGTCGCTTATCTTACTCACACAGCTACCTCATTGCGCCTCTTTTTTTCTTTGCGTCATGTGCTGTTTGGGGAGGGTTTTTTGGAAGGGACATCCTGCGTGACACTGCAGTGCCACTCCTAGATGTGCCCGGTGTTTGTGTCGGCCACTAGGGTCGCTTATCTTACTCACACAGTCAGCTACCTCATTGCGCCTCTTTTTTTCTTTGCGTCATGTGCTGTTTGGGGAGGGTTTTTTGGAAGGGACATCCTGCGTGACACTGCAGTGCCACTCCTAGATGGGCCCGGTGTTTGTGTCGGCCACTAGGGTCGCTTATCTTACTCACACAGCTACCTCATTGCGCCTCTTTTTTTCTTTGCGTCATGTGCTGTTTGGGGAGGGTTTTTTGGAAGGGACATCCTGCGTGACACTGCAGTGCCACTCCTAGATGGGCCCGGTGTTTGTGTCGGCCACTAGGGTCGCTTATCTTACTCACACAGCGACCTCGGTGCAAATTTTAGGACTAAAAATAATATTGTGAGGTGTGAGGTATTCAGAATAGACTGAAAATGAGTGGAAATTATGGTTTTTGAGGTTAATAATACTTTGGGATCAAAATGACCCCCAAATTCTATGATTTAAGCTGTTTTTTAGGGTTTTTTGAAAAAAACACCCGAATCCAAAACACACCCGAATCCGACAAAAAAAATTCGGTGAGGTTTTGCCAAAACGCGGTCGAACCCAAAACACGGCCACGGAACCGAACCCAAAACCAAAACACAAAACCCGAAAAATTTCCGGCGCTCATCTCTACCCCGAACACAGACGGCCAACCCCAGGCACAGCAAGTCACCCGAGAAGAGTGGAGGCATTGTTCAAAAGGGCCAAACCCAGGAAAGCTCCGGGTCCTGACGGAGTGTCACCATCTGCCCTAAGAGCATGTGCGGGTCAGCTCGCCCCCATATTCATCAAGATCTTCAACAAATCGTTGGAGCTATAGAAAGTCCCTTCCTGCTTCAAAAGGTCTACTATCGTCCCGGTCCCCAAGATACCCTCTATCACGAACCTGAACCACTACAGGCCGATAGCACTGACATCTGTGGTCATGAAAACGTTCGAGCGTCTGGTTTTGAATCACCTGAAAACTGTGACTGGCCCCCAACTGAACCCCCTGCAGTTTGCCTATCGATCGGTACTGTGCTCCTCGATACTCGTATGGTACAGCTCTGCCAGCACGAGGAATAGATGCAGGCTCCAAAAGGTGGTCAGAACCGCAGAGAAGATCATCAGGGCCGACCTTCCCTCAGTCCAGGACCTGTACCTGTCCAGAGCTAAAAAGCGGGCAATGAAGATAGTAAAAGACCAGCTACACCCCGGCCACAGCATGTTTAACTTGCTTCCATCAGGCAGGCGTTACAGGGCTGTCCCCGCCAGGTCCACCAGAAGCCTCAAAAGTTTCTTTCCCCAAGCGGTCCGCCTGCTAAACTCCTGAACATTGACTGACTAGACATACATGTAAATAACTTGTGTCCCTACGGAACACCTATCTGTGTGACTTTACTTGCCCCCAGGGCCGGCTCCAGGCCTACTAGCACCCTGAGCGAGAAAATGTAAAAGCGCCCCCCCCCCCCCCCCCCCCATGCGCGCTCCCGGAAAAGTGGGTGTGGCCTCTGGAAAAGTGGGCGTGGCCTCGTAACTTCATATCATCAAACTATAAACATATTTTCACACAATTAGCAGCCTTACACATAGCCACAGTAGTGTTCCTTACACACAATGTCTCCAGTATAGTGCCAGATACACATAATGTGCAGTGCCAGATAGACATGACATGCCCCCCAGCAGTGCCAGCTACACGACATGCCCCGCAGCAGTGCCAGCTACACATGACATGCCCCGCAGCAGTGCCAGCTACACATGACATGCCCCCCAGCAGTGCCAGCTACACATGATAGTGTTCACTTTTTAGGGCATGGTGCTGATCACAGGGAGGGCACATTTTTAAGTTAGGAGGGCAAAATTATGTACATACTGCTTGTTGTTCCCATACCTATATGTCAAAGCATGGACAGTGCGCGCCGAAGGCGCGCAGCAAAAATTAAGGGGAGTTACTTCGTGGGGAAGGTACGTGGCCACATAATAGTGGCAATTTGCATTACACCACACAGTAGTGCAGCTAATACACACTGCACCAGGTAGAACCTCCTATACACTTTGCGCCAGGCACAGCACTGAGACACATTGCCTAGCGGGAACACTACATAACATGCCCCCCAGCAGTGCCAGCTACACGCGACATGCCCCCCAGCAGTGCCAGCTACACGCGACATGCCCCCCAGCAGTGCCAGCTACACGCGACATGCCCCCCAGCAGTGCCAGCTACACGCGACATGCCCCCCAGCAGTGCCAGCTACACGCGACATGCCCCCCCAGCAGTGCCAGCTACACGCGACATGCCCCCTCAGCAGTGCCAGCTACATAAATGGCCACTCAGTGCCAGATATGCCCCCACCGTGCCAGATACATTAATGCCCCCACAGTGCAGATATACCCCCACAGCGCCAGATACATAAATGCCCCCACAGTGCAGATATGCCCCCACAGTGCCAGATACATCAATGCCCCCACAGTGCAGATATACCCCCACAGTGCCAGATACATAAATGCCCCCACAGTGCCAGATACATAAAATGCCCCCACAGTGCCGATATGCCCCCACCATTCCAGATACATAAATGCCCCCACAGTTCCAGATACATAAATGCCCCAACAGTGCCAATATGCCCCCACAGTGCCAGATACATAAAATGCCCCCACACTGCAGATATGCCCCCACAGTTCCAGATACATAAATGTCCCCACAGTGCAGATATGCCCCCACAGTGCCAGATACATTAATGCCCCCCCCCCACAGTGCCTGATACATAAATGCCCCACAGTGCAGATATACCCCCACAGTGCCAGATACATTAATGCCCCCACAGTGCAGATATACCCCCACAGCGCCAGATACATAAATGCCCCACAGTGCAGATATGCCCCTACAGTGCAGATATGCCCCCACAGTGCCAGATACATTAATGCCCCCACAGTGCAGATATACCCCCACAGTGCCAGATACATAAATGCCCCCACAATGCCAGATACATAAATGTCCCCACAGTGCTTGATACATAAATGCCCCCACAGTGCCAGATATATAAATGCCCCCACAGTGACAGATATGCCCCCACAGTGCCAGATTCATAAACGCCCCCACAGTGAAAGATATACCCCCACAGTGCAGACATGCCCCCACATTTCCAGACACATAATTGCCCCCACAGTGAAAGATATGCCCCCACAGTGCCCCCACACAGAGCCCAATCCATATACTGCTTGCAGCTTCACGATACCTGCGGTGGTGGCGGGAGGGGGAGTGCCGCTGAGGACACGGGCGGCTCTTCTAAAACTCGTGTGCGCGGCTGCCCGGCGTCTATCGTCAGACGCCGGCGCCGCACAGCCGCATACAGGGAGCACTGCAGGCTGGCTCCAGGCACAAAGATGGCGGCGCCAGCGCGCGGCGCCCATTAAGGGTGGCGCCCCGCGCGGCCGCTCTAGTCGAACGTGCCTGGAGCCGCCCCTGCTTGAAGCCCCCGTCCCCCGTCTCCCCCCCCCCCCCCCGTCCCCCCCTGTCCCCCCACCTGCTTATCTGTTACCTACTTGGCTGTTGTATAGCAAACCGAAGACAAATTCCTAGTATATGCAAGTATACCTGGCCAATAAAGCTGATTCTGATTCTGATATGTGTGACCGTATGTATGACTGTGTGTATGCATGGGTATAGGTGTGTAACTTTGTATATATGCATAACTCCTCCAGAACCATGCCAATTTTGGCTGGATAGTGCTGCACTTCAGGCACTGTCCCACGTGGAGGAAAGGAACTTTACTACCTGCTGTGTGTGCAAGACTGGGAAAGTGATGTACACACTACACACATAAAATGGGATAGAGACGTGTAGCCCCCTTTTATACATGCAACAAAGCTCTGCTCACGCATACCCAGTCCCTATGTCCCAAATGTTTCATATCTTAGCTATGCTAATAAAACCTGTGAAGGCATAACCAATAAATTCTAATCCATGTGTTACAAAAGCCAAGAAATGTTTCAGAATATTTAGATTTTTGTTGTAATACTGCCAACCTGTGGTAGGAAATTGCAATAGCACCATGTATAAAGTCTGTATTCTATTGCATTATGGGGGTCATTCCGAGTTGATCGCTAGTTGATCGCTAGCTGCCGTTGTTCGCAGCGCCGCGATAAGGCTAAAAATATGCATTTCTGCGCATGCGTATGCACCGCAATGCGCAGGCGCGTCATACGGGTACAATGAGCATCGTGGGTTTGCACAGAGTCTAATGAAGATTCCAGTCGTATGGCCGAACACAGGAAGAGTGACATGAAGTGGGCGTTTCTGGGTGGCAACTGATCATTTTCAGGGAGTGTTTAGAAAAACGCAGGCGTGCCTGGAAAAATGCAGGCGTGGCTGGGTGAACGCTGGGCAGGTGTGTGATGTCAAAAGCCGTCCCTCCATCATTAGAATCAACGCACACGAAGATTAACTACAGGGCTGGTCTTGTTTTGCACAAAAAGATTTTGCAGGCGCTCTGCTGCACAAGCATTTGCACTTCTGCAAAGCGAAAATACACTCCCCGGTGGGCGGCGACAATGCGTTTGCATGGCTGCTAAAAACTGCTAGCGAGCGATCAACTCGGAATGACCCTCTATGTCCCATCATTCTTGCTCATATTGCCAAAATGATATTAGCAATATGTTGTCCCCTGTAGATCCTTCAGCTCTTAAAAAAAAAAAAAAAAAGTTGGCCTTATGTAAACTGTAAAACAAAGGATTCCAGTTGATGGTCAGACTGTATTCAAATGTCCACTCATTGGGCATAAGAACCCCCCCCCCCCCCCCCCCCCCTTATGCAGGAGACCTCACCGATCACTAAAGATAAGCAAAACTTTAAAAACAGCATAAAAAATACTTTACATTTTGTGGAATTCATCTGCACAATTAGATATGCTTCTCTGAGGAATTCGGCCTTCAGTATTCAATGGGTGGATATAGGGATGGGGCGCATGGATGCCACTATTGCAAATGGAAAGGGCATGGGTCAATATGATCAGCTTGAAGTGCACTGAAGCCATAGAAAAAGCTTCTGTGGATGTACCCGGTAGGCACAGATCTCACACCAAGGGGATAATGCAAAGTGGTCAGCAAACCCCAAAATATAGTAGCTGGGCAAAACCATGCTGCACAGCAGGTGGAGCAGGTGTAACATGTGCAGAGAGAGTTGGATTTGGGTGGGGTGTGTTCAAACTGAAATCTAAATTGAGGTGTAAACATAAAGCAGCCAGAAACACACAGAACAATATAACTAGAGATGTGCACCGGACATTTTTCGGGTTTTGTGTTTTGGTTTTGGATTCGGTTCCGCGGCCGTGTTTTGGATTCAGACGCGTTTTGGCAAAACCTCACCGAAAATTTTTTGTCAGATTCAGGTGTGTTTTGGATTCAGGTGTTTTTTTTACAAAAAACCCTCAAAAACAGCTTAAATCATAAATTTGGGGGTCATTTTGATCCCATAATATTATTAACCTCAATTACCATAATTTCCACTCATTTTCAGTCTATTCTGAACACCTCACACCTCACAATATTATTTTTAGTCCTAAAATTTGCACCGAGGTCACTGGATGACTAAGCTAAGCGACACAAGTGGCCGACACAAACACCTGGCCCATCTAGGAGTGGCACTGCAGTGTCAGACAGGATGGCCCTTCCAAAAAATAGTCCCCAAACAGCACATGATGCAAAGAAAAAAAGAGGTGCACCAAGGTCGCTGTGTGACTAAGCTAAGCGACCCAAGTGGCCGACACAAACAGCTGGCCCATCTAGGAGTGGCACTGCAGTGTCAGGCAGGATGGCACTTCAAAAAATAGTCCCCAAACAGCACATGATGCAAAGATAAATTAAAGAAAAAAAGAAGTGCAAGATGGAATTGTCCTTGGGACCTCCCACCTACCCTTATGTTGTATAAACAAGACATGCACACTTTAACAAACCCATCATTTCAGCGACAGGGTCTGCCACACGACTGTGACTGAAATGACTGGTTGGTTTGGGCCCCCACCAAAAAAGAAGCAATCAATCTCTCCTTGCACAAACTGGTTCTACAGAGGCAAGATGTCCACCTCCTTCTCATCGTCCGATTCCTCACCCCTTTCACTGTGTACATCCCCCTCCTCACAGATTATTAATTCGTCCCCACTGTAATCCACCATCTCAGGTCCCTGTGTACTTTCTGGAGGCAATTGCTGGTGAATGTCTCCACGGAGGAATTGATTATAATTCATTTTGATGAACATCATCTTCTCCACATTTTCTGGAAGAAACCTCGTACGCCGATTGCTGACAAGGTGAGCGGCTGCACTAAACACTCTTTCGGAGTACACACTGGAGGGGGGGCAACTTAGAGCCAGTTAGTGCAAGGGCCTCCAAATTGCCTCTTTTTCCTGCCAGTATAAGTACGGACTGTCTGACGTGCCTACTTGGATGCGGTCACTCATATAATCCTCCACCATTCTTTCAATGGTGACAAAATCATATGCAGTGACAGTAGACGACATGTCAGTAATCGTTGGCAGGTCCTTCAGTCCGGACCAGATGTCAGCACTCGCTCCAGACTGCCCTGCATCACCGCCAGAGGGTGGGCTCGGAATTCTTAGCCTTTTCCTCGCAGCCCCAGTTGCGGGAGAATGTGAAGGAGGAGATGTTGATGGGTCACGTTCCACTTGACTTGACAATTTTCTCACCAGCAGGTCTTTGAACCTCTGTAGACTTGTGTCTGCCGGAAAGAGAGATCCAACGTAAGTTTTAAATCTAGGATCGAGCACGGTGGCCAAAATGTAGTGCTCTGATTTCAACAGATTGACCACCCGTGAATCCTGGTTAAGCGAATTAAGGGCTCCATCCACAAGTCCCACATGCCTAGCGGAATCGCTCTGTTTTAGCTCCTCCTTCAATCTCTCCAGCTTCTTCTGCAAAAGCCTGATGAGGGGAATGACCTGACTCAGGCTGGCAGTGTCTGAACTGACTTCACGTGTGGCAAGTTCAAAGGGTTGCAGAACCTTGCACAACGTTGAAATCATTCTCCACTGCGCTTGAGTCAGGTGCATTCCCCCTCCTTTGCCTATATCGTAGGTAGCTGTATAGGCTTGAATGGCCTTTTGCTGCTCCTCCATCCTCTGAAGCATATAGAGGGTTGAATTCCACCTTGTTACCACCTCTTGCTTCAGATGATGACGGGGCAGGTTCAGGAGTGGTGCTCCAATCTTCGGTACGAAGTGGCTGAATGCCGAAAGTGGCCCGCAATTCTTCGGGCCACCGACAGCATCTCTTGCACACCCCTGTCATTTTTTAAATAATTCTGCACCACCAAATTCAATGTATGTGCAAAACATGGGACATGCTGGAATTTGCCCACATGTAATGCACGCACAATATTGGTGGCGTTGTCCGATGTCACAAATCCCCAGGAGAGTCCAATTGGGGTAAGCCATTCTGCGGTGATGTTCCTCAGTTTCCGTAAGAGGTTGTCAGCTGTGTGCCTCTTATGGAAAGCGGTGATAACAAAGCGTAGCCTGCCTAGGAACGAGTTGGCGTTTGCGAGATGCTGCTACTGGGGCCGCCGCTGCTGTTCTTGCTGCGGGAGGCAATACATCTACCCAGTGGGCTGTCACAGTCATATAGTCCTTAGTCTGCCCTGCTCCACTTGTCCACATGTCCGTGGTTAAGTGGACATTGGGTACAACTGTATTTTTTAGGACACTGGTGACTCTTTTTCTGAGGTCTGTGTACATTCTCGGTATCGCCTGCCTAGAGAAATGGAACCTAGATGGTATTTGGTACCGGGGACACAGTACCTCAAGCAAATCTCTAGTTTCCTGTGAATTAACGGTGGATACCGGAAACACGTTTAACACCACCCAGGCTGCCAAGGCCTGAGTTATCCGCTTTGCAGCAGGATGACTGCTGTGATATTTCATCTTCCTCGCAAAGGACTGTTGGACAGTCAATTGCTTACTGGAAGTAGTACAAGTGGTCTTCCGACTTCCCCTCTGGGATGACGATCGACTCCCAGCAGCAACAACAGCAGCGCCGGCAACAGTAGGCGTTACACTCAAGGATGCATCGAAGGAATCGCAGGCAGGAGAGGACTTGTCAGACTTGACAGTGACATGGCCTGCAGGACTATTGGCGTTCCTGTCTAAGGAGGAAATTGACACTGAGGGAGTTGGTGGTGTGGTTTGCAGGAGCTTGGTTACAAGAGGAAGGGATTTAGTTGGCAGTGGACTGCTTCCGCTGTCACCCAAAGTTTTTGAACTTGTCAATGACTTCTGATGAATGCGCTCCAGGTGACGTATAAGGGAGGAT
Organism: Pseudophryne corroboree; assembly: GCF_028390025.1. Classification (NCBI taxonomy): domain Eukaryota; kingdom Metazoa; phylum Chordata; class Amphibia; order Anura; family Myobatrachidae; genus Pseudophryne; species Pseudophryne corroboree. The sequence continues at coordinate 1,149,329,692 of NC_086444.1, forward strand.
GTTCCTAGGTGGTTAACGTCCTTACCCTTACTTATAACAGCTTGACAAAGGCAACACACGGGTTGACACCAGTTGTCCACATTTCTGTTGAAATAATTCCACACCAAAGAGGTGATTTTTTTTTATATTTTGACAAGGCATGTCAATGGCCATATTCGTCCCACGGACAACAGGTGTCTCCCCGGGTGCCTGACTTAAACAAACCACCTCACCATCAGAATCCTCCTTGTCAATTTCCTCCTCAGCGCCAGCAACACCCAAATCCTCATCCTGGTGTACTTCAACAGTGACATCTTCAATTTGACTATCAGGAACTGGACTGCGGGTGCTCCTTCCAGCACTTGCAGGGGGCGTGCAAATGGTGGAAGGCACCACCTCTTCCCGTCCAGTGTTGGGAAGGTCAGGCATCGCAACCGACACAATTGGACTCTCCTTGGGGATTTGTGATTTAGAAGAACGCACAGTTCTTTGTTGTGCTTTTGCCAGCTTAAGTCTTTTCATTTTTCTAGCTAGAGGATGAGTGCTTCCATCCTCATGTGAATCTGAACCACTAGCCATGAACATAGGCCAGGGTCTCAGCCGTTCCTTGCCACTCCGTGTCGTAAATGGCATATTGGCAAGTTTACGCTTCTCCTCAGACGCTTTTAATTTAGATTTTTGGGTCATTTTACTTAACTTTTGTTTTTTTTATTTTACATGCTCTCTACTATGACATTGGGCATCGGCCTTGGCAGACGACTTTGATGGCATTTCATCGTCTCGGCCATGACTAGTGGCAGCAGCTTCAGCACGAGGTGGAAGTGGATCTTGATCTTTCCCTATCTTACCGTCCACATTTTTGTTCTCCATTTTTTAATGTGTGGAATTATATGCCAGTATTATATCAATAGCAATGGCCTACTGTACCGTACTGCTATATATTATATACTGGTGGTCAGCAAAATTATGCACTGTCCTCCTACTATATATACTGCGCACAACAACTAAAATGCACCACAGGTATGGATGGATAGTATACTTGACGACACAGAGGTAGGTAGAGCAGTGGACTACTGTACCGTACTGCTATATATTATATACTGGTGGTCAGAAAAATTATCCACTGTCCTCCTACTACTGCGCAAAACTTAAATGCACCACAGGTATGGATGGATCGTATACTTGACGACACAGAGGTAGGTAGAGCATTGGACTACTGTACCGTACTGATATAATACTGGTGGTCACTGGTCAGCAAAATTCTGCACTGTCCTCCTACTATATACTACAATGCAGCACAGATATGGAGCGTTTTTCAGGCAGAGAACGTAGATATTTTCAGCACACTGAGCACAGATATTTGCAGCACACTGAGCACAGACATTTGCAGCACACTGAACACAACTGAGAGAACGCTGCACACGTCATCTCCCTATCATCTCCAATGCACGAGTGAAAATGGCGGCGACGCGAGGCTCCTTATATATAATACGAATCTCGCGAGAATCCGACAGCGGGATGATGACGTTCGGGCGCGCTCGGGTTAACTGAGCAAGGCGGGATGATTCGAGTCCGCCTCGGAACCGTGTAAAATGGGTGAAGTTCGGGGGGGTTCGGATTCCGAGGAACCGAACCCGCTCATCACTAAATATAACCCACCCAAATCTAAATCTCTCTGCACATTACATCTGCCCCACCTGCAACATTACCAATTACTAACTTTTTTTGGTTTGCCAACAACAGCATGTCATGACATTAACCCCCTAGAAAAGGTATTTGGGGAACTGCCTAGAAAATGTGGGGAATGAATGTCTGAAGCTTTTACCTAACATAATTCCGTAGGACTAAATACTTTTCAGTTCTTCAGAGATTGCAATGAACCCTTGAATTGAAGATGTTATAATGCCATCTGAGTATAAGAGAGGATATTTGTAATATAAGTTCTGTCTGGCAGCAAGTCAGTAACAAAGTCCATGGAGAGTGAATATAATGGACCCAATGCTGCTTGGCATGGATATATTTACTTAGGACATACAGAGATGAAATACTTGATGTCTTTTTGTCAAAGCTGAATACCAACAGCGGTAAAACATTGCACATGTTTTGGGTATACCAGGGGGACCTGCAAAACAAGTGGCATAGGCTCTGTGATGAATTTTAGGCTGCAGCATCAGAGGCACAAGGCATCATCCAGAAGGTGGATTTTAATGCACAAGGATAAGCGATACCTCACCAGTACGGGCCAATGACGAATATGTTTTCTCTCAATGAGTCCTGTGGATTGAGAGATCGGAAGAGTGCATTAGCTTTTTGTTCCTACTTCCAGGTCTATATATGAGGCTGAGACTACATAAAATTAAAAAAAATAAAACAGGATTTTCCTTTCTTTGCTTCCATGAGAAATACTAGAAACTTTGGGGACAGCAGGTGCGGAGAGTGTCTGGGCACTAAAAGGTAACAAATTTTCTTCTAGCGCAGGCTCCTCCCACCCATACCCCACTCGCCAATTAATACTAACAAAGGCGATGAGCAGAGAAAGGAGGCACTTTTCTATGACTGACACTGGAGATTTTGGAGACATCCCATAGTAGTCCCTAAGCGAAGGGAGGGAGCGTTCCTATGCAAAAGACAACAACCTAGGACCAAAACTGGCATTACAAGAATATGTGTCAAAATGGTAGAAAGTAATAAAAAGTGTGGGTGGAAGACCAGGTAGAAGGCCTGGAAAGTTGAGCTACTGCAACCCTCTTGAGGAGCAGCCTAAGAAGACCTAGTATAGTGGGCCTTAAGAGACTCAGGAAATGGACAACCACTGGAAACCTAAGCATGGACAATAAAAAGTTTCAAGGCAAGCAGCCGTTTAGTGTCAAAAAGGGCAAACAGAACATTTGAGTGACGTAAGTCCGCAGTTCTGGAGACTTAGATGCAAAGAGCGAGAACCATGTCCAAGGAATGTAAGGAAGGGTCTGAAGCACCAGTCTCATTCTCTGTGAGAGTGGGAACCACACTCTCTTAAACAAAAAGTGGCAACTAGAAACCACCTTAGGAAGGAACTGCGAATTGGTGCAAAGGATAGCACGATCTTGGGGAAAGACAAGAAATGGCGAACTTCTGAGCCCAGGATGACAATTCAGAGATCCTCCTGGCCGAAGAAATCGGCAATAGGAAAAGTCTTCCAAGTAAAAATAGGATTTTAATTACCTACCAGTAAATCCCTTTCTCGTAGTCCGTAGAGGATGCTGGGGTCCACATTAGTACCATGGGGTATAGACGGGTCCACTAGGAGCCACTGGCACTTTAAGAGTTTAATAGTGTGGGATGGCTCCTCCCTCTATGCCCCTCCTACCAGACTCAGTCTAGAAACTGTGCCCGAGAAGACGGACAACTTTGAGAAGGATTTTACACAGATAGTGTCGAGATTCACACCAGCTCACACAAACAAGGCAAACCAAGCTAACTAACTTGAAAACTTAGCAACAGATGAATAACATTACCGAACCAAGTAATAACGCAGTACTTAACAAAGAACAACGCAGTACTGAACCAAGTAACCACTGCAGGATAACGAAGCGCTGGGCGGGCGCCCAGCATCCTCTACGGACTAAGAGAAAAGGATTTACCGGTAGATAATTAAAATCCTGTTTTCTTTTACGTCCTAGAGGATGCTGGGGTCCACATTAGTACCATGGGGATGTACCAAAGCTCCCAGATCGGGAGGGAGAGCGCGGAGTCTCCTGCAGAACTGATTCACCAAATTTTAGGTCCTCAGTGGCCAAAGTATCGAACTTGTAGAACTTAGCAAACGTGTTCGACCCAGACCAAGTAGACGCTAAGCAAAGCTGTAAAGCCGAGACACCCTGGGCAGCCGTCCAGGAAGAACCCACTTTACGAGTAGAGTGGGCCTTAACAGACTTTGGACACGGCAATCCTGATGTAGAATACGCATGCTGGATAGTGAACCTGATCCAGTGAGAGATCGTCTGCTTAGAAGCAGGACACCCAATTTTCTTAGGATCATACAGGACAAACAGAGAGTCCGATTTTCTGTGACGAGCAGTTCTCTTCACATAAATTTTCAGAGCCCTTACAACATCCAAGGACTTTGATTGAATTGAGGCGTCAGTAGCAACTGGCACTGCAATAGGTTGATTGATATGAAAAGCCGACACAACCTTTGGAAGGAAGTGCTGACGTGTCCGGAGCTCAGCTTTATCTTCATGGAAGATCCAGTAGGGACTTTTACAAGACAAAGCCCCTAACTCCGACACACATCTAGCAGAAGCTAAGGCCAACAAAGTGACAGCCTTCCACGTGAGAAACTTGACCTCAACCTCCTGTAGGAGGCTCGAACCAATCTGATTGGAGGAACTGCAACACCACATTAAGATCCCAGGGTGCCGTAGGCGGCACAAAGGGAGGCTGGATGTGCAGAACCCCTTTCAAGAAAGTCTGAACCTCAGGGAGGAAAGCCAGTTGTTTCTGGAAGAAAATGGATAAAAGGCTGAAATCTGTACCTTTACGGATTCCAACCTCAGGCCCATATCCACACCTGCTTGTAGGAAGAGGAGAAATCATCCCAGTTGAAACTCCACCGTAGGAAACTTCTTGGAGTCACATCAAGATACATACCGTTTCCAAATGTGATGGCAATGTTTAGACGTTACTTCTTTCCTAGCCTGTATCAGGGTAGGAATAACCTTGTTCGGAATGCCCTTCCGAGCTAGTATCTGGCGTTCAACCTCCATGCCGTCAAACGTAGCCACGGTAAGTCTTGATAAGCGAACGACCCCTGTTGCAGCAGGTCCTCCCGAAGAGGGAGAGGCCTCGGGTCTTCCAGCAGTAGACCCAGAAGGTCCGGGTACCAAGCCCTTCTTGGCCAATCTGGAGCGATGAGGATTGCATGAACTCTTGTTCTCCTTATGAGCTTTAGGAATGAGTGGAAGTGGAGGGAACACGTACACTGACTGGAACACCCACGGAGTCACCAGGGCGTCCACAGCCACTGCTTGCGGGTCTCTTGACCTGGAACAGTACACCTCCGAAGCTTCTTGTTGAGATGGGAGGCCATCATGTCTATTTGAGGTACACCCCAAAGATTTGTCACCTCTGTGAACGCCTCCGGATGGAGGCCCCACTCTCCTGGATGGAGATCGTGTGTGCTGAGGTAGTCTGCTTCACAGTTGTCCACTCCCGGAATGAAAATTGCTGACAGCGCCAACGCGTGCTTTCTGCCCAGAGGATGATTCTTGTTACCTCCGACATTGCACCTCTGCTCTTCGTTCCACCCTGTCGGTTTATGTAGGCCACCGTCATTACATTGTCCGACTGCACTTGAACAGCCCAATCTTGCAGAAGATGTGCCACTTGGACAAGACCGTCTTAGCTCCAGAATGTTTATTGGAAGACTGGATTCCAGACTTGACCACCTTCCTTGGAATGTTTCCCCTTGAGTGACTGCGCCCCATCCCCTGAGACTTGCATCCATGGGTAGAAGGATTCAGTCCTGACTCCCGAACCTGCGGCCCTCCAGAAGGTGAGGCATTTGCAGCCACCAGAGGAGTGAAATCCTTGTTTTCGGCGACAGACGTATCCTCTGGTGCATATGTAGATGAGAAGAGAACCCGACCACTTGTCTAGGAGGTCCAGTAGGAAGGATCAAGCATGAAATCTGCCGTACTGTAGAGCCTCGTAGGAGGCAACCATCTTTCCCAGAAGGCGAATGCACTGATGAACCGATACCCGGGAAGGCTTCAAGACATCCCGGACAATCAAGTGCATCACCAACGCTTTCTCCACCGGTAGAAACACCCTCTGCACTTCCATGTCGAGGATCATCCCCAGGAAAGACAATCTCCTCATCGGTTCCAAATTTGGAAGGTTCAGGATCAAACCATGTTCCCTGAGCAGACGAGTCGTGAGAGCAATGGACTGCAACAACCTCTCCCTGGATGATGCCTTTATCAGCAGATCGTCCAGATATGGAATTTTGTTCACTCCCTGTCTGCGGAGGAGAACCATCATCTCTGCCATCACCTTGGTGAACACCCTCGGTGCTGTGGAGAGCCCGAATGGCAGTGCCTGAAACTGATAGTGACTGTAACAGTGCAAATCTTAGATAAGCCTGATGCGGCGGCCAAATCGGGATGTGGAGGTACGCATCCTTGATATCCAGGGATACCAGAAACTCTCCCTCCTCTAGACATGAGATCACCACTCTCAGAGACTCCATTTTGAATTTGAACTCCCTCAAATAAGGGTTTAACGATTTCAAGTTCAAAATCGGTCTGACCGAACCATCTGGTTTCGGTACCACGAAAAGGTTTGAATAGTAACCCATGTGTTGCATATGAGGTGGAAAAGGAACAATGACCTCTGACTTTTCCAATTTTTGGATGGATTCCTGTAGGAGAGCCCTGTCAGTAAAGCTGGCAAGCCTGATTTGAAGAATCGGTGAGGCGGGAGTTCTTGAAACTCTAGTCTGTACCACTGGGACACAATATCCTGTACCTAGGAATCCAGGCCGGACGACACCCAGATGTGGCTGAAATGTCAGAGTCTCGCACCCACCAACCCGTTCTCCAGGCTCTGCGGTCGTCCACTGACCTGCTGAGGATTTTGAGGAACCAGAAGCAGGCTTCTGGTCCTGGGAGACTGCAGGAGCAGGCTTCTTGGATTTTGCCCGACCACCTCTAAAGAAAGTGGTAGGAGGCTTGGACTTTTTCGTCTTAGCGGTCCAAAAAGGACTGCGATGCCGAGGAAGAAAAGGGTTTCTTCATGGAAGGAGCAGCTGAGGGAAGAAAAGGTGACATAAACACGGTAGCCGTGGAAATCCAGGCATCAAATACTTCCCCAAATAGAGCGTGACCTGTGAAGGGTAGGTTCTCCACACTTCTCCTGGATTCCGCGTCTGCAGACCATTGGCATAGCCAGAGTCCCCTGCAAGCTGAGACCGACATGGAAGATATTCTTGCATTCAGTGTACCCAGGTCCTTCATGGACTCCACCATGAAATCTGCAGAATCCTGTATGTTATGAAAAAAACAGTTCAATGTCACTTCTATCCATTGTATCCAAGTCTTCTAGTAACGTGCCTGACCACTTTACTATAGCTTTAGAAATCCATGCACAGGCAATAGTAGGCCTTAACGCCACCCCTGAAGCAGTGTATATGGATTTGAGCGTAGTGTCAATTTTACGATCAGCCGGTTCTTTTAACGCGGTAGACCCAGGGACAGGTTCCACCTTCTTTGACAGTCTGGAAACAAATGCATCAATTATGGGTGGATTTTCCCTTTTTTTTCTATCCTCCTCAGGGAAGGGAAAAGCAACCAGAACCCTCTTGGGAATCTGGAATTTTTTCTTCGGGGTTTCCCAGGATTTTTCAAATAGAGCGTTCAATTCTTTAGACGCAGGGAAGGTTAGCGAGACTTTCTTATTGTCTGTGAAGTAAGCCTCCTCAACCTGCTCAGGTGGTGTGTCAGTAATGTTTAAGACATCTCTATTGGCCTCAATCATGAGCTGCAAGGGATGTCGCTCCCCTCATCACATCCCCATCACAGTCTACTATATCAGAGTCGGTATCCGTGTTGGCTTGCATAATCTGGGCAAGCGCACGTTTCTTTGGGTATATGCTAGGGACTTTAGAAGGAAGTGGAACAGAACCTGACCAAACTGTCATAGAATTCTTTAAAACCTGAGTTTCAGACTCAGTATGAGCCACCCTAGTAGCAATCTGAGAGATCATTCCCTTAATTGAAGTCAGCCATTCTGGCTCAGAGATAGAAGTCTGAGACAAGACATTACATTCCTGGGTACATGGAATGGATTCCTCTGGAGAAGAACCTTTCTCTGCAGCATAAGATACAGAGTCCCTGGACATGGATATGTGAGAGACAGGGACTTTTCTTTCGGACCTATCCAGTGGAAGCACCAGCAGTATCCAGTGGGATTCTCTTTCTGTGGTATCCGGAGCCTTAGAGGGACTTTTTCACATGACCTTACACCTAGTGTCGATTTGGATCCTTTGGTGCCCCACATTGGTGATATGTCTGAATTGTTTTTATCTTTGTGAGTGCATTTTGTTATTAAATACGTGGTTTTATTTTAAAAAAACAGTATTGCACTATATTATTCGTTTGAAGTTTCAGTTTTAAAGAGGACGATCTAAAGATTAAAGATACATGCCATATGAGGATGATATGCAAATGATCTTTTGCTCAATTGTGAGTGGGACCAATAAAATTCACTATTTCTTACTATGTTTATTGTACTACACCATTATTTGCTCTCCTTCTGAATTTCAGATCTTGGAGGCCTAAATCTATGTGAATGGTTGTATATTTACATGCATTTTCTGAATGGTAGCGCCGTGTGACATCACTTTCTATTCCATGTATGTGAGAGAACATACACCCACACACACACAGGGAAAGTCAGACACAGTTCCCCCCCCCCCCCCCCCCCAAGTATCTTCAGAGAAACACAGAGCTTGGAATCAGCACACACACAGCGCTTAATTAGGCAGCTGTAAACAAAATACCTGGCGCTGACTGTGTACCCTTAATAGACTACACAGTAATTTACAGCCTCCCCCCCCCCCCCCTTTTTACAACCCCCTGGTACCGCACAGGATAGTTGGAGTCATGTGGAGGGACAGCACTCCCAGTCAGAGTCTCTGTAGTTGTTTCTGCAGGGAGAAAATGGTGCTGGAAGCCAATGGGTCCGCTCTGAGAAGCTCCGCCCCTTGAACATGGCGCGTCTTCCCGCACTTTCAATTCTTTATACTGGCCTGAGGTATGGCTGGCAGCGTTACCGGGGTCCCTGACAGCCGTGAGTTACTAGTGTAGGGTGGCTGTGCTGGCTCAGGGTGCCCCTCATAGCGCCGCACTGTGTACCGCAGAGCTCTCCAGAGCACAGTTAGTACTGCGCTCCTACCCTGTTGCTGCCATTCACACTGGCTCCCCACTTGTCGGGTCGCCGGTGTCTCACTCACCACCGGAATCTTCTGGCTCTGTTAGGGGGTGGCGGCATGCTGCGGGAGTGAGCGGTCACCTCGGGCGGCTAACGATCATCACCCTCAGGAGCGTCCTGTCAGTGGAGATAGTGGCCACTAACCTCTCAGGGTTGGACACTACTCCCCCCCTAAGTCCCATGAAGCAGGGAGGCTTTTGCCAGCAGCCTCCCTGTGCCTAACTCTAAGAAAAATAATAAAACTAGAAAAACTCCTATGGAGCTCCCCTAGCTGTGACCAGCTCCTCCGGGCACAATTTCTAAACTGAGTCTGGTAGGAGTGGCATAGAGGGAGGAGCCAGCCCACACTATTAAACTCTTAAAGTGCCAGCGGATCCTAGTGGACCCATCTATACCCCATGGTACTAATGTGGACCCCAGCATCCTCTAGGACGTAAGAGAAAAAAAGAAAACGCAGGTCTGCGGACTCCATCTTAAGTGCCAAAACAAAGTCCTACGGCACCACCGAGAGAACAAAAGGGAGCGGAATGTGTAACATACCCTGCAGAAAAGTTTGGACTGCAAGAATGACCGCTTGTTTCTCCTAAAAAAAAAAAAAACACCCGAAAGGGGCGAAACATGAACCATAAGAGAACCGAGACGAAGACCCAAATCCAGGTTACTCTGAAGGAAAGACAGAAGCTTGGATAACCAGAACACTGAAAACACTTGTTATTCGAACCAAGCGAAATGGAGCGTTATGGTAAAACTTACCTTTGTTACCTCTTTCTTTGAGGTCCATGGGATCCACAGGGTTAATTCTTAACCTTTGGTATGATGCTGGTGGAATTCAGGACTGGCATCGAACAATAAGCTTGTGAGCAGGTTGTGGATGTACAACTGCAATGTTGCAATCTTTTCCTGAGGTAGGAGGATGCGCTGTAGGCTGGCATCCAGTAAAGCACTGAGGTGGCGCATCCTCTGAGAAGCGGTGAGTGAAGACTTGGCCCAGTTGATTATCCAACCGTGGGCCTGAAAAAAGCTCCTTGGAGCTGACGGTTCAGTATCTCCAGAGATTGTACCAGGAGAAGTAGATCGTCCAAGTAAGGGAGGATTCGGATCCTCTGCCCTCGGAGATAGACCGCCACCACCACCATGATTTTGGTGAACACCATGAGAGCAGTGGACAGTCCGAAGGGTAGGGCCTGGAACTGAAAACTCTGTTGGAGAACAGCAAACCTGAGAAACCATTGGTGAGAGGGTGCTATAGGCACATACAGGTACGCATTTTGCATGTCCAGGGAAACCATATGATCTCCCCAGGTCGCATTGCTAGGACAATGGAGTGAAGAGTTTCCATACACAGCGACGTCTTAACAGCAGTGTAGGCCCCTGGACACAGCAATGCACTGGGGCCCCTATCCATCCTGGGGGTGCTATCAGCGGCAGCTTTGATGTCCTGCGGTCAATAGTTCTATCTTCCGCTCAGCATGTAGGACCTGGAGCAGTAATTTCTGCAAATTACTCCTTTACTGCACAGAAGGGGCGGGAGGGAGAACACTAAACTGCAGAAGGGGGCATTGGGCTGAATGAAGGGGCCCTGGTACATGACTTCCAGGGTGGTAGAGGGTGTTTAATATGCAGGGGAGGGGTGGATAGTGGAGTGGGCTTAATATTCATAATTTTCTGGTGAAAGGGCAACTTGCTTGACTGCAGATATCTCAAATATCGGGGAAAAAGATTTCTTAGCTTTAAATGGGATAAAAGACTAGAGAGTCCCACCTTTCAGGAGGTACTGGGTACTTAAGGATCAGAGTTCAGGAGTCAGAGCAATCCATCAACAAAAATATAAAACGGCATATTAGGCATGTAGACCGCAAGGTTAAGTGGGGTCACTCTTGTGGGTGGCCCCACTTAACCGCACGGTCGACCGCAAAGTTCCCACCATTGGATATAATGTAGTGCCGCTACGCTACATTGTCTCCACAGTGCTCCGTCTGACTGACAGTGCAGGTGCGCACAGCCAATCAGGAGAGTGCCATGACGTGGCGCTCCCTGATTGGCTGAAGGAACCCTCTTTGACAGGAGCCACGGGTGGTCCCGACATTCTGGGAAAGGGGATCCATGAGTAAACATGGATTCCCTTTCAGTTCGTGGTTCGGGTGAGCGGTTTGTTGTTTTGCCAAGTCCCTGGATTATAACTTTTAAGAAGAGGACCGATCTACACCGGATTCTTTGTAAGTATAATTTTATTTTCATGTACCCCTGGATTCTACTGGACAAGGGGACCGAGTGCTTCGGATCAACATAGGTAAGTATGTATGTATGTATGTATGTAAGTGTACATGTATGTACATTAAAGTTATACTTTCACGGTGTCTGTGTTTTGTTTTTATTTGGGTATTTGTTTTTGTAGTAGAACTACAGGTACCAGTGCGCCCATTTCCCCCCGCATGCTGGTACTTGTGGTTCTCCAAGTACCAGCTTGCGGGGGAGGCTTGCTGGGACTTGCAGTTCTGCTACAAAAAAACAATATTCTTTTTTTACACAAAAGGCTATCAGCCTCCCATCCACCGCCCACGGATGGGGGGGGGGGACAGCCTCGGGCTTCACCACTGGTCCTTGGGTGGCTGGAGGGGGGACCCCTTGATTTAAGGGGTCCCCACTCCTCCAGGGTACCCCGGCCAGGGGTGACTAGTTGGGGATTTAATGCCAGGGCCGCAGGGACCAATATAAAAGTGTCCCCCGGCTGTGGCATTATCTCTCTGACTAGTGGAGCCCGGTGCTGGTGTTAAAAATACTGGGGACCCCTACGTTTTTTGGTTGTTTAAATATGGGGGGGACCCCAGTCAATTTTTCCCCTGTATTTTTACAACCAGGACCGGCTCAAAGAGCCCGAGGCTGGTTATGTTTAGGAAGGGGGACCCCACTCAAATTTTTTTTAAGATGTTTATCTCTTTCTTCACTTCTCATAATATACACAATGAAGCCCTGCACGGATCTCACAGATCCGGCCGGGATTCATTGTGTTTTGTCAGGAAGTGTTTTACTAATCACTCCCGTAAAACACTGCCTGACATTATGAATGACATCGACATCGGAAAAAACTAAAATGCAGAATACGACAGCATAGTAAATGAGACGTAAAAAAAACGAAATTTTGCAAATTCACACTACCGATGTCATTCGTGTTTAATCTCCCACCAAATCCCGACAATTACGAATCTTAGTAAATATACCCCTAAGTCAGACAGAACCCAGGATATCTGGCTGGGAAGAGCAATTAACTGGCTTGGATGGGGACCACTGCTTTGAAGTCAGATATCTCCGGTTCCCCAGGGCCAATTTTTAAAAATCTGGTAGCCCTGGAAAGAGGGGATCCTCAGCTATCAGCCTAGGGACCTTATACTACTGGGGCCCTTGGGCAAGTGCCCATTGAGCCCATATGAAAAGACGGCCCTGTCCATATGGAACTTGGGTACTCTGAGGTATTTGTTCAACAGTTTGAGGTTCAGAATGGAATGGTATGACTCCTTGACCCTGTTGATGTCGTGGTACAGGGATAACCATTTCAGATTGTAGTGAGGAGTGAATGCCTGTGCTTTGCAGGGTCCTGTGACGGAGTGGTAGGGAAGTGCTGTCTGGGAGGACGCCTCAGAAATGAAAGAGCGTACCCGTGAGAGACTTCGTGGACCCAGGTGTCGGTTGTAATAAGACTCCATTACTGGGCAAACTGAAGAAGTCAGCCTCTTGCCCTGTGGTCCCCCAGAGGGAGGCCCATGCCATCAGGCTGAGGGTTTATTCTCAGTTTTTGTAGGACGACATCTGGCAGACCAAGCCTGCTTGGCCCTGGATTTGGAGGCCTTGCCTATGTGATCTGAGTGTGGAAAGGACTGAAATTTAGGTTCGCCTTGTGAACGAAAAGTCTGAAAAGAACGAAGTTTGATGTCTTGCTGAGGAAGCTGAAGCTTAGATATCATTAGTTTCTTGACAATCTTGTCCAGTGTTGGACCAAAGAGGAACTCGCCTGTGTATAGGAAGGCTTCCAGGGCTTTCTTGACATCTGTATCTGCCTTCCATGAGCAGCGCTACACAACATGGTGAGTTGCAATGGATACAGCTGTAGCCTTAGAGGATACCAGTGCAACGTCAAGAGCAGCTTCGTCAATGTAATAGGCCGCATCTCTGATGTTGGCAATTATGGATAACTGAGCTGTAGAGCATGTGAAACTGCATTCCAGGTCATCAGCCCATGTTTCAATGGCCTTAGCGACCCATGCTGTGGCCGAAGCTGGCCTCGAAGTAGCTCCTGTAAAGCGAGTACACAGATTTCAGACAAGCTTCCATTTGTCTATCCAGCAGTTCCTTAAGTGAGGACGCAGTTGGGATAGGCAGGATGGAACTTTTGAGTGTTAAAGTGGAAGGTGATAAACACACCAGCCAGTCAGCTCCTGTCATTTTTTCAAACCCAGCCTGTAACATAAAAGTTAAGAGCTGATTGGTGGGGCATTATCACCTTCCACTTTATCACTTCACCAGGCTTAATAAATCTGCCCCTCAGTCTTTTAGGCACCGTGAATTTCTTTAGTAGGTGTTTTGCACTCCTCAGTTCTAACTTCTGTTAAGTGGTCAGAGTGTGGGACTACTTTTTGCGGCATGCGTAGCGAGTCTTTAGAAGTAGTGACCGGTTCAACATCTTCAAGATGGAGAGAGAATTTGACTGCCCAGATTAATGCTGCCATATTAAATTTAGATGGGAGCTCCTGAGGGAGAGTCTGCATCAAAAACCTCAGGCGTGTAAGCAAGTATTGATGATTCCTCATAATCGGAGTGTGGTGTGAATTGTGATGAAGCAATAGTAGTTTAGCAACAGTAGGTACAGGCAGTGTCTCCTGCCCATGTACCATGCTTTGAAAACCAAAGTGGGTGCACCTGACAGTTTTGCTAGACATGTTAACAGTAAGTAGAGAACACACACAATATGGTATTGAGCAGTGTGTAACAGTCACAGTATGTGACAATGAGCGCACACAACAAAGACATTTTAAATTCCCTTCAGGGAGCATCCCTCCACCAATTGGTGAGGGAACCCACTCAGGAAGAGCAATATTAGACTTAATACTTAAAAATGGAGACCCGAATATCGGAGGTAAAAGTGGGTGAAAACCTGGGATCCAGTGTTCATCAAGCAGTATAGTTCAACATAAAGACAGAGACTGACTCATCCCATACAAAAACAAAGGTGTTGGATTTTAGGAAGGCTGATTTTGTAGGGACGGGAAAATGTGTAAGCGATTCTTTGGCAGAGTGGAGGAACTTGGAAGGAGTGCAGGAGAGGTGGGAAACATTAAAAAGTGCAATATTAAAGGCAACAGACCTTTGTATCAAAAGTGTTAGGAAAAACCCAAGGAAAAGGAAGCCAGTGTGGTTTGAGAATGAAGTAGCAAATATTGTGAAAGAAAAAAAGATGGCTTTTAGGAAATATAAGCAGACACAAAATAATGAAGACAAAGAGATATATTTTGTTAGACAGAAGGAGACTAAGAAGGTAATCAGATGTGCAAAGGCACAAGCTGAGGAGAAAATGGTCTAGTCAGTGGGTAAAGGAGGCAAAACTTTTTTTTAGGTATATAAGAGAAAGGAGAAAAACAAAAGGCGGAATTATAAAACTAAAGACAGAGACTGGGAGTCTTATTGAGGGAGACAATGTAATAGCAGATCATCTTAATAATTATTTTTGCTCAGTATTCACTACTGAAAGAGAGGGGAAGGGGCCACAGTTAAGTTGCAGGGATATTCAAGAAAATGAAACAAGTACATTTAGGGAGGAGAAGGTCCTAACAGAACTCTCAAAGGTGAAAGTGGACAAATCTATGGGGCCAGATGGGATACATCCAAGGATACTAAAAGAACTTAAAGAGGTGCTGGTAGCAACATTAAACCAATTTTCAGGGGTAAAAAAACACCCCAAATCCCGGCGCAAATAACCAATAAATATTAGTTAATAAGTGATTAAGTCCAACATCAGCTGCAAACACTAGAGGATTCGCAAGATCCCCAAAACCACAAAAGCAAAAAGAAGAAAAATAGTGTATTGCGCTAGATGTATTAATTAATAAATATCAGGTGTCTGCTTTGACTTCACACAAACAATAAGGGCACTTGCTTGTATACAACATAGAATTTAATATAGTAAAATAAAATTTAATACACACACACATACACTTTGTCAAAGTCAGAAAAATATCCCCATACACACTGCCATATTTGCACCGCACACTGGTCCGCGCTGCGCATGCGTACGCTCTCCCGTGAAGGCGCATACCCGCAATAGCGTGCACCCGCGGGCGCACGGTATGCGTATTTACGGTAGAGTTTATGTAGTCGTAGCGTGCGACTCATTCGTTACATATTTTCACAATTAATGTAGTTTGTAGATCATGGTCCCTTTGATAGATTCTGAAAGTTTGGTTAATATAGAATGTCCCTGAGCTGAGGAATCCCTCTTTGTATCGTAGGAAGGGTCTAACAGGAGTCATGCAGTAGTGTTTGGTACCCATCGGAAGAGTATTTAAATAGCAATATTCCGGTGTTGGTTTGGAGCGTATTAATCGCTCGTGCGAATAGTTATGGACATAAGAAGTTTATGTCCATTTCTACTATTTACTCATACTCAGGTATGCGGCGGGAAACCTAGTTCCCCACCCACCTGAGCTGTTTGAAATCGTCACAGCCCACCTGTATGAATCAACCTATGACCTTTTGTTATGATGCAGGGCCGAATTCCGACGTCCAATGGACAATGGGATTGTAGGGACTGTAAGATTGCATTGTGTGTGGGGCATAAATAGGCAGGCCGACCACATCCAGCTCTCACTCTTCAACGGTTCTCATTGCTGAAAATCGGGTGCTGGATGTCCAGGCGCATGCGATCGTTTACCCTTGTGCGTAAGTTTCTCTCCGTAATCATTGTCTTTCTGTGAGCCATTTCTCTCATATATATCTCTCTCTCTCTCTCTCTCTCTTCTCCTTCTCTCGTATCTCCCATTGACTAGTATTGTATTGTATTAGATCAGCATAGTATTGTATTGTATTTCTTGTATAGTTATTTGGTTAGGAAGTCTCTGTTATATTGTAGTGTATCATTTGTACTGTGATTCTTTTTGCAAGTATAATAGTTATAATACAGATAATAGGCTTTGGACCCTAAACCAGTATCTGTGTATTTTCTCATAGTTTTAAGTGTTCACTTGAGCGTCGGTGACGCTCAAGCAGCTTTGTAGTTAGTCAGGTTACACAAGGTTGCACTTACACCCTGTATTCACATTAAGGTATTCTGTGTATTTCATTAATAATAGGTTTAGACATAAAGGTATAGCGTTGTGAGCGTCTGCGCCGCTGGTGATCTCCTCGTGGTCTCGAGCGTCCGCTACGCCATAGCGAATCATTACGTTAGTCATAGCCAACAGAGTGCTTGTCTGTGATCTCTGGGCCGTGAGCGAACGTGACGCTTGAGCGTCTCGCCTACGGCTGAGCGATCGTTACGCGACTTGCGTACCCTTACGGTACTTCTTAAGTAAACAGCGTACAGTGTTCTTAGACCTCATAAAGGGTTGTATATACGATAAATATTTAGCTTTATCAATTGGCGGCTCGTCCTGTCCTTCACATATCTGCACTAGGTAGATCAGCAGACATTATCCCTCAGCAAAGGGCGGGAGGTTGTCTCGTAGTGCTGACGGGATAAGCGTCTGCTTCGCTTAGATAACGAGTGCTGAAGGAATCCGGGAACCGGAGGTAAGAACAAAACGCTTGTGTTTTTTTTAAAACTGTTTATTTTTCTTCTGTCTTGCGTATATACGCACGCATACATATATATATCTGCACTTCTTTTCCATCTGTGTATTTCATTTGTCGTATATCACCATCCTGTCTGCCAGTTTTTATAGTTGATAGAAAAGTGCTAAAAGAGACTTGCTGTTATTTCATAGTTTAAGAATAGAGGTAATAGTTAAAAGTGTAGACAAACACACAGGTTTGCCTGGGAGATAAGGCAAAGCCAGTGGGGTACGCGGTAGATGATCAGGGATCGTTTACATTGATAAAAGTATATTGTGTTACGGTGGATCTTTGTTTTGCGTACACGTGTCTCTAACAAAGACTAGCGTACGCAATCCAAAGGCCGACGCACGCAGCGTTCATTACGCAACGTAGCGTCCGGTTACGCCCACGTAGCTCAAGTCACGATAAGTTGATTTTTAACGCAACGTGATAAGTAACGCACAGCGGTAAATAGCGCAACAGGCGGTAAATAACGCAAGTCTATTTTTGGAAATCCAAAAATTTAAATTAACAGATCCTGCTCCTAATTGGTAACACAGCTGGGCTGAAGAAAATTTTCTGCGCAGAAATAGAAATAGAAACAAAAGTGTACATATGATGAGTGAGTGTTTTTACAATTTTAAAGGTTGAACCACAAGAAAAGTCGAGTACTCGTGAGGTACATGCGTGTAAGTGACGTGCACGGTGGCTAGGGAGGCATCTCTGGTTAAATACAATTTTGAGCATTAGAGTATAGCAGACCAGGAGGTCATACTGTAACAAGACCAGGAGGTCATACTGTAACAAGACCAGGAGGTCATAACAGACCAGGAGGTCCAGGTACAGCCGACAAGGAAGTCCGCTATACAGTTCACAGGCACAACACCGAAAAGGGTTGGTGCAACACCCATATAGGCCATATAAGCTCTGGCTGAAGGAATTCGCAGTCGTAAGTTTCGATTCCATTGGTCTTTCCGTACATAAGCTTAGTTGTTTGTGTACTGAACGACTGGACCGCACGTAAGTGTGTGCAGTAGTTAGTAATCTGACCTAATACCATTAGAGTAAAGGGGTCACAAACGCTATCTGTACACTCTAACGTGATTTGTGTAATTTTTTTATTTTAAGGGAAGTTCGCTGCTCACTCAGGAACTATCCAGCAACCAATAGTTACTGGAAAGAGTAAGTGTTCTTCGGATAACCCTCACAGGTTCCAGTAAATAGAGGTTCAGGTCGCAGGGGCCCTAGGTCGAGTACGCCAGCACCATATCGGTGTGATCAGGTCGTATAGGTCGGCGTGGGCGAGTGAGTGGGGTACTCGGTAAACCGCCACCGTCAGCCTATTGTTGGCATTTGGTTTTTCGTAAAGGGTTGGCTAAATAAAGCAACACTTTCGAACTATGGGGGCCACTTGTTCAGGTAGGGGGCGATCAACCTCGGTTCGGGTTGATTCAGTGGTCCGGCCAATTGGGTCGGCCAGGTATATCATGTGTGAGAAATATGGAAGTCACACAGAAACTTTATGTGATGAATGGGAGAGAATGACTGTGCATGACGGGGAGAAATTCCCAAGAATAGGGAGCTTCAGCTCAGAAGTGTTACAAAATTTAAGGAGGAGGATATGTCTCATAAAATCAACAAAGAGACGAATTCAGCATTATGATTATTTACAGTTGTGGCAACAGGAAGGTGAGATACAGAGAGGTTTGGCTCAGGCGGCGGGATCTGGCACTAACAGAAAATTAATTGCCACGGCCCCGCCGCCACCATATATATCAGGAGAGAAGTTGATTACGGAGAAAGACGCACTAAGGTGTAACACAAAATCACTTAGTAACGGTGTAAATGTTAATGATAATGTTAACCCATTAACCCATGCAAGTATTAACCCGTGCAAGTTGTACCCTGTTTTGAACTTTCCTCAGGAGTGTGATCAAGAGGACGAATCGGCAACGATTTCAGCACTCTCTCTAGCAGCCACCATAGCAGAGACCACAGTAGGCACAGCTCCACCCACGAGATTAGTAAAGGTCCCTAGCGGAGGGATAGGTGAGGTCGTATCAACTGGTAAGTACGGCACCATGCATTATGCTGAAACTATTTCACCACAGCCTGTAGAATCTACACAGAATGAGGTTGTTAGAATCACACCTGTTAGAGTAATAGCAGTACCAAATGGGAAAACAGACGCATCAGGAGCCACTCCCATTAGGAACATCGCCATGTACACTCCATTTTCCCGAATGGAATTAAGGACCATAGTGTCTGAATTTCCTGACCCTAGAAAAGACTTAGTTGCCAGTCAAAAATACATCAGAGACTTAGGTAACACTGTAGAGCCCAACAACAAAGACTGGCAGATATTGCTGAGAGCGTGTTTACCCTCAAATGTCGACGCAACTCAATTTTTAGCTGATTGCGGACTAGATCATGATGTACCTCTTACAGATGTGTACAACCAAGATAATGTGAAAAGAATAAACTTGCAGCTAAAAGAGTATTTCCCAGCAGTAGCTAAATGGAATAAGATATTCTCCATCAAACAGAAGGAGTCAGAGACAGCTGCAGAGTATTTTCACAGAGCATTATTAGAAATGGCAAAATACACAGGTATAGAGGACATTAAAACAGACACAAACCATCGGGAAGTAGCAGTATCGGTACTGATGGATGGTTTAAAAGAGTCATTGAAGACTAGGGTACAGACCACGCAACCTTGTTGGCGAGGTCTGTCTGTGGCTACTTTGAGAGAGGCTGCTATTGATCACGACAGAAACATCACTAGACACAGGGAACAACAAGGTGACAAATTAATGTCAGTAAGTATACAGGCTCTGACCACAAGGCAGCCTTTGTTTGTATCACCAAATCCTGTGGGTAAGTCAAGTATGGTTACTTGTTATTCTTGTCACAAACAGGGACACATGGCACGAGATTGTAGAGTAAAGAATCCACGAAACTCATACCAAACCCCTAGACAACGACACGACACACGACATTGGGAGCAAGGTCCGCAGAAACGGAGTTATGAGCCACATACAGGGGAAACAAAAAGATATCCCCCAAACAGAGACTGGCATGCCTCTGGTAGTTCCCAACTATCTCCCTCACAAGTAGTTGCTGCCAGCGGGATTCAGGGAGGTCACCATACCCAATAGGGGTGTGGCCATACCTGTAATCTGCAGCCAGTAAAATTAATTGCCAACCTTGAAAGTGAACCCGAGGTCGCAATCAATGTAGCTGGTAAAACTTTAAACTTTCTTGTAGACACAGGGGCGGCCAAGTCAGTGATAAATTCGACAGTGGGCATGAGAACCACTGGTAGGACAATTCCAGCCATGGGAGTAACAGGAGTAGTCCAGCACTACCCTGTTAGCAAACCAGCCGAGATTACAATAGGGCCTTTGCATACCAAGCATTCCTTTTTGCTGGCTGCATCGGCACCAACCAATCTCCTGGGAAGAGACTTACTGTGTAAAATGGGGTGCGTCATTTATTGTACTCCTGAAGGTGTATTCTTGGACATACCTGAGAAACACGCGCAGGAAGTGCGAGACATGTTAGACTCCCCATCAAAATTAACGTCACATACCATTATGACAAATAGGAATCCATCCCAAATAGAAGAGATGACATCTCAGATACCAGAGTCACTTTGGACAAAAGACGGACAGGACACTGGATTAATGGCAAACGTAGCTCCAGTAGTGGTACAAGTAAAAAATGGTAGGATAGCTCCAAAAATCCCACAATATCCTCTGAAGCCAGAGGTGGAGTTAGGAGTTTACCCAGTAATAGAGCGCTTGCTACAACAGGGCATTCTAGTAAGAACGTCCAGCACTGCCAATAGTCCCATCTTCCCTGTTAAGAAGAGTGGGGGGAGGGGTTACAGGCTAGTGCAGGATCTAAGGGGGATTAACAAAATAGTTGAGAGTCAGTTCCCCGTAGTGCCAAATCCAGCTGTCATCCTAATGCAAATCCCTCCCACTGCCAAATTTTTCACTGTTATTGACCTCTGCTCCGCTTTCTTTTCGGTACCTCTGCACCCTGACAGCCAATATTTGTTTGCATTCACATACAGAGGAGTCCAATACACATGGACTCGGTTGCCCCAAGGTTTCATAGATAGTCCAAGTATATTTTCTCAGGCTTTGCATGATTGTTTACAGTCTTTCCAACCAGACAGTGGATCAGTATTGATACAGTATGTGGACGATTTATTACTGTGTTCAGATTCACTGGAAGCATCTCTGAAGGATACGAAACAGCTCCTGTTTCATCTTTCAGACACCGGACACAAGGTGTCCAAAGACAAGTTGCAATTATGCCAAACTAAGGTAAAATATTTGGGACACTGTCTAACACAAGGACTGAGACACCTGACCGCTGATAGAATCCAAGCAATTAGAGACATGACACTGCCACAAACCCAGCAACAGATCAGGACGTTTTTAGGAATGTGTGGGTATTGCCGTAATTGGATCCCAGGGTTTTCCATATTGGCGTTACCTTTGCAGGAAATGGTCTCCTCAAACAAACCTGATAGGATCTCGCATACAGACGAATCCGAAACAGCATTTGAGAGACTCAAACAGTGCCTAACGCAGGCGCCAGCACTAGGTATGCCAGACTATGGGAAACCCTTTGAACTATACGGAACAGAAAGTGCTGGTTGCGCAGCAGGTGTACTAACCCAAAAACACGGTGATGCCAGCAGGCCAGTTGCATACTACAGCGCTCAGCTAGACACGGTAGCGCGATCCCTCCCCACATGCTTGCGAAGCGTTGCTGCGATAGCATTGCTAGTGACAAAAAGCGAAGACGTCGTGCTAGGCCACAACCTCACAATCCATACGCCACATGCAGTATCAGCCTTATTGAATTCTGCCCAAACCAGACACGTCTCATCAGCGAGGTTTACAAGATGGGAATTGGCACTAATGGCCCCCGTAAACATCACCATAAGGAGATGCAGTGCATTAAATCCTGCAACATATCTCCCAGGTGTGCCTGGTCAGGCACAAAGGGTGGAAGGTGAGAGTGCTGGGGAAGGAGGATTCAATACAAAGGAAGATACACATGATTGTATGGAATATTTGACCCAAAATTTTACCGCAAGGCCTGACATCAGTGACAACCCACTGGAAGATGCAGAACTCACGTTCTACACGGACGGTAGTTGTCACAGACAGTCAGACTCGGGAGACTTGTGTACTGGATACGCAGTCGTAGATGACCAAGACACCATAGAAGCGGAACCGCTAGGCCCACCTCACTCAGCCCAGGTTGCTGAACTGGTCGCCCTAACCAGAGCATGTGAATTGGCTAAGGGTAAGTCAGCCAATATCTACACCGATTCTAGATACGCATTCGGGGTAGTCCATGATTTCGGAGCCCTATGGCGTCTCAGAAACTTCATGACGGCCGCTGGTACACCGGTAGCGCATGCAACTCACATAAAAAGGCTTCTAACAGTGATACAAGAACCCGACAGAGTGGCTGTTATCAAATGTAAAGCACATACATATAGCCAAGACCCGGTATCACTTGGTAACAGCCGAGCAGACGAAGCTGCTAAGTTAGCAGCTGCTACCCCCATACAGACAGACACCACACAACTGATGGTATTTAATACCATCAACACACAGAAGTTGTGTGAGATGCAGAATTTGTGTTCCACACAGGAAAAGGCAGTCTGGAAGGCAAAGGGATATGGCCAGGAGTCCTCAGGGCTCTGGACGGATGGACATGGTAAACCAGTGGCCCCCAGGACATACCTTCCATGTCTGGCTGAAGCAGCTCACGGGCTGACTCATCTAGGCAAGGAGGGGATGTGCAAATTGGTAAGAGCATACTGGTGCGCCCCAGGATTCTCCTCTCATGCGGGTAAAAGAGCAATGTCATGCCTTACCTGTCTGAGAAAGAATGTTGGAAAAGCAATACCTACAGAACCATCCCATATCCCACCTGCCGGCGGCCCTTTCCAGGTAATACAAATTGACTTCATTCAATTACCCCATGTCGAAATTTGAAATATGTACTTGTTTGTATAGATGTTTTCTCGAATTGGGTCGAAGCATTTCCAGCAGCTACAAATACCGCTATGTTTACAGCTAAGAAAATTGTGCAGGAATTTGTATGTAGATATGGTATCCCTAGAATCATTGAAAGTGATAGGGGTACCCATTTTACCGGTGATGTCTTTCAAGGAATGTGTAAATTAATGGGTATTGATAGCAAGCTACACACTCCGTACCGTCCACAGGCGAGTGCGAAGGTCGAAAGAGTGAACAGCACTATTAAAAATAAATTGAGTAAAGTGATGGCAGAGACAGGATTGACATGGCCAGAAGCTTTACCCATTGTATTGTACAGTATCAGAACCACTCCCAGGTCCCCTCTTAATCTGTCCCCTTTTGAAATCTTGTTTGGTCGACAACCGCATGTCATGATTAACCCTCAGGATGATTTGAAATGTAACAATGAAGTAACTGTAAAGTACTTGATTAACATGAGTAAACAGTTGAGGAATCAAAATGATAATCTGAAGTTGGTGATTCCTGATTTACCAGATAGTAATTGTCATGACATTGAACCTGGGGATTATGTAATGATACGAAATTTTCTACGCTCAGGTTGTCTTATTGATAGATGGGAAGGACCATACCAGGTCTTATTGACTAGCACCACAGCATTGAAGGTTGCTGAGAGAGAGACTTGGGTCCATTCATCCCACTGCAAAAAGGTTGCTGATCCAGAGAAGTCCCGTGATAAGGAACAGACGGTAGAGGTTGTATCACTGGAGTGTCTGTTCCAGGAGGACTGAGGCGGCACCTGAGCCTTGAAGACCGAAAGCAGTTGTTGACCCCCTTCTCCCTTTTATTGTTTTCTCCACTTCCCATCCCCCTCTCCCTTAAAAAAAAATTTATTTTTCCCCCTTCTCATTCTTCTCTATTTCCTCCTCAAAGATGGACTTGCCCCAAGAGACTGTGATCCGGATTTTGATGTTAACCATGATGTTGACCAGAGCAGTCTGTTCCGGCGAGAGTACCATAGAGGTCGAGAGAGGTTCTGGAATGGGTTCCGATTATGATGATGGAGGCGCAGTTTTCCAAGATCAACCAAGCCAACAAGCAAAGGCGAGTATCAGAAAACGATCCGATAGAAGAAATTGTGATGGATTGTTAGCTGAAGAAAACTGTATCTGTAGGCTCTGTGACAATTTGATTGAGGATGGGTGCATAAAGAAATGCCAATCCAGTTTTAATATCCATATGGACCGGCATCCATTGAGTGACTATCACTCCTTAGTGGGTAACGTATTAAACCAAACAGATTGTTGGGTATGCTCTCAAGTACCTCAAGGTCATAGCAAATCAGGGCTAGTGCCATTTCCTTTAACGTTAGGGGAGGTACTTGAGCTAAGTGGTGGGAGACCGGTGGACCGGAGGTTTAACATCTCCAGCCCTCCTAGTTTGAAGCTCCACCAATACCATGTGGATAGGTCCCTCTTATGTTTTAATATCTCCAATCCCCGTAAGCCGGGAAATTGGGAAGTGTCATGGAGCAACCTTACCATGACCTTTTCACACAGAGCAGATAGAATGCCTACAGATACAGAGCTTGTACGCCACATAGCCAGTAGAGGAAAATCTTTCCGGTATCGATATACCTTAGGAAATAGGATTACTAGAGTTGGAGAAGTATCACCAGGATACTGTGCACATATCGTACAAACCGATACGTGCATTAAGCAGATGGAAGAATTAGGGTCAGGAGAATTCACCTGGAAGGTGTGTAATATGGTAATGTCCTTCTCTGTCCCATATGTTCTCCCCGATGATGCATATTTCATATGCGGGAGAAAGGCGTACAAGTGGCTTGCCCCAAACTCTGAAGGATTGTGTTATATTGGAAAAGTATTGCCTGAAGTGATGACTGTTACACATGACAAAATGAAGGACATACACCGTGGTGCCCAAGCTCCTTATACTCACACTCATTATGAGCACCGAGTTAAAAGACAACTGTCAGAAAGGTTAGAGCACCCGGCCTCTGATCTTATCCATGAATCCACCGGGATTCAGGTTCTGGTAGCGTTAGATTTCACTCGCACCGCTCGAGGAGTGATGAATTATAGATACATTTCCGCACTCGCCAATTTGTTAGATAATATCACTGAAATGTATGATGACACATTCAGATACACTGGAAGAGAACTTCAAGCTTATAAAACAGAACTAGTTCAGCATAGGATGGTTCTTAATTATCTTACAGCAGTAACAGGCGGATATTGTGTTACATTGGCAACACAGTACGGCATAAAGTGTTGCACGTATATCACCAATAGCACCGAGGATCCGGTAGAGGTCATAGACCAAAAGATGGACGATATTCTCCAATTGAAGTGGGAATTTCGTCGAAAACACAATCTCACCCTTGCTGCTGTAGGTAATGAGCTGACTGGTTGGGTGTCATGGTTGAACCCGCGAAATTGGTTCTCCGGTTTAGGAGACTGGGCTCAAGGAGTCATAATGGATGTTGGAAAGTTCCTCCTATGTATCTTAGGTGTTGTTATATCTATTGGATTGATATTTAGATGCGGGCAGGCTTTAATGAGGTGCAAACAAAGTACAAAAGTGATGAGCTTGAGGAGTGAGGAAACTGTAATTAACCTGGATTTGATTTATGACCCAATGATAGAAACCAGGATGTGATGAAAAATGCGATTATACGGTCCGTTTCTTTCACCTGTTTTTCTGCTTTTCTCCAAGATACAAAGACCCCCTTGGACGAAGAAGTTGACGAGACGCTATACAGACAACAGACAAGCACCAAAGATGAAGTTTTGACCACTTGAGAAATGGACATTTGATGAACTTTGCCATGGATCCCCAGTTTCCCTAGTATTTTTAAACTCACGCTAGCCCAACATTTTTTTTGTAAATCTGATGGCACTGACAAAGCTATTTGCTCATGCCCAAGGAGCAATACAGCGCAAAGAAGACGACTCTCAACAGATACCGAACAAAACTTCAACGACAGATGTACATTTACCTGACATAGAATATCATTGCATTCCCCATAAGTGTTCTTTATCTTCATCTCTACAACCCTCAGGTAATAACACACATAGTAAAGGGAATGCAGGCACAGATATCAGCAATCACATATCCCCCCATTCATGTATCATCAACTAAAATGTGCTCCCCATTTTGTTCAAAATCCGAAAAGAGCTCGGTAAAGTTTGACAGCCCATCCACAGACCTGTACCACAGGATAAGAAGGAATTCAAATGTATACTTCGCAATACCTCGAAGCTTGATTTACAACACGTACGGCACGATGATACATGACCCCCCCAAACATGGACTCATACACACATGCTTCTGCTATCACACTAGGTCATACCCTCTTCACACCTACTCCTCTCTCCTCCCTCACCCAACCATGGAAATGAATTAACCCCTGACATATATTTTTCTCCTTTTGAAATGTTTTCAGGAGGTGGCAGTTATTATTGACTGCCAAAGGGTGGACTGTCAAAGTCAGAAAAATATCCCCATACACACTGCCATATTTGCACCGCACACTGGTCCGCGCTGCGCATGCGTACGCTCTCCCGTGAAGGCGCATACCCGCAATAGCGTGCACCCGCGGGCGCACGGTATGCGTATTTACGGTAGAGTTTATGTAGTCGTAGCGTGCGACTCATTCGTTACATATTTTCACAATTAATGTAGTTTGTAGATCATGGTCCCTTTGATAGATTCTGAAAGTTTGGTTAATATAGAATGTCCCTGAGCTGAGGAATCCCTCTTTGTATCGTAGGAAGGGTCTAACAGGAGTCATGCAGTAGTGTTTGGTACCCATCGGAAGAGTATTTAAATAGCAATATTCCGGTGTTGGTTTGGAGCGTATTAATCGCTCGTGCGAATAGTTATGGACATAAGAAGTTTATGTCCATTTCTACTATTTACTCATACTCAGGTATGCGGCGGGAAACCTAGTTCCCCACCCACCTGAGCTGTTTGAAATCGTCACAGCCCACCTGTATGAATCAACCTATGACCTTTTGTTATGATGCAGGGCCGAATTCCGACGTCCAATGGACAATGGGATTGTAGGGACTGTAAGATTGCATTGTGTGTGGGGCATAAATAGGCAGGCCGACCACATCCAGCTCTCACTCTTCAACGGTTCTCATTGCTGAAAATCGGGTGCTGGATGTCCAGGCGCATGCGATCGTTTACCCTTGTGCGTAAGTTTCTCTCCGTAATCATTGTCTTTCTGTGAGCCATTTCTCTCATATATATATCTCTCTCTCTCTCTCTCTCTTCTCCTTCTCTCGTATCTCCCATTGACTAGTATTGTATTGTATTAGATCAGCATAGTATTGTATTTCTTGTATAGTTATTTGGTTAGGAAGTCTCTGTTATATTGTAGTGTATCATTTGTACTGTGATTCTTTTTGCAAGTATAATAGTTATAATACAGATAATAGGCTTTGGACCCTAAACCAGTATCTGTGTATTTTCTCATAGTTTTAAGTGTTCACTTGAGCGTCGGTGACGCTCAAGCAGCTTTGTAGTTAGTCAGGTTACACAAGGTTGCACTTACACCCTGTATTCACATTAAGGTATTCTGTGTATTTCATTAATAATAGGTTTAGACATAAAGGTATAGCGTTGTGAGCGTCTGCGCCGCTGGTGATCTCCTCGTGGTCTCGAGCGTCCGCTACGCCATAGCGAATCATTACGTTAGTCATAGCCAACAGAGTGCTTGTCTGTGATCTCTGGGCCGTGAGCGAACGTGACGCTTGAGCGTCTCGCCTACGGCTGAGCGATCGTTACGCGACTTGCGTACCCTTACGGTACTTCTTAAGTAAACAGCGTACAGTGTTCTAGACCTCATAAAGGGTTGTATATACGATAAATATTTAGCTTTATCAACTTATTTCTATAATCAAAAATTATTAAGATCAAATATTTCCACCTCCTTGACAAAGAACACTCTGACCGCAATATTATACTGAGCTGAAATAGCAACACTGTGTCATAAAGTCTTTAAACAGACCCGACCAGGACTGTTAGTAAAGTGCTACAATAATGCAACAATAGCCAGTGCCTAGAGTGAAGTCAATTGACTATACGTGTTTAGATTAGTTAGGTATATTGGGTATAAGGGATTATTAGATATGAGAATGGCAGAGTTATTAGTTAAATTAACCCTGCATAATACAATTAATTCTGCAGAATTAATAATGTTGTCACTCTTTGTATTTTTGAGGTTCTAATGCTATTAATTTTATAGTTAAATTAGATAATATCATTATCGTATAGACATTAATTGTTTGTGATATAATAACTGGAGGAGATTGTCCAGCCCTTATTTCATTCTGTCTATCTATTTATCATTAGTATTATATATATTTTGTTATTTATTTATTTATTTATTTTATAACTATTTAATATTATTTTTATATTTTTTGTGTGTGTATATTTACATATATTTATGGTTATCAGCCTTTCACACAGATATAATTATGGAACTTGCTTTATATTTTTTTATAATACTATTATAATACTGTCATAATACTGTTATAATTTGCAATAGCATGAGGGGTTTTATTAAGTCTAATAGACTACAGCACACTGGTGTTTCTAATTTTAATCAAAGGTGGTCCGTATGGAGAGATAAAAAGGGCTCATGGAGACTAAGCCCTATAGTCTTGAGGAAGTCCCGATTTGTAACGGGACGAAGCGCGTTGACGTCCTTTCTCCCAGTTCCACCCACTGACGGTAACACCGATAGAACTACCTGACCGAGTGTACCAGCTTGAGCGCTCTAGCCAGTGGTCTTCATCTGAGCGGTAGCTGAGTGCCGTACCTGCCCGCCAGCACAGTGAGGAGATCTGTATTACATACATCAGTGGCAGTGCTTACTACAAGGACGCTCTCCGTGAACTTTGCTGTAACAACGGACATTTCCCGCAGGTTCGGGTAATTATCATCACAGCTTAATCCTCTGCACTGGGATGCCAGTAGCAGTAGGAAAGTAGAAACATTGTTACTACTTCACTCTAGGCACTGGCTATTGTTGCATTATTGTAGTACAGTCCTGGTCGGGTCTTAAAGACTTTATGACACAGTGTTGCTATTTCAGCTCAGTATAATATTGCGGTCAGAGTGTTCTTTGTCAAGGAGGTGGAAATATTTGATCTTAATAATTTTTGATTATAGAAATAAGTGTATGTGTGTGTGTATTAAATTTTATTTTACTATATTAAATTCTATGTTGTATACAAGCAAGTTCCCTTATTGTTTGTGTGAAGTCAAAGCAGACATCTGATATTTATTAATTAATACATCTAGCGTAATACACTATTTTTCTTCTTTTTGCTGGTAGCAACATTGACAGAATTATTCAACCGGTCATTAGCCCCAGGAGAAATTCCAGAGGACTGGAAAAGAGCGAACATAGTCCCACTGCACAAAAGTGGAAGCAAGGAAGAGGCAAACAACTACAGACCATGTGAGTCTTACATCAGTGGTAGGGAAATTGATGGAAACACTCTTAAAAGAAAGAGTTGTAGATTATCTCAAATCTGGCAATTTACAGGCTCCCAAACAGCATGGATTCACTGGGGGGAGATCATGTCAAACAAGTCTTATTGACTTTTATGACTGTGTGACTAAAGTGATGGATAAAGCCTTACTAAAGTCTAGATAAGCTATATCCATGGCCCCCATGGATATAGCTTATCTAGACTTTAGTAAGGCTTTTGACACTGTTCCACATCGCTGACTGCTAAATAAACTTGGAAGTTTGAGATTGGATACTAGGATTATTGAATGGATAAGATCTTGGTTGCAGGATAGAAAACAGAGAGTTGTGGTAAATGGAGTGCATTCAAAGGAGGGAAATGTTACAAGTGGAGTACCCCAGGGATCTGTACTTGGACCAGTGCTTTTTAATATCTTTATTGGTGACATTGCAAATGGCATTAAAGGAAAAGTATGCCTTTTTGCAGATGACACAAAGGTATGCAACAAGGTAGACATACCAGGTGGGGTAAAAAAAAATGACTGAGGATCTAGGTAGACTAGAGGAATGGTCAAGAGTGTGGCAATTACAGTTTAATGCCCAAAAATGCAAAATCATGCACTTGGGTCTCAAAAATACAAAGGCTAAATATAGTATTAATGGCACTATACTGGAAACTACGGAGGAGGAAAGGGATCTCGGAGTAACTATTTCAGGTGACTTAAAGGCAGGTAAGCAATGTAACAAAGCAATGAGGAAGGCTAGTCAGATGCTTGGCTGCATTGGGAGAGGAATCAGCAGCAGAAAGAAATAAGTAATAATGCCACTGTATAGGTCATTGGTACGGCCTCATCTAGAATACTGTATTCAGTTCTGGAGGCCATATCTTCAATAGTATATTAATACATTAGAAACTGTACAAAGAAGGGCAACTAAAATGGTGCATGACCTACATCACAAAACTTACCCAGAAAGGCTAAGAAATCTCAATATGAATGGTTTGGAGCAGAGAAGGGAAAGGGGGGACATGATAGAAACTTTCACATATACCAAGGGTTTTAACAAAGTCCAGGAGGGAAACATTCTCCAAATGAAGAGAAGCAATAGGACACAAGGACATGCACTGAGGCTGGAGGGGGGGAGGTTCAGGGGAAATTTGCGGAAAAATTATTTCACAGAAAGGGTAGTGGACAAGTGGAATAGCCTCCCATCAGAGGTGGTAGAGGCTAAGACAGTAAAGCAATTTAAACATGCATGGGATAGACATAAGGATATCCTTACAAAGAAATAAGGATCAAATAAGTTTTGAGATAAAAATATGGTTTAAAAAAAAAGGGGGCAGACTAGATGGGACAAGTGGCTCTTATCTGCCGTCAAATTCTATGTTTCACAAATACAGTATTTAGTAAAGTGTGGCAGAGTTAACCCAATACACACCAGTATTTAAGAGTCACAGAGAGAAAACAGGTACAAGGATAGCAGATACAATGTACAGTTTGAATAAAGAGAAATCAAACAGCAGCACGAAGTCACATACAATGCAGAAAACAAATGTAACTGCAATGGACAATATTATCAACTACACAGCGCTTAGATGAGGCTGTAAGGAAATAGCGTTTTGTATAACCTGCTATGTAGAAGAGGTTGTACAGGGAGACACAGCCCACCGCCTCTGGAGACCTGCAGATCTCTGCATTATGGCTACTCAGCGTCTCTTGTGAGGAAGGAGGAGGGAGGAGCAGCAGCCCAGGGTGGGAAGACCGATGTGGAATGGCACCCTGGGCTGGGGGGAGGGGCCATTGGGGAAGCATCTCCCCTGTGCTGAATATCACCATCGGTTCTCCTGGCCATTAAAGGGTCCCCAGCGCCAGTGTACATTAATGCCCTGGTGTTCTAGTGCAGCCGCGAGTACACTTAATGGACTGGGAGCACATCAGCAGCAGCAGTCTGTCTCCCAAGACCGCAGTATATGGACTGCACGGATTATAGGTCACGCAAGTGGGAACCCGCTTTACCTGTCCCCCATTCCTCCAGTTGCAGTCATGGGGCACCCACTCGTGGTGTTGCGGCCCGGTAGGGGTGATGGAGAGACCGCTCTAGCGTCCCCTGGACTGCCAGGAGCTGTCATCCTGTTATTAAAAGACAGAAAAAGTCAGAAAAAAGTTGGAAAAAAAAGCTTAGGCTGCAAACTGCAACCCCTGCTCAGTGTGTCCAGCTGCTTGCTGGCACTAAAAGGAAACTGATGTGCCTGAGCATGGGGGCTGGGTATGAAGGGAGAGGAGACCTTATGCATCCTGGAAGGCTAACGGGCTTATTGTTCAGTGCCAGTCCTGGTCTCCACCAGCATCATACCCAAGGTTAAGAATTAACCCCGTGGAGACCATGGACAAGAAGAAATAGGATTTACATACCCTGTGGTAAATCCTAGCAGAAGATGGTTTTCTGGCGTTGAACATGGCCACAGCATTGGAGAAAGCCCTGTGTTCTTAGGATGGCGTACACAAAAGCCCCCCAATCAAAGTCAGAGTTGGGAAATGGTAATGAAAAGGACCTTCACTGTGACTGTCCCATAGAAGAGGCAGACACCAACAAGGGGCCACAAACATCTGAAGTAGATCCATGTACCAGGAAAAGCGAGGCCAAGAGGGAGCCACTAGAGTTGCCAGAAACCTCTCTTCACGGAGTTTGTGAAGAACTCGAGGAATTAAAGTGGTAGCGGATTAATATGTAGCTATGGTAGACTTACTGTCGATAACTCTATTTCTCCTAAGTCCACAGTATCCACAAGATAAACATTGGGATATGAGGTAGCGTCAGCGTATTGGCACCAACGAACAAAGCTTTCGGCCTCCCAGAATGCAACAGGACCCATCCATATATCCCCGCCTCCTGGCTCAGGCAATTCAGTTGTTTCCCAAAGCTCAAGGTAGGAGTAACATAGAGAGTCCTAATCAGGCGAGAAGAACACACATGCACACTCTTCCGTAAAGAAGGAAGAGGTTAGTAGGTGAAAGGATCCTCAAATCAGGTGTGTCAGAGTGGGATCCCTGTGGATACTGTGAACTTAGGAGAAATAGAGTTCTCCACGGTAAGTCTACAATAACTTCATATTTCTCCTGCAGGGTCCACAGGTTATCCACAGGATAAACATTGGGATGTCCCAAAGCAAATTTAGCAGTGGGGACGCTCCTGATTGGACAGGAGAATCCTTCGCCCGAATTCAGCATCCTGAGAGGCAAAGGTATCAAAGGCATAATGTCTAATGAATGTGTTAATGGAAGAGCATGTGGCTGCCTTACATATATGTTCAGCTGAAGCACCACGTTGTGCTGCCGATGACGGACCTACCTCACGAGTAGAGTGAGCAGAGACATTAGCCGGAATAGGGAGATCAGATTGAGAAAATGCTTCTGAAAAGTCAGAAAAGGAGGACGGCACAAGTATGCCCCTAAATTTTAAACTCTTCTAGCTGAAGCAATAGCCAGTAGAAAGAGAGCTTTAGCTGTAAGCCATTTAAGATCCACTTGCTTTAGTGGTTCAAACAGAGCAACTTGAAGTGCCTTTAGGACAAAACTTAAATCCGAAGGCACTGCAGGAGGAACTAAAAGGAAATTGGATGTGAAGCATTCCCTGGAAAAAAGTGTGAACATCCTGTAGGTTAGCAATTTTCTTTTGGAACCATACAGTCAATGCTGACACCTGCACTCTCAAGGAAGCCACCCATAAACCTTTGTCAATTCCTGCCTGAAGGAAAGCTAGGACTCTGGAAACTCTGAAAGACCTAGGGTCAAATTTCCGGTCACTGCACCATTGAATATAGGCTTGCCATATTCGTGATAAATGCGAGCTGAGGATGGTTTCCTTGCTCTGAGCATTGTTTAAAATTACCTGTTGTGAGAATCTTCTTGCTTTCAGGATGGAAGTCTCAAGAGCCACGTCGTCAAAGACAGATCTACCTTCTCAAGGACACTGAGACAGTAGATCTGGACGTTGAGGGAGTAGGAATGGAGAATCCAACAACAGCCTCTGCATATCTGTGTACCAATGTCTTCTGGGCCAAGCCGGAGCTATTAATATGACGACGCCCTTTCCTTGTTTTACCTTTTGCATCACCGTGGGCAACAGGGCGATTGGTGGAAACACATAGGCCAGATGAAAGTCCCATTTTACTGGCAGGGCATCCACATAGGTCGCTCTGGGATCCTCTGTTCTGCACTCATATGCAGGAACTTTGTTGTTCTGACGGGACACCATGAGATCTATCTCCGGTTACCCCCACTTGTCTACCAGAGTCTGGAAGACCTCGGGGTGTAAAGCCCATTCGTTTGCATGAATGGCATGTCGACTGAGAAAATAGGCTTCCCAGTTTAGGACTCCCGGAATGAACACTGCGGACAAGGCTGGATGATGAAGTTCTGCCCACCTTAACTTGCGGCTTACCTCCTTCATTGCTTTTTGGCTGGGAGTTCCTCCATAATGATTGAGGTACGCCACTGCTGTTGCATTGTCCGAGCGAATTTGAACTGGTTTACCCTGAAGGATGTCTTTTGCCTGAATCAGTGCCATATATATGGCCCGGAGTTCCAATATATTTATTGGCAGCCAACTTTCTTCCTTGGTCCACTGCCCTTGGAAGCAACTTCTTCCTGACATTGGCATCCGTTGTCAGAACTTGCCAATCTTATATCCAAAAGGGTCTCCCTTTGTCCAGATGGGATGTCTGTAGCCACCAGACTAATGACCTCCTTGCTTCCAGAGGAAGGACCATAGTATTCGTTTTTATTATCTGATGTAACCCATTCCATTTGGAAAGGATCAGACGTTGTAGAGGCCTCAAATGGTATTGAGCATACTCCACCATGTCGACACCATAGATCCCATCACACGCATTGCTTGCTCCTGGACCCACGACTGAATTTGGGATATTTTGTTCAGAGGAAAAATTACTTTCTGAAGACTCGAATCCAACACAGCCCCAAAGTGAGTCATCAGTTGTGATGGAACCAGGGCCGACTTTGCCCAATTTATGAGCCAACCGTGTCTCTGCAAACAAGCTTATGGCTGCCAAAATCAGCAGCCCAAAGATCATGGTCCAGCTCCTGCCGCACCAACAAAAAAACTGAATTGCCTGAGCCAGGAGACGGGGATATAGGGGACTGGCCTGTTGCATTCTGGGAAGCCAAAAGCTTTGATAGTTGGTGCCAATCCACCGACGCTACTTCATATTCCAATGTTTATCCTGCACGAGAAAAAATTATAAACAATCCCAAAGTCCTATGAAGCCAATAGGGTGTTGACGAGATAAGCCCCTGGGTCCCAAGTACAGGAGCCGTAACTTTCCAGTTTGTAATTCTGTCTGGAGGCCGACAGATGTATTTCGGGATGGACTACCCACCGCCCACCAGGAGTTGGAAAACAGCGGGATGGAAGGAACATTCTCCCGAGTGGACATCTTGGTGGCTGAGATAATTCATCTCCCAATTGTCCATTCCGGGGATGTAGACTGCCAATATGGCTGGGAGAGGTCTTTGTGCCCAGGACATAACCTGAGTAGTGTTCTTCGTGGCTTGAGCACTTATCGGGCCCCCTTGGTGATTAATGTACACGTCCACTGTCATGTTGCCTGATTGGACCCTGACCGAAGGTGGCAAGCCGGGTTCAGAGCTAAGTAGACAGTTTGAAAGTATTGGTGGGAAGATGCCCCACCTGAGCAGCCCAGCGACCATGAAAGGTTGTGTGGTTGGATATTGCCCCCCTTCCACGGAGACTGGTGTCCTTCGTAAGAATAGTCCAAGATGTTACCTGAAAGGGATGTTTTGTCTCGGGAGACAGATGGATGAACCGAGAGCAGATGTGGAGGGGAGAACATTCCATTTGGGTAACTGTTCACTGACATATCTGAGTGTAGAACTGAGCACAGTTCCACATCACAGAAATCAGTTCTGTGAAAACCCGGGGTGACATTGAGAGGCTGAAAGGCAGAATTTGAAATTTGAAATGCTCATTAACCACAGCAAAACAGAGACGGGACTGATGACCCTGCCAGACGGAGACATGTAGACAAGCATCTTTGATGTCCACAGACGCCATGAAATCACCAGGTTCCAAAGACTGGACAATTGATCTAAGGGATGCCATTTTGAATCTGGGAACACGAAGACGGAGGTTTAGATATTTAAGATTCAAAATGGGGCGAAAATACCCATCTGGCTTTGGAACAAGGAAGAGGTTTGATTAAAAACATGTTCCACGTTGATGAGAAGAAACTGGAACAATCTGGACACCCTCAGAGCCTGAGCATTTATAGGTTTGAGAGGAAGAAACAAAAAACAGGCAAGGTGGTGGGCCCAGAAGGTCGAGAGCATATCCCCCTGAACACGATGCTGCGAACCCACCATTTCAAGGATGTCCGAAACCATT
The DNA here is from genome assembly GCF_028390025.1 of Pseudophryne corroboree. Classification (NCBI taxonomy): domain Eukaryota; kingdom Metazoa; phylum Chordata; class Amphibia; order Anura; family Myobatrachidae; genus Pseudophryne; species Pseudophryne corroboree. Next base: position 1,149,365,407 of record NC_086444.1, read on the forward strand.
GATCGATAAATTTGAGCAGACAAGCCCCCACCAAAGAATCCTCTAGAAGAGGAGGGGAAGCCCGGTCATGTGGTGGGCTTGTCAGCGACCAGCCTGACAAACACTGGATCGTAGAGGAAGTAGAGTAGTAGGTAGTAGTAGAGTACAGGAAGCCCGGTGGTAGTAGAGGACGGGAAACCCGGTCATGTGGTGGACTTGCGACAAGCCTGACAAACACTGGACCGGGATCCTTAAGAGGAATCTGTATGGAAAGAAACTGCATGTCACCTTGAGGGGGGGAAATCCTAGGCCTCCCCTATGGATGAAATTAAGGCTTTGCTTTTGAAGCCATGGAAGGTAAAAGGGCAGTCTTAGATGCAGCTGTTGCTGCAAGAATTTTCTCCGACTCTGGTCCAAAAAGGACCTCGTCTGTGTCTGTAAATAGAAAGGACTCCAATGCTTTCTTCAATTCCACTGCCGACTGCGACGTAAGCAACCACAAAGCACAGCAAGTCGCAATGAAAGGTGCGGAGGTGCTGGATGACAAGATGTCTAAATAAAGGGCCGCTTCATTAAAGTATGAACGCCAAATATTATCCACCAATAGTAAAAGCTCAGCCTGCGATGTGCCACTGCGAAGACCCTCGTCGAATGAATCCGCCCAGTGTCCCATTGCCTCATTGACCCATGCAGTGACGAGGGCAGAACAAATAATAATAAGAAAAAAAAAGCAAAGAGTTTTAAGAAAACCAGTTTCCCATCAGTGACGTCCTTTAGCGAGGCTACATTTGGAAGAGGAATGGTAGTTGCCTTTGGCAAATACGTAATGTGGGGGTCCACCAGAGGTGGAGTATCCCGTTATGATCTGTCCACCGGAGGCAGAAATTTGAAAGCTGCTATGAAGCAGAGACCAGGCCTCTGACCATACAGTACATCCAGAAAGTATTCACATCACTTCACTTTTTCCACATTTTGTTATGGTACAGCCCAGTGGCGTGCGGTGAGGTCAGTGGCTGGTGAGGTATGCCCACTACTGCCGCTGCCAGTGCCTGCTACTGTACCGTCACCCCCACCAACTGCCAATGCCTGCTAATGTTGCTGCCAGGTACTGCCCCTAATGCTAATTACCAATCCAATGCTGACGCCAATGCCCGCAAAGTCTGAGGAGCTGCGGCAGCTAAGGTATGGGCATCAGAGGTGGCCAGGGATAAGGAGAACAGCCGAGGGTCTGTCTGGAGGCATGGATGCAGGATTAGAGCTGCAGGGTGGTTGATTGAGACGGCGACATTAATTACTCCCCCTCCCCTTATACCCCAGCACACACACAGTAATCCCCCCCCCCTTCCCTTACACCCATACACTAATCACTCCCCTTATACCCCAGCACATATGCACTAATCACTCCCCCCTCCCCTTATACCCCAGCACATATGTATTATTCACTCCCCCCTCCCCTTATACCCCAGCACACACACAGTAATCCCCCCCCTTCCCTTACACCCATACACTAATCACTCCCCTTATACCCCAGCACATATGCACTAATCACTCCCCCCTCCCCTTATACCCCAGCACATATGTATTATTCACTCCCCCCTCCCCTTATACCCCTGCACACATGCAGTAATCACCCCCCCCCCACACACACACACACACACACACACACACACACACACACACACACACATTTCCCAGCACACATTTAATAATCACACACCTACACAGGGTCTAGTAGCCAGAGCATGGAAACATTCTGGACCCCTGAGGAGGGGAGATAAAAATGGGACCCGCGGACCGTTAGAGAGTTCTGAGGTAGCACTCTGAGGGGATGGAGCTGCGCTGTGTGTACCTGTGACACAGCGGCTCTTGTGTCTTGTGAGAGAGCTCAGCAGTGGCTGTGTGGGCGCCGCAGTGTGGAGGAGTGCAGCAGCAGTGAGTAGGAGCAAGCCACTGGCTGACAGACAGTGGAGTCAGGAGGCTGCTATGGTGAGCGGCCGGAGCTGTGTTGTGGCCGTGTAAGTGAAGCTGCCTGCATCTAACAGCAGCCGGGTGAGGAGGAACTGGAGGCGGACCCGAGCGGGACTGGGCGACTCAGATGCATAGCTTTCCAAGTAGGGAGGAGCCGGAGGCCACCCAGGTACAGCAGCTCAGGGACCAGCCGGAGGCGGACCATGGGAGGCGGCTAGACTAATACATGACAGCCGCAGAAGTAGAGTGAAGACAGTAAGCTTACTGTCATCAGTGGCTGGGCGGAGCAAGCTTTGGGCTGCGTGTTGGGGGTGCTTGTGCGCACAAGGCCCACATGCACACACCTGTGGAAGGTGGGCCCCTCTCAGCTCTGGGCCCCACAGCAGATGCACTCCCTGCACCTATGGTAGCTACGCCCTTAGCGGTTGCTGTTCCTGGTTTAAAGTTTGGTTAGCTTGGCTTTCCTCTAGTTTGTGTGTGCTGATTCCGAATCTCACCACTATCCTTTTATATCCTTCTCTCAAAGTATGTCTGTCTCCTCGGGCACAGTTTCCTAGACGGAGTCTGGTAGGATGGGCATAGAGGGAAGAGCCAGCCCACACTATCAATTTCTTAAAGTGCCCATGGCTCCTAGTGGACCCGTCAATACCCCATGGTACTAATGTGGACCCCAGTATCCTCTATGGACTACAAGAAAAGGATTTACCGGTAGGTAATTAAAATCCTATTTTTCAGGTTGTCCTTATGGGGTATTGTGTGTAGAATTTTGAAGGAAAAAAAGAGTGTATTCCCTTTTGGAATAAGGCTGTACCAGGGACGTGCAGTCAGGGGAGGCAGTGCCTCCCCTGTCATTAATGATTACAACAATAATGCAAAGAAGATACTTATGACACACATTATGTGTCATAAGTATATGCTTTATATTATTGTAATTATTCGTACCTTGTAAAAATAGGTTTCAATTTGTTTCGGAGGCACCGAGAACGGTGCCTCCTGCGGCCAATGATAAAGGGCTGGAAGTGAGGGGCGGGGCCAAGCTATGGGCAGTAAAAAGCCCATTTAAAAAAGCAGGATAAGCGGCACTAGTAGACGTGCCTCAGTGACAGGGGCGTGCTTTCAGCCCATATGAAAGCACGCCCCTGTCTCTGAGGGAGATATGATTGGGCACCACTCCTCTCCATCCGTCGTCACTGTAAGCCGGGAGTAGCTGCACACTCTGCCGCTAGGGCTGGCCGTATCAGTACTCCAGGTTAGGCATCATATTGCACCGCAGCCCGACAGTCTTCAGCTGTCACCCGGTCCCCACCTGCCTCGGACACAGAGACTGGCGCACAGCCCCCCGCCAGCTTCCCTCCAGGATCCTCATACTCGTGATTGAAGTGCTCTGTGGCCTGCACAGGTCAGTGTCCCGGATCCCGCCACTCTGGTCGGCAGCGCGGAGAGCCGGCTGGTGTGTGTGTGCGGTGTGTATATCCCGCCATCTCCCGGTCTCCATGCTGAACGCTGCTGTCTACTGAACGCGGGCTTTCATAGTTTCCTGGCAGCCATGTGGGCTCTGCCAGCGATTTGTACACACTGTGCCAGCATAAAAGGGGAGTGGGGGGGTGATTAGTGCGTTTGTGCAGGGTATAAGGGTAGAGTGTGTATGATTACTACATGTGTCCGCGGGTCCCGTTTTTATCTCCCCTCCTCAGGGGTCCAGAATGTTTCCATGCTCTGGCTACTAGACCCTGTGTAGCTGGCAGGCATGGTATAGTTCCATTACCTGCGTATTGGCTCCTGGAGCTGCACTCAGTGTCCACTGCCACCAATA